>NC_141136.1:164744023-165102773 GCF_053477565.2 Lygodium microphyllum | reverse complement strand
TTCTGGCTATCACTGTATGTAATGATAAGAGATGATAATCTAACACCAAGATTTTCCAAAAGACACTGTAGCCACAACTTTGCAATAGCTATAAACGTTGCACTATACCAAGCCTCGCAACATGTAGCAACTATGGGATGCTTCTTGTTAAACCAAATCAAGCATAAAATCGTTGTCATTGCCTAGTGTCATAACATCCTACCTAGTCACTATATCAAAGCCTTCTTCTTTCCTCCTTTTCACTACCTCAAGTACTCTCTCTCTCTCTCTCTCTCTCTCTCTCTCTCTCTCTCTCTCTCTCTCTCTCTCTCTCTCTCTCTCTCTCTCTCTCTCTCTCTCTCTCTCCCTCTCCCTCTCCTTCTCCCTCTCCCTCTCCCTCTCCCTCTCCCTCTCCCTCTCCCTCTCCCTCTCCCTCTCCCTCTCCCTCTCCCTCTCCCTCTCCCTCTCCCTCTCCCTCCCTCCCTCCCTCCCTCCCTCCCTCCCTCCCTCCCTCCCTCCCTCCCTCCCTCCCTCCCTCCCTCTCTCTCTCTCTCTCTCTCTCTCTCTCTCTCTCTCTCTCTCTCTCTCTCTCTCTCTCTCTCTCTCTCTCTCTCTCTCTCTCTCTCTCTCTCTCTCTCTCTCTCTCTCTCTCTCTCTCTCTCTCTCAATTATGTGGGGCTTATAAGGTCCAAGGCCTTAACCACAGGGGTTTTCATAAGAAGGGTTGTAGGGAATAAAAATAGAAAAGATTTTGAAGGACAACTAAAAACAAAATCACAAAATCCAAACACACAGTAAGAATCCAAATTAAACCTCTTTTATCGATGGCATGCACATTAGTCCAAGATCAATGCATGCATTGCAAGTAATAGTGTAAACCCTTCATGGAATGATTTTCCAAACACTCCGAGTCAATAGCTTGGTTGATACCCTAACATTGATCAATTCATTGTTGCACATAGGCTCCAAAATCCATATTTATATCATGAAACTATTTGGTAGAAGGTAGCATCTATCATTTGTACATTCTACCAAGCGGAAAAAAGCCTAATAAAGATAAAGCCTAAAGTCATGCATAAGTCTTCAAACTTCTCTCAGAAGAGCCTCCATAAAAATATATTTTGCATTGTTATAAATTGCAGGTATGTAAGTCAAGGCTATCTCCCATGCATGTAGCATCTTGTTGATATGTTCCTCAATATGATTAATTGGTACATGCATAATATATAGGATTCTATACAATCGACAAAAAATTCTGGCTATCACTGTATGTAATGATAAGAGATGATAATCTAACACCAAGATTTTCCAAAAGACACTGTAGCCACAACTTTGCAATAGCTATAAACGTTGCACTATACCAAGCCTCGCAACATGTAGCAACTATGGGATGCTTCTTGTTAAACCAAATCAAGCATAAAATCGTTGTCATTGCCTAGTGTCATAACATCCTACCTAGTCACTATATCAAAGCAAATATGCATGATACGTTAAATACATGCTTCATTGCTTGCAACTGTTACATATTTGGTTTATGTGTGGCTCTCTTTCCTCAACCAACTAAGAACATAATGTATACCAAGACAAATGTGGTGTAAATAAATTAGGCAACTCACCAATTGTCACTATAGATTGGCATGAAAGTGTCAAAACTAGCTTATAATCCTCAGAGTGAAATGGCGTGTAAAAGCTATCCAATGTAGATGAAGTAACCCATCTAATGTCCCTCTAACTTGAGCAAATTGGTAAAAACATCATCTTAGATACCGCTTTGGTAGGAAACACACGTATGAGTGAGAAAGAAAGAATAACAAAGAAATATACATTAACATCTATTGCGGTCAAAGTCAACTGATGATCATCACTAACCATGATGTATAATGATGATCGTCACTAAACATCAAAGTGTGATATAGTAAATTGTGTAATGAGTAATGGAAATATACATTGCAAAGGGAGGCTAAAGCGGTATACATGAAAGGATATTAGGGATACAATAGAGGGATAATTTGGGGGAGGGGGTGATTTGTGGAGTTATAGTGAGGGGTGGGGGTGGTATATGTGGAGTTGTATACAACTAGCTGTGTAGTTAGGTATGTAGATATAATAATCCCTAGTTTGACCTAATCAAAATCAGTGTCACATCATGGAGAAAGATTATTTCTAGCTAGAAGATAGAAGTATTCATGTGCAAGATCCTATTGACAATAACACAACTAGGAGGGACAAATGCTAGGTGGGACATTAGGACAATCTCCCTCACGTTCCTAGCTTTGGGTCTCCATCAAGTCTCCACCTTCACATTTATAGTTCATACATTGGCGAGACACAACAAACTCTAAACCACTTCCTATATATATAGAAAGTTTGCACTATAATAGGAAGAATAACAACAAACCTACGAAGAATGTAAAATTTACAATTATAACTAGATAATTTTTCCATCACGAGTATCTTCTAACTAGCAAAGCCATTTTCCTAGTTAGTATCTAGAAAATGGCAATCGTATCTAGCAAAGTTATCTAGCAACTTATTGTAAAACTAGTAATAATATCAACCTAACTAGAAAACTTTAGTTTTCAGTAGTTACATCTAGCAACTACTATCCTCTAACTAGGAAATTATAGATAGCCCTCCAAGTTAACTTGGAAACTTATGTTTTTGCTAGGTATAACTAATAAATAAATATTATTTGATTATAAATTGATGTTTATATAATACCTACTTATACCTAAGCTTTTCACACTTACTTGACACAACAACAAGACCTAGTAGTTGCAAGGTAATCATGGTGACCAAAAAAACGTTAAAAGAAAGACCTCCACATGAGTAACACAAACTGTGCATGTGGCCTTAATAGCAGATAGTCATGGCATTCACTATCAACATTAACAATGTTGTCCAAAGCACATGGCCACATTGGCCAAGCAAAGATCATGGCCATGTCTTCCATCTTTGCCAAGCTCATGATCATATTGGTGAGAAAAAAGCACATTGTCTCAATGGATCCAATAGAAACTCTGTAACTAACACAATATTTCCTAATATGGTACAACTAAGCAACAAGTGTAACATTCAAATTGCATGTCCTATATTAAAGCTGAGCAAACCACAAATTCATATCTACCATCATGGAAAGTAGAGAGCCATATTGGAAAGGAAAGCACATCACCAAATGCACGACTATATTGGTCATGGAAGAGAACATGGACAAAACTAAACCACCAAGCAAAGTGCATAGCCATCTTGATTAAAAAAACTCAATTGCGTTGTCTAAATTATGTGGCTATAGAAAAGGAATGAAATGACATTTCCACCTTTATGATGATATGCAATATCCACAAACGGACATCCAGGTGTTGCTGAGCTATCCAAGTGCGAGGGAAAGCTATTTGAATGTAAGGGAAAGCAATCTAACAATTCCACTAGAGTGATTCGAGTGTTGAATGTCCATATTGAAGCTCAAGCCTACTTCCCTATGCAATATTGTGGCTTGGCTATGCTCTTTGGGTGAAGTGGCCTTGTGGTGAATCTGCAATATGGCTACTCTTTGCTCAATTGCTACAGGATCCGTATAGTACTTTAGGAGTGGTCACTCATATGGACCCAATCAAATGGCATGACAACACTTGGACAGTTCCTCAATACTCTTTCTAAGTGGGTGTGGAGGCTCAACTAGGTTGCTTTGATGTGGTGACTCAAATAGATCACTTGAGGGGAAATAGGCTTGGATAATCCATGGTTCTTCAAAAATTGAATGAAGATGACACTCCCACTCGAACTTAGATGTGCAAGGCTCAGATGTGTTGCTTGGACTCGAACTGTGATATTCATGACTCCGATGTGTAGGGCTCAAGTGTTAGCTACTTGCCATCTCCTTGTGCCTCAATTGGGTTGAGCCAATTATCAATTTACTACTCAAAGGCTCATGTGGCATGAACCCTATTCGAGTCCAATGTCTCATGCGCAAGTGATATTTTTCCTTTGTGCTTAGATTTCTTTTACTCACAATTGGATTGCTCTCCCTCACTCTCAAATTGTTTTCCCTTGCACTCGCATACCTCACCAACACTCGAATCACTTGAGTGGAATTGCTAGATTGCTTCCCCTTACATTCAAATAGCTTTCCCTCACACTACTCAGTCCAAGGAAGCCTCTCAATGAGCACAAGTAGTGGCCCAACAAAGCATTACAAAGGTTAAAATCCCTAAGGAATCCAACCAGTCCTCCGCTATAGCAATTGCTTTGTACTGCAAGGAAAAGGCCAAGGTTAGCATAAGGACTAATGATATACCAATGCATGTTTGCCACATTAGCATAAGGACTAATGATATGCCATAATAAAGGTCACTTTGAGAGACCATACCAATGGTATTTTTATCATGTGCTTTGAATAATGCAAAAAAATTTTGAGGGACCACATTAGCCACTTCTTCTACAAGGTCTATCATAGCAAGTCCACAATCGCGGACCACCTCGGGACCACAAACAATATTTTCATCATGTGCTTTGAATAATGGAAAAGAAAATTTAAGAGGCACCACATTAGCTACTTCTTCTAGAAGGTCTGCCACCACAATAAGACCACAATCCAGACCACCTCTGCCACTGTATCCACAATCAAATTTTATCGATCAAGAGGAACAAGTTGTGATAGATTGGAGGGAGAACTAGAATCCATGCAACTTCTTCAAATATTAAAAAGGGGCACTCGAGTCTTGCACCATGATAATGTCAAAGTTGAAAGCCATTGATGATGTGTGGCAAAAGATGCCTTTACATATCCATTAGGTAAAATGCATTGGAACAACAATTCCAGAACACCCAGAATGATCAACTCCTTTGAAACTTTGAGTTTGTTGGTTAGTTTATCCATGTAGGTATTGAACACCAACACAGGTTCCCCTCCCTTGAAAATATGTTTCTTTTAAAGTTGATTAGCTTGATATTTTTTCCAAAGTTGAATCTCTAACAATAAGAACTCTGCATATGATCTTCATCCAACTGATATTAGATTTCTAATAAAAAAGGTAAGAACTCTTTTAGAAGAAGCTTGACCACAACTGCAATGCTCAACTGTATTGTCCTTGACGGGCCATGCCTTGAGAGAGAGGAGTATTAATATTCAAAATTGAAAAATGCATAAAGGGTTTTTTATGTGCTTAGGGTTCACAATGTTCATTTGCCTACAAGCCAAAATTTTGGGGGGAGAGATAGAGAGGAGAAAAAAAGAAGAACAAGAAGAAAAAGATGAAAAGAAGAAAAAGAAGAATAATAATAATAATAATAAGATGATGATGATGATGATGATGATGAAGGTGTGTGCAATATACTCCAATGTGACATTTGTGAGCTAGAGAGAAAAGTAGTTATACTGCTACTACCTGTGCCGCAGGTACAAAGTCAACTGAGTACTGATGTTGCATGTGTCGGGTACTACTGCAAAAAATTGCATGTGTACTACTACTGTAGCTGTGGCTTGTGTCAGGTACTACTGCCTAAAGGTGAGCACCAAAAAATTTCCCCTTCAATTTATAAGCACATTAGTCTCCTCCCACCTTAATCTTGTTCTAATGTTGCACACTAGTCTCCTCCCACCTTAATCTTGTTCTAATGTTGCACACTAGCTTATAATTGTGGGCTATGCGAGTACCTACATACCTGCATACTTGTGGGCTATGTATCATGGGGGCCTAGGCAAGGTTTTTGACCTCTGAGTAACTCCAGTTTAATCACAACTAGGCTTCAGAATAGCAAAAATTATGGGGTTCATCACAACCTGTGCATTCCTGCAAACTCTATAACAGGAATAGGTTGATGATCAGCAGTTGCAGTTGTGCTGCTACCGCAAAGGTGGGCCTGTACACTATAGGTGGTAGCCACCTGTCACTATCACTTTATTCTTTATTCTTACTATGATAATAGAATAAGGAAAGGCATGTTATACATTGTGAGTATTAGAGTTCCCACACACCGATCTTTCTCTTCTTTGCTTAAACCTCCATAACTCTTACTTTTAGCATGTGAAGAAACTTCATTCCATGTTTTCATGACAGCGATTATCTCATCCCTTTGAGGTATATATCAACTCTATTGAGCTTCCATCTTCTCTAAACTTGTTATAGGAGGCGGCGATAGTACTTTCAGCCCATGTATGATGTCCATTGTTGTCCATAATATAGAATAAAATTTGCTTTGAAACAAAGAGATGTTTGCAGTCAATCTGAGAGAAATCAGGGCCATAGTTAGCTAGATTTCAACTAAATCTACTTCTATTAGGTATGGAAACTCTTCCAAAACTAAAGCTGGCCTCCAAGAAGCTTCCTCAAGTGGTAAACCTCGCTACTTAATCAAGTATTCCATGATGGAGTGAGAGCGAAGCTTCTTTTCCCTTTTTCCTATGACTTGCTCATGTATGTGTTGAATGATGCCTTCTTCATCTATCAAAGGTAAACCCTCAACATAATCCACTGATGATCCAATGAAGGGCTTCAATTGACTCACATGAAAGACATTATGAATCTTTGTGGATGGGGGCAATGCCAACCGATATGCCAAGTCTCCCACTCTATTGACAATTTGGTATGGCCCATAGAACCTATGAGCTAACTTGTTGTTGGACCCATCTTTAAGGGTGGCATATCTGGACTTGGGCACCTTCAAAAGCACTGAATCCCCTTCTTGGAACTCAACATCTCTTCTTTTTTCATCAGTATAAAGATTCATTTGATTGTGAGCTTTCTTCAAGTTGACTTTACAATGCTAAAGTAAGGCCTGCATTCTATCCAACTCCTCCTTGCTTTGTGGGTTTATCTTATCATTGAAGATAATCGTGGGAAGGGACACCTTATAGCCGTACAATGCCTCAAAAGGTGAAACTCCAATGCTAGAGTGTGTAGAGTTATTATAGGAAAACTTAGCCAAATGCAACCATGAATTCCAAGCATGATGCACGTCATGACAAAAATGCCTCAAGTAAGTTTCCCAGCCACTTGTTAACCCTCTCTGTCTGGCCATTGGTTTGTGGGATGGTAAGCAATGGAAGGAGCTAACTGAGTGCCCATAGAGCTAAAAACTGCTTGCCAAAAGTTACTCATGAATTTAGCATCCCGGTGTCATACACAATGACTTGTGGTAAGGCATGTAGTTTGAAAACATGTTCCATGAATTGGTTGGCTACTTGAGAAGCATTATATTGACTCTTTGTAGGAATGAAATGGGTTACCTTGGTGAGTCTATCCACAACTACATAGATGTTATTCCATCCTTTTTTTATCACCAATAGGTTGGTAATGAATTCCATAGTAATGTGTGTCCATTTTTCTTCGAGCATAGGCAATGGTTGAAGTAAACCAATCGGTTTTAAGGTGATGTCCTTGTTTTATTAACATGGCATGCAACTCAAGACAAAATCTTTTGCGTCCTTTTATAGGCCCTTCTAGTGAAAGCTCTTAGCAATCTTGTCATAGGTTTTAAATATGCCCAAATGACCAACTGTAGGCGAGGAATGCATCTCTTGCATGATCTTTTTCTTGAATGGAGAAGTGTATGGGATGGCAAGTCTGCCCTGAAACCATAAGAGATTGTTCTTAAGCTAATATGGAGAGTTTTCTTCCACATGCCCTTACTGTAATTTCCAGAAAATGTGGCTGAAATCAGGATCTAACATATAGGCCTCCTGAAGCTCTTCTATCCAATCATTATGAAGTTCCATGATTGTTGAAACTTTACAAGCCCACATTCTAGATAATGAATCAGCAACTACATTCTCTTTTCCCCATGTATGTGTAATGTCAAAGTCATAGTTCTGCAATGTAGCTACCCATCTGCATTGTTTGGGGGTAAGATTAGACTGAGAGAGGAAATACTTGAGGACCCTATGGTCACTCTTGACCCTAAATCTATTGCCATACAAGTAGTGGTGCCATTTCTTAATGGCATGAAGGATGGTCAACATCTATTGGTCATATACATTCATGGTCATCTAATTTTCAACAAGAATTCACCATTCAGTCTCTTGAACTCTTTCTTGAGTTGTTTGTTGGTAATGAGCTAAAATTCATTGTTATTTTGAATTCCCTACAAGTGAATGAGCTATCCCGCACTGACAAACTCCATATACAGCAAGGAAAAATCCATGGTTATAGTGCCCAAAGTTTTCAGCCAATCACAACCCAAGACAACATCTATAGGCCCCATTTCCAATGCAAGTAAATCCACTTGTTGTCCAAAATTTTCAGCAAGCTAAATATGAACAGCAGGGCCTACTTGAGTACTAATTTCTTCATTCCCATTGGCAACTTGCACCTTCAATGGTGGCTGCTATAAATCAGTGGGAAAACACTTCAGCCTGTCCATGACTACTCTATTAATGAAACTATGAGTGTACCACTATCTACAAGTATAAACACATCCTTCCCATGACTTTTTTCCTTAATACGCAATGTATTAGGGCTTTTGGATCCTATCCAAGCATCCATAGATATGGTATACACAGTGGCAGCATGTATTTCACCATGTGGTTCATTCTTTCCACCCATATCCCATGATACACTGAATTCCGGGGTCAAAAGGAAAAGAGTCAACAGGGTCAAAGAACTCTTCTTGACCAAACTCTTCATTAGCATCATTTTTTTCAGCACTCATCATAAACTCATGTGCATCCTCAGGCTCCTCCTCTGAGTCCTCAAATACCAACATGCTATGAACCGGTGCCTTAGCATTTCTAAAAGCACATTTTGAGGCATGATCAGCTATATACTTCTCGCCACACTTGAAACAAAGCCCTTTTTCCTTTCTTTCTTTATACAAATCCATGGGAATGTACTTTGGACTGCCAAAGGCTGAAGCATTTTTATTCTTGTTGTCCCCTTGCCTATTATCCATTCTCAGGTTGTTTGCTATCCTGAAATTACTTTGTGGTCTTGAGGCATTAAAAGTGGGGTATGTGGGGATTTTAGGAGTGTTGAATGGCACGTTACCACCACCATAACTTGCCCCAAACTGTACTGGTCTTACAGCACCTCTTTGTTGCCCAAAATGTGACTTCATAGGTTCTCTTTGCTGCTCAAACACTGGTTGAGACGCCCCTCTTTACTGTCCATGTTGAAATGAATCATCCTGGAGATATTTATGAGAGTACCTCTTAGTCAACTCAATAGCTTTGAACAAATCCGAAACATCAGTCGAGAGTTGGGGATCCAGCCCATACACATACTTGTGTAACTTGGCATCATCACTAATCGACTCAACATACATGGTAAAGTTGAGGAACTAATTTGTGTATTCTCTAATAGCAAGACCACGCTATTCAAGGCCATACCATTGGCGGGCAAGATTTTCTTTCTCCATCGGCGAAACAAATACTTGCACCATGAGTGCATTGAATGCTGCCCACGAGTCTACTTGCTGGTTTTCTCTTTTAATGTACCTCCACCATGTATGTGCAAATCCTTCCAAGTGGATGGTTGCAAAATGGATCTTTTGGTCATCACTACAGGGCAAGATGTCAAAATAATCCTCAAGCTAGAAAAGCCACTCTTCGAGAGTTCAATTAGAGATGATGATTGACCATTGAATTTTGAGAAAATAATCTTGTCTCTCAGCTCTCTTTCATGATTAGGTGGCTGTCCCATATATTCAAACTGAGGCTGATCCATGTGACTACCCAAAAATGATCCATTGTTAGAGTAATTTCTGCCAAAAGATGGCTAAACTCACATAGATGGCATGGGTCCTTGCAATGGCTGGAAATTGCCCCTTGTTGCATTGTTCATGGGCTCCTCTTGCCTATGTGAAGGCTCTCCTTATTCAAAAGTGATGTTAGGAAGCTTCTTTTGCCTCACGAGTTGCATGTTTAACCAAGTTTGTTTGGTGCCGCTTTCCTTGTGTGTGCGCCAAATAATTGCCTTTGTTGTTGTGAAGAGTCAAGCATATGTTGCATTCATAACTGCCAAGATGATTCTACATAAAGTAGGGGTCTTTTGGCAAGGTCAATGTTCTCAAGGGCCAGTCGGCGACTCTTATGGAAAAGGCAACTCTCATATTCTTTCTAAGACACCAAGGATGATGATCTCATCTCCATTTCCTTGAATATGCAAGGAAAAAGAGCTGCTCAAAAGCTGATAGTAACATTGCACACTCCTGAACAGATATCTATGGTTATTTCAGGACCGAGAGGTGAGTGTTAGAGAGACAATTGATGTCAAATCCTTGCTGCTGCAGAGACTTGCAAAGGCGAACAAGCAAGCCAAAATTTGGTCCAGCAACAACAATGGGGAGAGAAGGGTGCAATGTTTACAACAGGAAGATCATTGGATATGTCCTCGCCAAGATGGGGGAAGAATCCTCAGAATGCCATGGCCATATCACTTCACTAGCCGTGCTGCGGACTCACCACAAGCTTGGCATGGTGACCAAGCTAATGAATGTTGCACAACAAGCTATGCAGGAAGTGTTTGGTCCGAGTATGTCTCCCTCCATGTGCGGAAGAGCAACAAAGCCGCCTTCCATATTTACACAAAAACCTTAGGGTACAATATCCATTATGTGGAGGCCAAACAAATTGCCATTTTTATTCCCTTGCCTCCAATATATCCAAGACTCCTACCATAGCTTGTGTGGTCATTAAGAAAGCTATCATCTCCCCTGTGGTACTCCATCACTACTTCTCACAGCTGTTGTTGTCCATGCTATACCTCTTTGACTAGTTTTTTTTTTTAATAGAACTAGATGTGAGAAAAGAGAAAGAAGAAAGGAGCAAATACCTATGCTCTGATACCAACTATATAGAAGAGGACATGAGAGAGAGAGAGAGAGAGAGAAGAAGAAGATGAGAGAGAGAGAGAGAGAGAGAGAGAGAGAAAGAGAGAGAAAGACTGTAGGAAGGGAGAGAGGAGAGAGAAAGACAGAAAGAGAGAGAAAGAAGCCATGAAAGCTTGGAGAGAGAGGTGAAGATGAAAGGAGACTTGTATTATTCTCTCATGGTTAAAAATCAACTCCCTAACACCTTCTATACCAGCCAGTGTAGCTAGTATTTTCCCATTATTAAATCCTCCTCTCTTACAGTAAGAGGATGACTTGCTAGTTCTTCCACCGGCTCCTGTCACCAAAACAGTCTAGGTGCTTGCCACAATGGAGGAGGACATGCTCCTTCTTGTGCATTGGGGGTAGATCAAAAAACTCTACTTGGGAGAACATAAAGAAGGAGACGGCCAGAAGGAGGAAGAGATAGCAACACTGTTTGCTAGTTGGTCAAGTTGGTGGTGCAGCAGACCATGGCATTGAAGCCATTTTCCTTTGCTCCTTTTCTTTCGAGGGGCATGTAGAAAGAATACTTTACTTTATACTCCAACAACAATACCTTTCTATTTGGGTTTTATATCTCAAATCTACCTTTCTATTTCGGTTTTAAAGCCAAGTGATGTCAATCACAAAGGTAATCCTTACCATTCAAGAGAGATTATGTAATCACAAGGGCCAAAGCAATGTGGTACGAAACAACAAGGTCGATAATTTCTCCAAAGCTTCCTTGTGTAGAGGCTAATACCAAATTAAAATTTTAACATTGTCACTATCCTTAACCATTACAAAAACAAGATAGAGGTTTCCTTTTCATTTTGAAAAAGAGAGAATAGAATGCAATGGCTAGCCTTGATACTAGGAAAGGAATGCCAATGTAAGAACACATTTGTGATACAAAGGCAATATATGAAATGCTAGTATCAAAAGAGATCCATGATGGTATGTTGTGTAAGGAAGTTCAAAGGAACTACCTAGTATGATATGTGTGCAAGGAGCTCCTAATGTTACACAACTACTCCCTATCCATACTTTTTTCACTAGTAGTATATCGATGAAGTAATTAATTGGACCAACTCTCACAAGTAACAAAGGTACAAGAAGCTACCCTCAATCTCAAAATGTAAATGGTTTAAAGTTGTAAAGTTTTAAGTGAAGATCTCTTACACACACCAAGCTAGGCACTACTCAATGGAGCAAATAGTAGGCACCTCTCCAAATCAACTACATTGCCTTGCGCAACCATAAGTAGTGCTTTGGAGTGTCCAAGAGTTGCATTAGGCATCGCTTGTGCAAACTCCATCTTGCTACATCTCGGCCAACTAGCTACTAATTGCTTGACCTCCCACACTACAAACCATAAGAAGAAGGAGACTTTTCTCACACGTTATGTAGGAGTCACTAGAAGGTCTAGCAAGAAGCATCCATGATATTGTGCTTTGCCCCATGTGTGTTGTATTATGAGGCCCAGTTCATGTTGAGGTTGGCTAGAGCCATTGTCATAGGTTCAAATCCAACTAGTGATCACTGGAGCCCTACCAACAATGGAGAGGTGGGTTGTGCTCCAATAGGTCATCGGATGGAGTCTAGCATTGTTACGAACTACTAGGTTGTTAGAAAGTCTAGTCCCATATGGAATCCAAGGTGCCTTATTGTCTGTCTCTCCCTTGGTCTCACTAACCTGAATTCCAAATGGATGTTCTAATCACTAGATCCCTACCAACAATGGAGAGGTGGCCCATGTAGCAGGGTATTTGACAAACACCATAGATGTTGTATTATTACAAGCAGTAATGGTTTCAATCATGACTATGTATTTATATGTTATCTTACAATGCTTTTTATCAAATTTGTGGTTTAGGATGTAATGGTGGTTGTGTAATTAATGTTATCTGAACCTTTTACAAACATCAGAAGTTTAAGATGTAATAATGGTTGCATAATTAATGTTTGAGTGCTTAGAAAATAAAGTGAGGGCATCATACGAGGATATGTTAAGCCACACTTAGAATGGATAATAGTTGTGATGGACTACTAAGTCCCAAGGACGACCTTCCTATCTGTGTTTGGTTTGGCATCGCTAAGGATTGAGACATGCTATTATATTTATACATCTCTAAGTTAGTTAATCATAAAAAAAGGTTCTACTAAATTTAAAATGATAATGTATTAGGAAATCCTTGCTGATATGTTTTACTTTGGAACTTATAGAAAATCGACAATGAAGGAAGTTCAACTTTAAGAAAGTGCACATGTAATTATAGGTGTTCTCATACTTTGGAGGGTTGGCGGCTGGTTAGCCAAAGTGCTTACTATGAACACCACCAACATGCCTTGAGAAATGAGATTCATCCTTCATGTGTGTCAAGGTCTGCACACATGGTAGTATCGCATGCTTGTCCTCCTCCAACTAGGAGCCCTCGTGAAGAAAATAAAATGTGGTGTGATTGTGCATCTTTTTGTCAAGGGGGACGATATGTAGCTACCCAAACCTTTTACAAACATAAGAAGTTAAAAGAGAAATTTGAGAATCTTGTTATTTCTCTTGGTCTCAATGTTATAGATAGAGATGAAGAAAACTTGCAAGCTGAAAGTGTAGAAGCCAATACATGTTATGTGCATGTAGAACATGGGGATGAAGACATAGCATTAAATAGTATAGAGGTGGATGATGTGCCCATGGATAATATAGAAGTGCATGAAGATGTAAATTTTCCCAATAATGCTTTTGATAGAGCTTCAGAAGAAAAATTAGAAAAACAAATCATGGAGAGTATAATTGAATTACAAGCACTGTGGGATGAACACAATGTCTCAATAAAGGTACAAGAACAGATGTTAGAAATACTCTTTGGTGGTATTGGGGATCGAAAGAGTAATGAGAAGAAGACTTGTCTTACAAAGCTCCTAATACAGCTCCTTAGTACATGGAATGGTTTTTTCTTGGGAATTAAGGTCCCACAAAATTGGGACCCATTAAATTCTTTCTTTAATAGTCTTGGCATGGTTCAAGCAGAGTGTTACAGGTTATGTATGTGGACATCCACAAATACGCATCAGCCTCACCTACTTCATCCATCAAAGGAGAATAATTATGTGGGAAGTATGGTTTATTGTGTATGCGAGGGCAATCAATTAAAGAAGGTTCTTCGATGAGATTGTGGATTTTGTTGTGAGAAGTGTCCTCAATGTGAGACTCCAAGGCGAGAGACAATTGTGTTTGACTACATGCCAGTAGGAAAGCAAATTGAGTTACTCACTAAAAGTAGATCATTTTGTCACGAACTACTTGAGATGTGGCATAACAAAGATAGATGGCTTGGAAAGGAAGCAATTGAATAGCCAGAACACATTTTTGAGTCTTGGGATGGTTCAATGTCGAGAGGTACAAGATTTTTGGAACCCAAATAATTCATATGAGTTACATATGGTATGTGACAATCCACAATGTGGAAAAGCGTTGCAACATTTCCAAGCAATTCATGGTCTCATTTTGTCATCGAGATGAACCTATTGCATCGCTAGATTGTAGCAACACATCACTCCAAGGGTGTTACATATATGACAATAATCGTTACCAAGCCAGATATCCGCCCCAAAAAAGAAGAATATCAGATATGATAGAAGCTCTCTCACAAGCAAAAAGAGCTTTCACTCAAGCTAAGAAAGATGCTATTTTGAAGACAGGAGGTTTATTTGAGGTGTCAATCTTATGGAGACTTCATTATCTATATGGCTTCAACTTGTCTTGTGACTTGGTATACGATACAATGCATATACTCAATCTAAATGTATTCCGCAAGTATATATCCACCTTAATGAGAGAAGCGAGCTCGAAAATGAAAAAGTGAATTGACTCTTGTAGTCAGTCAATATTCAAACATGCTCCTCCCTCAATTCGATATGGGTGTTGGCCATATTCACCAAGTAAGTACCATGATAGCTTCAAAGCTGAAGAGAATCAAAAGTTTATACAATGGTGTCTACCATATACACTTTGTGCCACTCAGGATATACCAAAGCACATGTATGAATTGGGTCTTCTGTTGATTGACATTGCCCACTTTTTTTATAACTTTACACGTGACAATGGTTGGTCTAATGAAAATATCAAAGTAGTTAGGAGTTGGAGAGTTTGCAAAGAGGAGGCACTCGGACCCAACGCATCTCCTTTAGATCATGTGGCAGGTCAGTATTGTAAGTACAATATATTTCTATGTTACTCCACTAATATTATTAACAAGTACTTGTAACTTAAGTAAGCTTTTGTTTTTTTCATTATATGATTTGGAGAAATTTTGGACGATGTCATTTGGTGTTATGAATTTGAAAGATATGTATCACAATATGTGAACATCTTTTCGAACAACCAAAACAAGGAGATTACTTATGTCCACTTTTACAAAGGAAAAATTTTCAATGATGTATTCTATGCAATGTACATTGATAGTGAAGCACTTAAAGATCTTCACAAAATTCTTAAGCCTCCCCATGGATTCACTTTTAATACCCATTCATCATATGAATGTGATTATTGGCATGCTCAAGGCCTTTTAAAAGTATCTTCTATCATCAAGGCTAAGGAGATATGGACACAATGTTTGATACACCTTCAAAATAATGCACCCTACTATATCACTTTAAGAGAAAATGGCACAGCAATAACACCCAAGAAAAGAGCATGTAGAGCTGTAACTTCAGATGAGCTTCAATATCTTCAAACCTTCTCCAGGTTATTAGATGAATGGTTGAGAACTTTAGAAGTGACAGAATATAAATGAGTCTTTTACAAGGGAGAGGTGTATCGTAACAAAGATTATGTGGTTTGCCAAAGATGATGAATATGATTCTCAAGCACCAACAATAGGACATTGGAAAGCACAAATAAAAACTATCTTTGGTGTATTCTTGAGAGAGAAGTTTATACTCTTTGTGGGTGTCAAGTATTATAAACAATGCATTAGAGTTGAAAATGATATTGAGGTTCTTCTTGTAAATGAAACTATGGGGATTAGTGTACTTGAGAAAAACCAACTTGTGCACAATTGGAATTGTATAAGACCAATGAGTTCTATTTTTCACAATTTTATTCCTCTTTCTATTGGAAATAGGGTTATTGCATATGAAACCAAAGATTTACAGCATCGAGCAAGATTACTACGTCCTGGTTCAATAGGATGTATTTCCCCATGGGTAGAAGAAGGAGATATAATATTACTAAGAGCTCCACAAACTTCAAGTGACTCAATAAATAGCAATTTTACACATGTTATAGTACGCAAGGTAGATCATGAACAAAAAAGCATTCAAGTTGGATAGTTATGTGCTTATGGTGGGAATAAGAAAAAATGGAAGATAAATAAGGAGGATAATTGTCTTTATCCATGGGATTCCATTTTCAAAGCTCTAGAACCTTGGATAGTAATAAAGAGAAGAAATGTGACCATTAATGGTGTATCAAAGCTTTTACCGACAGTGTGGCAATGTGATTGACTAAATACTTTATACATCTATAAGTTTTGAGTCATCCAAGTTTTTTATAGCAAGTATAAAAGAAGTGTATGTCTTTTACTTTGCATTACACAGTATCTTTTGTCTTTGGAATCTCAAAGTTTTGTTAATGAGTTGATCTTGTACTATTACTAGGATCTTAAATTTTTCCTTGGGCATAGTATGGACCCCCGAATTCTCCATGAACTTTATCATTTTTATGAGGCTATGATGAAGAAAGGTCCAGAGGTAATGAAAAAAGTGAAGGCTTTTGTCAATGAGGATGCCAATACAATATCTTGTGAAGATGGTTCCTCATCAGGATCCATATTGAGCTCAAAAGAGGAGGGTCCAAGCTTGCAATTTCGCAAAACAAAGAGTGTCGAGTGATCATCGCCCCACAGAGTAAAGGAGCAAAGTCAACACTTGGAGAGACTCCTTCGTATGATCTCATTTTTTATCCACCTCCCACTAACTAAACGTGACAAAAATAAGAATTATGGTGGGGCATTTTTTTTAAGTTTCTTCCCATATCAAAAGCTTGTCTTTAATACCAACTATCGTATAGTTAATAGTTCGTTTAGGGATAGAAATGTGAAAGAACTCTTACTATGCAGTAAAAAGGAAACACAAGAAAGGGTTAAATCAATTATTAGTACGCGATATAATGAGATAAAGCCTCTTGTTTTTGGAGCTACAACATTGATGCAGACTCAGGATGATATTTATAATTGGTATGTGGGGTTTCCTCAAGGAAAAAGAAAGCACCTTGCAAAGAAGGAGAAAGATATAACATCAACCTCAAGTCTCTCAATTACGGTAAGGATTAAATCTTAATTTTATATTTTAATTTTATCATTTAATATCAAATGATAGTGGAAATTTCATATTATTTTCTCGAGACTAATCGACATTACAACTATTTTTTCTTTACGATGCAAGGAACAAATAGACCCAAAAGGTTATCAAAAACAGGTGAATCATTTTTTTCTTTTAACTAATACTTTATATTATAGTTTTAAGTAAGGAGTTTAGATGACAATGATTGTGTTTTTCTATAACCAATTAGGTTCAACATCAAGAGGGGAATATGCACAAGCTAGATGAGGTAATATTCTAGACTAAAAAAGTTTTATTTTTTGTACCTTCTTAGAAATGACTTGCTTTTTTGTTTTGGTATAAGAATGTGATGTGGATGTTTTTTCTCTTCAATCGCCAATGAAAGTGTGCAATAATATACATGTAAATATCATTCTAGGATAAATATTACAATAGTTATATCTTGAAAAACTATTGACAGTGTATTCTTGTGTTCTTAGGATGCAGAATTAGGGGTTTATATACCTAAATCAATTTCATGTGATAATAATGAGGTATTTATATTATATATGTAGAAAGTTAGCTTCATCTCTCTTTTTTGCATTTGGATTTTATAGAAATAATAATATTTATTTAGCATCTAATACTCATTACACTCGACTTACTTGTGCTGCAATCACTTAACTTTAGGAGAATGATGCATACACAATGTACGTACATTTTGTAAGGGAATTAAAAAATTACATCTGTATACTGAGATCTCCATATAGTAAAATTTTGCCTATATAGAAAATTTATATTATCTATGTAGTGATAATATCTATATGGTGAAATCCCCATTAAAAAAAGTGTTATCCATCTAAGAGCTTTTTCTCGACATAGGAAATAAAAGCCTATATAGGAAAATATTACCTATGTAGGCACTTTTGCTGGACATAGGAAAAAAATGCCTATGTAGGAAAATATTACCCATCTAGGAATTTTTTCTAGACATAAGAAAAAAATGTCTATGTAGTGAAAATTTTTCTATCTAATTTATATAGGAAGAGTGTCCTTTTCCCTAGTTCAAAAAAACCCTAGATGTGTGTATTTTTGTCTAGTAAATTAGATAGGAAATCTCTTTTCTTTTTCCTATCTAGACATTCGTCAAAAGTTCCTTGTGATATATATATAGGCGATGTCGGTGCCATGTTATGTTAATGCTCTAAACACCTGGGCCAAGGGTACCCAGAATCCAACAGGCATATGCATTGTAGATTAATCGTAGTTGAAGATATTGTAGTAAGGAGGTTGCTGCAACCCCCAAGACAAATGTCAAGGAAACTAACATTGCATACGGAGCACTCACCAGTTTAACTTTGCCACCTGCAGTCCTCTACATGTTTCAGTTGCCACTCACCATCGATCCTAGTTCAAATTTGTGTGAAATTGCACATGCTCGATGCGGCCATACGATCTTCATCCACTTGTGGAGTTAGTGCTAGCCTCGATTGTTAGACCTTACATTGTCGTGATGCTAGACAGACACAATGTGAAAAACTCTAAAGTGCATCATCATTAGGCTTTCTTATTGATCTAGACAGTCAATGCAATATTAGTCATTAGTGTCGATGTCCATAGTGTAAATGGTTCAAAGATACTAGATTTTTGGACAAGTTTAGCCTATTTTAGATATTATTTCTTGTAAATATCCAAAAGTTGTAGACAACTTGTAGAATAGGATGACATGTTTTAAAAAAAAGTAAGAGGCTTTCATCCATTTTTTGGGGATTTTATGCAAAAAGAAGGATTGACAAAATCATGCAATCGCAGTTTACAGGCAACAAACAGCACTCTGAATAGGAGAAAAAGGAGTGAACTAGGAGTATTTTGAGCATGGGTCCTCATATTTTACCCCTCTTTCGGAGCCAACAAAAGCATCAGATTGGTAGTTTGAGCAACATATAGGAAGCTATTGTTTTATGCACGTTTTTTTGTCTCTACAAGAGATTTATCTTCTCATGATGCAGAAATAAATTGGCAGGCTTCACCTCTATGAGTATTCTTCTACATCTTCTATTTCTTTAAACCCCTTCTCTTCCATCTACTCCTCTCCCTGAATCTCCATTCACCCTACTTTCTCTTACCCCATGGTAGATTGATTGTTGTCCAAACATTAATTTAGCATGCATATACCTTGTAACTACACTATGAGTGGTCCTATCAGCTCATAAAGCAAAGGGTAACATTATTGGCCACTCTTTCATCCTGCCCTTGCATGACTTTGCTACTGCCTTAATGATAGGCTGATGACCTCTTTCACTTTTTCCATTTGCTTTAGCATTGTAGGCTAAAGTTACAGCTAGCTTGATAACTAATCATGAAAAGAAGTCACGAGCCTCATCCGCATCCAATTCTCCTCTATCTGTAACCACTTTACCAACACAAACATACCTGCAAAAGACTTCTTCCAATAAGAACTTGCAAACTGCTTGAGTAGTCTTTGTACTACGAGCTTGACCTTCCACTTGATTTATCAAGTCTTCTCGTGCAAGCACAAGATATCTCATATTCCATAAACCTGTAGGCATGCTAGCCAAATCAACTACCCATTTGTAATACATAGACAATGGATAGGTCGGTTGCAGCCTATCTCTATGCTTTACCATGGAATATATCTAACAGTCACTGCATGATTCCACATAATGCTCCACATCTTTATACATGTTCTGCCACCACCAATACTCCTCTTTGATCTTGTCAAATGTGCCCTAAAATCCTCTATGCCTAGCCCATAAGCTTTCATGAAACTCTTGCATCACCTGTAGTTGAGAAGCCCTATCTCCCAATACATGTACTGGAGCTTCTCTTTTTCTTTGCATGCTTCCATAAATATCCGTCTTTCAAGAAAAATCCATAAGCTTTTCTTTTAATCCTTTTGAATTCAGCTTCAAACCACTCAGTCTTCTTTGTCATGAGGCTAAGATATTGGCCTATTTTCATCCAATCATCCTCATACAACTCTTTCAAAAATTGTGTTATCACTGAAGCATAACACTGATGATGCTTTCTCTCTAATGCCCATCTCTTCTCCATGGTTGTAAGCTCTTTTCTTACTACTCAAATCCCTATTACAATAGTTGTACCTATAGTAACAGTAGCTGATACTCATTCCCTATTGTCATAAAGTCATTTTCAGCACCTATCACATCATCCTCTTCATCTTCCATCAGCTCCTCTTCATCTTCAAACCTTGCTCGTGAAAGCATGTCAACCATGGGGTTTTCTCTCTAACATCTGCAAGAAACGAGCTCTTTTTGTATGCAAAAGGAAGCTTGTATTTCCCATTTTTAGCTCTTGTAAAGTTTCACCTATAAATTTGTGTCCTAATCCATGTGAATCCTGTAAACTAGGCTACCGAAACACTTTTTCAATCAACCCATCACTTTCAGGCGGTAAAGGCAAAGCCACATGCTTAAGCTTCTTTGCAATTGTTTTGTACTTTGTATCCGCCCTTGCTTCAGCCCTGTTTTGTAGCCCATATTGCAACCCATAACATTCATGCTCAACAAACTCTTGAATGACTTCATACATCTCTAAAGTGTCAACGTAAATAACCTCTTTTTCTGCCCTGTTTTCAGCACTGCAAAAATTTCAGCCACTGTATCAATATCAACCAGTCCTAAAATACCTTCATTTGCAGCCATCAAACCATATTTCTTCAACTCTTTTTCATTCCATCCTACATATTTCTTTTCAACCCTGCACATGGCTAAAATATTCTTTAAATTGCCAAGACTACATGTTGTCCATTCCTGCAATCCAGACACAGAAACATAGTTTTCCCCTTTCTTAGAGGCATAATTATCGTCCTACGGGCACTGTCATAGCCTCCACTTACAGTAGTGCTATCTAAAAACCCTTAAACTCTTGTGCATTAGGTGGCATGGGATCATCACATAGCCTATCTCGATTGGGAGGATGATTCCCACAAACAGTGTGAAATTGTACCGCCTTTGGATTATCTTTACTCCGAACCAGAGAATATGAAGAACCATCATCCAAGGCTTTTGTTTCCAATCTTGATTCTAAAATATAGGGCTAGCCCAAAATCACTAGATAACTACATGAATCATGCACAAAAAAATGATATTCATCCCTAACATCTCCAATAGTCGCGGGTACATTCAAACAACCTCATAAAGATCCCCTGATGAATTATTTGTTGCCCGCATGTGCCATCCTGGATCTACATCAATTGGCCAACCTCCATTCTCATACAAGTTGTGTGCCATAACATTGATTTCGGAACCATGATCCAAGAGAGCTATGCAAGGCATCTCTCTTTCTCCCACTTTAACAATTGTCTCTGTTGTAGCACGAGCCCAATGTGTTTGTGAATAATGATTGCTTGGAATAAAATGAACATCTTCTTCTTCATGTACTTGTTGATGGACATCCCCATTATACATAGCCTTCTCTCTATGCTTATTACTACCCATAAGACCAATTTTAGGCCCACAAGCTTGCTGTCTACACTCCCATTTAACCCATTTTCAACATAATCGTCCCCCTCCAAATCAGCATTACATGCATTGTCATATTCCCTCTGAATTTGTTTCTCTATGTCTTTGTCAACCTGCATCAATGCTTGCAAAACTTCAGCATCAACCTGTCTTTTTTCTTTTAGCATATCAATCATTACATCATGAAATTCACGCTTCATGATTCCAAGAACTTTGCCAAGTGTGAATTCTACTCTATTGCCAAGTATGCGACCTTCCAATACCTTTTTAAGGTTTGTGGCAATCTCAAGATCCTATTATAACTTGTAACCGGGCTAATTGCCCCTTTTCTTCCCTTCTTGTTTCTTCTCTTGAGATGCATCCTCCATAACATGCTCAGGTATGGCTTTTGTAGCCTCTTTCTGTTGCCCCATTTTACTTTGTGTTATGTGTTTAGATGGGCCTAAAGAGGAAGGACCAGCAGTGTCCTCATCTCTTCTTCTCTTTTCTTCCACAAGAGCTTCTTGATTATGAACCTCAACCAAATAAGCATAGGTTGAAAATGAATCTATTGGTGTACTCCATCTTGTACTTCCTCGTATACTCTGACTTGCATCAACCAATTAAGACTTTTTCGTTTTTCCCTTTTCCATGCAATCTAATGCTTGCATCCAAACGCGAGATTTTGCTTCAGCTATGCCTCCTTTATGAGCTTCATCAATCCCTTCAATTCTCAGCCCATATGTGGTTGCATCTATGGCAGCAAATGTTGTCATTGAATCCATATCTTCCAACCTCTTCTATATGCCACCATTTCCAAAATTTGGCTATATTGAAAGACTAGTTTATGTTGCATGTATTTTGCCATCTTTCCAAAAGACTAACCTTTTCGATTTCACTTCACGGTAGGTTGTACAGTCTCGCTTTTCGTGTTGTAAACTATCATATAAATGCATCTCCTCTTGTATCCTTCTTTATACTGTCTTTGGGCTATTGCCCGAGCCTTCTCTTCTACCTTAACATCCAACTTTTCCACCTTCACATAGATTTCTGTCAAATTCAGCCTCAAATCATGCATGTCTTTGATTAATTAATCCACAACATCACCTTTAAGAGCTAGTCCAACATGTATAGCTGGTTTTTCTGCCATAGCCACAAGTGCCTTGGCTGCAATTTCAGCCCCATTCTGAGTACTAGCAGGTGTGGTGTTTGTATCCCATCTTAATTTCATTCGCTCTCTCTTTACCAACATATGCACTGTCTCAGCTACATTAGCCCAATGTGATTTCAGTCTTGTTTCAAAAGAGGCATCTTCTAAATGATCAGTTAGCTTCTCCTGCAAGACAGGATCTGCAGCCTTCAAAAACAAATCAATTTTTTGACTCTCCAATGATTACTTCTCATCGGCATCCAACTGCACATATCGACTTTCAAATGCACTGAGCAAAGCTATAGCAATCAACCCTTTATTGGGCTTTTCAATCCAATCTGTAAATGTCTTTTTAGTTACCAAACTTGTATCTTCCAAGAAAAACTATTCTCTTAAATCTTTCTTAAAAGATGCCCAATCAGCATCTCTTCTATGTAACTCATTAATCCAATCATGCAATGCATGCATGGCCAAACAGGAGAAATATCGACTCCATGCATACTACGGTACCCCATGAAACAATATATTTTCTTTATACAACCGCAAAACATTTTGACCCTTAAACTGCTTCAATTCCTGTCCCACTACCTGTTAGATATGATCAATGCCCCACCCTCATTAGGTGCTACCAATGATCCATGGTGCTCAAAGTTGTAAGGCCCCCATTATGAGGAGAAGCCAAATGTGAGCCCGGACATTGGTTGAGTCCTGACTTGTATATCAGATGAGGTCTATGTGACTGGATGGCAAAAAGGTGACTGTTGTGGGTCTAATCTTTGGGTTAGACGGAGTGGTTAAGCTGGTAGCAACTCGAGGCACATTGCATTGAGTTGCGTGGTAAAGGAGTTAAAAGGGGCCCCTATTGTGGGGTCCGGGGGCCATGGAAGCGGCCCCTGGCTGGGGGGTCCCAGGGGGGCCAGCGGCCCCCCTGGCGAGGGTCCGGGGGCAGCGCCCCCGGCCCGATGGTAAAGGGAATATTCCGTGGAATATTCCCTGGCCGACTAGTGGAGGCTCATATGGTAGGTCGGTCAGCAGGCCAACCTAACGACCTTCGCGGGCTATAAAAGCTAAACCCCTTCGCAGCCATCTCTCGCTCATCTTTCACCCAGTCAGAGTTGTTGTTCTAGCTAGCCTTAAGCTCTTCACCTATCTTCTATCTAGATCGCCATCTAAGCTTCACGCAGTGGAAGCGCACGGGTGGACAGAGCCATCTTTGTATCAGTTGTTTGGAGTTAAAGAATTTACTGATTCTCCTCTTATCTGTTGTGTACTCTCTATCTCTTTCTTAGATTCTGTTCGCTGCGCCGTGTAATATTTTACATGGTATCATAGCCCAGGGGGCTCTAGAGATCGGAGAGTGTGCAAGAGGCAAAGGCTTCAACAGCAAAGAGAAACGATGTCGACTCCAGGAAGCGGTTCTGGCGCATCAAGAAGCGGTGCAGGAGGTGGTGCTGCTGTACCGGCTATTCAAACACTGAGGATTCGTCCACTAACCTTCAGCGAAGGCAAGTTAGATGGTACAAACTACACCTTGTGGAAGTTCAAAATTACAACTATCCTTGATTCTTATGAACTTCTGGAGACTGTGCTGGGGACTGACGTAGAACCACAGCCTACCCCCGACCCATCAAATCCTAGTGTGATGATTCCTCCGAATGCAGATCTTCTACGAGCTTGGAAACGAAGGAATGCAGATGCATTGTGTGCCTTAGTTACAAGCTGTTCTGACAGTGTTTTGACTCTGATTCAGCATACAACCAAAGCGTCAGAGGCTTGGAATGTACTGAGGAGTCAGTATGAAACACGAAACCAAACAAGGATTCAAAACTTGGAGAATCAACTAGCAGCGGAGAAGTTTCCTAAAGGAGAGACGGTTGAAGCATTCATCACTCGGATTAAGAATCTGCGCGACCAGATGGCTGGCGCTGGGATACAAAAGACTAGCGAAGAGCTAGCTCGGAGGTGTCTTCGGATTTGTCCACAAAAGTTTGATGGACTAGTAACTGCCCTTAATACTCAGGTGAGACCTTAAGCTTTGACTTTTGAGGAGTTTTGTGCATTATTAATGGAAGAGAAGTTGAGGATGAAAGCCCGAGAAGGAAGCAACAATGGAGATGATGCATTCTCTGCCAATGCAAAAGGCAAAGGTGTCTCCTCCACCAAAAATGATGGTGACAAAAAGAAGAAGGGCGGCAAGAAGAAGTTTCAAGGAGAGTGTTTCTACTGCAAGAAGAAAGGACATGCAATTGCAGATTGTCGTGTCAAGAAGGCAGATGAAAAGAATGGTACCCTTAAAAGTAAAGGGAAAGAGACGGCCAATACGGCTGAAGCAGAGTTGGAATTATTCATGGCGACCATTGAGGAAGTGTGCTCCTCGGCGCAAGAAGAATCTACCACTGACTCTTGGGTGTTGGATAGTGGGGCCTCCCGTCACATGACCAACAAGAAAGGTCTATACAGTTCTATGCAGCCTCTACAAGAATCCATCACTGTGACGGTCGGAAATGATGCTAAATGCCCTGCTGCGGGCACAGGTGCTATTTCTTTTGTTGCTGCAAATGGTGAAGTCAAAAAGCTTTCAAATGTGTTGTATGTTCCCGAAATCAGGAGAAATCTCTTATCAGTTGCTGCCATAACTGATCTTGGTCATGAAGTGAGGTTCAAGAAGACAGGTGCAGAAATTATTGATAGTGCTGGCACAATTGTTGGCAAAGGAGAAAGAAGGAACAACCTGTATGAGCTAAGTGCTCTTACAGCCACCGCTGGAGTGGGCACAAGTAAGCTTTGGCATGAAAGGTTTGGACACATCGGATTTACAGTATTGAAGGAGATGCAAAAGCTAGGTATGGTTGCTCACCTACCTACAATAACTGAATTGAAGGAACCATGTGAAGCTTGTATGATGGGCAAGCAACAGAGAAAGGCATTTCCACAAGAAAGCAAGAATAGAGCACAGGGTCCTCTAGAGTTGGTGCATGCTGACTTGTGTGGTAAGATGCCTACACAGGCCTTGGGGGGATCTTCTTATTTTATGTTGATTGTCGACGACTACAGTAGGAAGATGTGGGTGTACTTCCTTCGTGATAAGGCTCAAGCTTTTGGTAAGTTTAAAGAATGGCTAATACTTGTTGAGAATGAAACAGGGAAAAGTGTGAAGAAATTTAGAACAGATGGTGGTGGTGAGTTCAACTCAAAGGAGTTTGAAGGCTTTTGCAAGAGCAAAGGGATCAAGCGTCAATTGACGACGCCTCACACACCTCAGCAGAACGGTGTTGTGGAACGCAGGAATCGCACCATTGTGGAGATGGCAAGATGCATGCTAAAGGGCAAGGGATTGCCTAACCATTTTTGGGCTGAAGCTATTAATACTGCAGTCTACATTCTAAATCGGAGCTATACAAAGGCTCTCAAGGGAAAAACACCTCATGAGGCTTACACTGGTAAGAAACCATCTGTCTCACATTTTAGAATTTTTGGATGTGAATGTTATGCACATGTTCTAGATGAGAAGAGAAATAAGTTACAACCAAAAAGCAGAAAATGTATCTTCTTGGGTTATAGTGATGAGCAGAAGGCTTACAAATTATATGAACAAGAGGCAAAGAAGATCATCGCGAGCCGTGATGTGGTGTTCAAGGAGGAGCCGCATACAGTGGAGGAGGAGAAGGCAAGTTCTTCCACTTTATCATCAAGCGAAGAAGTAGTCCACTATGAACCTGTCCCAAGAGCTATCCCTATCCTTAAGGAGGAGGAAGCATCATCTTCAAATGATGAGGAAAAAGTTCACCAACCTAACATCACCCCACCGGAAAAGCCATTGCCGCACTGGGTGAAGCAGCTCTATGACCACAATAATCCTATGCCTGCATCTGTTGAGGAGAAGGCAGACGGACCAAGGAGGTCTCAGAGAATAGAGGAGCAAAGGAGGGCTTCTGCTCACATAGTCAATATGGCCTTAATGGTTGAGATTATGAGAGAAGTAAAGGAGCCAACTGACTTAGAAGAAGCACTTGTAGATCCATCATGGAAGGCTGCTATGCAGGCGAAGTATGACAGCATAATGAAGAATGACACTTGGGAGCTAGTGGATCGACCAGCAAAGCGGAAGGTTATTGGCACCAAGTGGATCTGGAAGGTAAAGTACAAGGCTGATGGTACCTTAGAAAAGTACAAAGCTAGACTAGTTGCCCAAGGATTTTCACAAGTTGAAGGGTTTGATTTTCAAGAGTCATTTGCCCCAACTGCCAGAATGACCACTATTCGCACGGTACTTGCAGTGGCTGCCCATAAGAAGTGGCCAGTGTACCAAATGGATGTTAAGTCAGCGTTCTTAAATGGTGACCTCAAGGAGGAGGTGTACGTGGCTCAGTCACCAGGGTTTGAGGCCCCCCATTCTGAGAACAAAGTGTGTAAACTGAAGAAGGCATTGTATGGGCTGAAGTAAGCCCCCAGAGCATGGTACCAGCGGATAGATAGGTTCTTTTTAAACCTAAACTTCAAAAGATGTGCCTCAGATGCTAACTTGTATGTTTACAGGGATGGTAAAAAGTCTGTAGTGATTGTCCTATATGTGGACGACCTTCTTATTACAGGTGACTATGAAGATATGATCAACCAAACTCGAAAGGCTTTGAGCTCTGAGTTTGAAATGACAGACTTAGGCTTGCTGCACTATTGTTTGGGGATTGAAGTCTGGCAAGAGCCAGGAAAGATCTTCATCTCTCAGAAGAAGTATGCATGGGAAATCTTGAAGGCATTTGGCATGACCAAGTGCAAGGAGATAGCTACACCTATGGAGGTGAATGCAAAGTTATCCGTCGAGGATACATCAACATTAGCAGACATTGGGAGGTATAGGAGGTTGGTTGGCAGTCTGATCTACTTGTGTAACACCAGACCAGATATCAATTTTGCTGTTGGTGTTTTGAGCAGGTTCTCAAACAAGCCTCATGAGAGTCATTGGAAGGCTGGGATGCGGGTGCTCAGATACTTGAAGAAAACTCTTGATTATGGTATCACATACAGTTTCGAAACTTCTCTTGTGGGGAACTGTGACTCAGATTGGGCAGGAGACATTGATTCCAGGAAGTCAGTTTCTGGTTATTGTTTCTCTTTGGGTTCAGGAATTTTCTCTTGGATTAGTAAGAAGCAACCAACAGTGGCATTGTCTTCTACCGAAGCAGAGTACAAGGCAGCTTGTTTTGATGCATGTGAGGCCGTATGGTTGAGAAGGATTCTATGGCATATGGGAGTGCAGGATGAAGAACCAACTGTGCTGAGATGTGACAATCAGAGTTGCATCGCCATTGCCAAAAATCCAGTGTTTCATGCACACACCAAACATATAGAGATCCAGTATCACTATGTGCGTGATTTGATGGAGGATGGGATAGTGGAATTGGTCTACTATCCAACAGAGGAGAATGGAGCAGATATCTTCACCAAAGCACTTACGAAGGATCTACTTCAAGTTCATCTTCAGAGACTCGGCATTGGGTCGAGGAGATAGTTCACCTATGGGTGGACATTGAGGGGGGGTGTTAGATATGATCAATGCCCCACCCTCATTAGGTGCTACCAATGATCCATGGTGCTCAAAGTTGTAAGGCCCCCATTATGAGGAGAAGCCAAATGTGAGCCCGGACATTGGTTGAGTCCTGACTTGTATATCAGATGAGGTCTATGTAACTGGATGGCAAAAAGGTGACTGTTGTGGGTCTAATCTTTGGGTTAGACGGAGTGGTTAAGCTGGTAGCAACTCGAGGCACATTGCATTGAGTTGCGTGGTAAGGGAGTTAAAAGGGGCCCCTATTGTGGGGTCCGGGGGCCACGGAAGCGGCCCCTGGCTGGGGTTTCCTAGGGGGGCCAGCGGCCCCTCTGGTGGGGGTCCGGGGGCAGCGGCCCCGGCCCGATGGTAAAGGGAATATTCCTTGGAATATTCCCTGGCCGACTAGTGGAGGCTCATATGGTAGGTCGGTCAGCAGGCCGAGCTAATGACCTTCGCGGGCTATAAAAGCTAAACCCCTTCGCAGCCATCTCTCGCTCATCTTTCACCCAGTCAGAGTTGTTGTTCCAGCTAGCCTTAAGCTCTTCACCTATCTTCTATCTAGATCGCCATCTAAGCTTCACACAGTGGAAGCACACGGGTGGATAGAGCCATCTTTGTATCAGTTGTTTGGAGTTAAAGAATTTACTGATTCTCCTCTTATGTGTTGTGTACTCTTTATCTCTTTCTCAGATTCTGTTCGCTGCGCCGTGTAATATTTTACACTACCTGCAATGCATTCATAGCTAAGGAATCAATTCTTTATGCTTCCTACTAAGTTTGTATCTACTCTTGTAACAACAACTACTATTGTTGTTGTTGCTGCAATAAAGCAATCATATATTGTAAAGCATCACCACTACTTGAACTTGCAGAATCCCCAATCTTTACATAGCTGCTGCCAACTTTCATGTCTGGTTCACCACCATTGTCAAAGTGTTTGGGGTATTGCTACTTGGAGTGTTCTACCATGCGAAGAGTTTGAATAGAGAATATTTGATGGTCCTATGCATTAGACAATTAGAAAGAAGGCTTGAAGACAGTGAGACGGCCATGAAAAAGCTGAAGACTATAAGGATCAAGAACAAGAAGAGGTTTGACAAGCAACACAGACTTTGACCACAAGCTATACAAGAAGGGGATTGGGTGCTAGTTTATGACAGCAGCTTGGAAAATTCCCATAGAGCCAGTTGGAAGATGGTAAAGTGGTGGTTTGGTCCATACGTGGTAAGGTTTTTTTTTTACAATGCTACCTATGCATTAAATGAGATGGATGGGATAGCTCTAAGGATTCCAATGGGGCTGGAAAATGTATCAAGCTCTTTAAACATAGGGAATCCATAAGAATATGGAAGAAGAAGAGATAAAATATGAAAACATTGACAAGGCAGAGGATACTTCTTCTAACACTGCAAATCTATAAGACTTTGGCACATGCCGAAGGATGTGCAAGTTAAGAGGGGATGGATGTCATGCTGTAACGCGGACACATTGTGAAAAACTCTAGAGTGCATCATCATTAGGCTTTCTTATTGATCTAGAGAGTCAATGCCATATTAGTCATTAGTGTCAGTGTCTGTAGTGTGGATGGTTCAAAAATATTAGATTTTTGGACAAGTTATCCTATTTTTTATATTTTAGGTGTTATTTCTCACTATAGGCTGAAGGAGTGCTCAAGGATGATTGGAAACGGGATACCAATAGTAAGCACAATTTGATTACTATTGTTGCTAGTCCTCTACTGCTGCTACAAAGTAAGAATAGTTCAGAGTAGATGCTTTGTTCTAATACAAATAGAGGTAGAGGTTGTGATTCTAAAGGCCATGATGGTGGCCATTATGGGAAAAATTAGGAGCAATCTCATTACTCATAAGAGCAGTAACATATAGGTAGTAGAGGCCAGTCTTGAGGCAAGGGAAGCCATAAAGGATGTAACAAATAGAACACATGTTATGATAACATACAATGTTATAATTGTGGTCGAAGAGGTCATATTGCATATGAATATCTAGAAAAGGGAATAGGTGCAAATAATAGAAATGACAGAAAACACCATAACTATTATGCATTTATCAATAATCCAATTGATAATGAAAAGTTTTTTGTTATCTAGCACATGATAAATGCTGTGAATCTAGATGTATCAGTAGTAAGTATGGATGTATGTGGATGTAGGCGTCTCTAACCATATGCAATCTCATGGAGAATAGTTTAGAGAAATGGAAAATCCTAAAATGCCTAGATTTGTGAAACTAGATAGTCATACATCACATCCTATTGCTCATGTGGGAGTGTCCCATTGTCTATGCAAGATAAAAAAGTTAACATTACAAAGATTTTGGTTTGTGTTGAGCAAGGATTACAAATAAAGTTCAACCAAGGTAGCTACTTTGTAAAAGATTTTAAGAATGAATGTAAACTAGTTGCAAAAGACAAGCTTATGGCAAGAATGTTTTTTACCATGGATGTAAATATACATGAGCTGAAGGCTGCTATGTTTGCACAAGGTGTGGGAGTTGTTTTTTATATCAATATTTGACATAAAGATTTTGTCCATGTAAATCTCTCTCTCTCTCTCTAGAAGGTTCTCCTTCTCTTCCCCTCCTTAGAGGCTAGCCATATGCATATTTTCCTTTTCCTTTTCCCCCGATCTTATCCCCTAACCCGCAAGCCGATTTTTCCAAATTGCCCTCTTCTCAAGCAAGTGGCTACTGAAGTCTTATGTGAGTCACGTCTAAAAGAGAAGAATATCATGGCCCCCAAGTGGAAAATGTCGTGCACAAGCAATAAAGATTCAAGCAAAGGCATCACTGTCAATCCAACCGTGACACCGGTCGTAAGTAATGTAGTTCCAAATTAATAGATGCTTGCTTGATTTCCGCATGAGATACACCAGGGCCATACTATGCCGCACGGGAATAGGACATTGAAAATGATAAATTTCATCTCAAGTATTCGAAGATGGAGTTTGCGAAGTGCATGTATCAAGTGAAGTAGATTGCTTCACATTGCTATGCATTAAAATCCATGCATAGCATAAGTAGCATATAAGATTCTAAAGTATCAAGCATTGATAAGACTTTGATTAGTCTTTACCTTGGACAATATTATTTAAGGTTCACATATGCACATAGATGGTACATGCTTGGGGAAAGATTATATGAAACATACATCAATGGTACATGAAATGATCTTGCATTAAAGTCTTGCATCCATTCCTATGAAGGTTTCACGATTAAATAATGGTTAAAAATTTTACCTTGTGCTGCCAAACCATGACTTGAGTACAACTTGCACAATAATTCGAGAATCATTTTACATTGGAAGATAGTCTTGCATTGTTACAAATTTGTCTCGCATTCCTTGCCTTGGGAGAAAGGAAGAAAATGTCAAGTCAAAAGTTCCACATAGTATTGTGCTAGGGAAAGGCTAAAAGATAAATTTCACTTAGAGAAGAGGCATAAAAGCTCTTGCCATATTGATTATCTCGCATTGAAAAGATAGGACTTACGTCTTGTACAATGTTTGAAACCTTAACATATGCCTTAGCCAAAAGAAGGGAGTATTAAGTAAATTTTACATAGAATCACTCCTTGATCCCAAGGGGGAGAGCAAATATGCAATGGAAATGTTATCGCGTCTATTCTTGCATTGTTTGGAAATACAATCGGTTTTATTGGTTTTTCAAACATGCTTTTACATTTAGCAGTTTGTTGGATTATTGCTTGGATGATTATTCCAAGTGCTTATGATTGTTGGAAAATTCATGGTAGGGGTTTGTGATGACAAATTACCATGAGGGTAAAGGAATGTTTTCTTGGAAGATGATATTAGAGTTGACTACCTTGATTGGGCTTGATTCTTAACTAGATTAATTAAGGAAAGAATATTTTACGTGGGTGGATCATCTCCAAGGTCGCACCTCGCTTCAACCTGAGAGGGCACTACTCGATTCATTGGTCGAAGGTCGAGTGGTGAAAAGGCCAACCACGGAAATTGTGTCCCACTCCTAGGCTGCTTGGGATCAGGTGGAGCTTTGGACACCCCTTGCCTAGTCTGGAATGGAGTTGAAGACTTTCATGAGCCCAATGTCTATGGCGTTGGAAGATCCTATTCTAGATAAAGGATGGAATTTATGGTGCCATGTGATTTGGACCAGTTACTTTTGTAGGGCACAAGGGATATATAATTTCTCTTGTATTAATAGGAGACAAAGATTAATGTGAAGATAAGTTAAGAAATTTGTTTGAACTTGTTTGTCAAAGGATTGCTTGCTCTGTATTCGTGTCGATGTCATAAATTACGCGAACAAATCATGTTCCCTAAAGGCTTAATCAAGGAAGTTAATTTTAAATATCACTATAACAAGTAAAAATAAAAAATCATAATAAAATAAATAAATAAATAATAAATCCTAAAATCACAATTAAAATTTTTTAAAAACACAAAAAAACTAACTAACAAACGCAAAAGCCCATAAATTTCCCCATCCTTTTGTTCTTTCCTACAATTGTATTTTTTTTTTTAATTATCCAAGAGGTCGACTTTTCTAATCGATCAGCTGTCCTTTTGCTGGTGAATTTTTTATTATTGTGGATTTTTGGACGTGAGATTTGCGCTTCTTGTCATAGTGACATCAAACCTTGTGGATGTCCACACATTGTTAGGTTCCATTTCATTTTCCTCCTTCACATACACCGTAACACACAAATAAATTGTAAATAAAATAATATGATCATTGCATGCACCAAACTAATAAAATTCACTTTGTAAATTTTAAAATTAAAATCTGCTCGACTGTTAAATGAACCTCCGTAGTTACATGAGCATATGGCACAATAATCCACATAATTTTGTAAATTGAAATTCGCTCCATATTCACAATGCATGTGTATATGCACTACATACACATTAAATTGTAATTAAAATGAACCCCCATCATCAGACATGCATGTGCTTTACGTCAAACATTGTGTAAATTGTAACAATGAAGTACATTTGTACAAACCCATAGTCAAGTCAAGTCAAGTCAAAATGAGTTTTGTGTTATGAAATATGACTCATTGTGCATTAAGGGAATAATTTAACAATGAATTGCAAACTATTTTTTTTTTTATAAAAGAAATTTGTGTAGTTTTAATTCATTCACATCCTCACACCATAGGTTGACAAAAAGTGTTATCGGGATGGAGTTTTCTCATGGTTTGGTAAGTCCTTATCGATTGTGTTGATCAATCAGTGGTTATGTTATGAGTCTTTTTTTATCTGTTTGGTCTATTCAATGTTAAAGATGATGTATGTATGGGATTATATTTGATTTGAGTGCTTGACTACAAGGTTTAAGTGTGCATGCATGTTTTCTAGAAGCTAGTTGTATCTATCAAGCTAACCTTCATTAATTTCTTGAACTCAAGTTTCTGCCCTTGGATGCGAAATTTGGCACTCGCACTTCGGGGAGCTGAAGGTATAACATACCACCATCGAGGTTGTCGGGGGTTTGGATAGAAAATTACATGTTTATAATCACATACAAGAGAGATTTAACTTTTGTGACATGTACCATGTCTTAATACAATTTAAAAAAACATGAGTTCATGCACCTGTTCACAATGGGCCGACAACACAAACGTGTCGCACAAATCTGTCTATTTTTTTCGGAATCTATTTTGAGAAATCCAGATGAACCTCGTCGAACTGTTGCTCCAGCTCCTTCAAGTACCACTTTGAACCACTGCACATCGAATAGGATCATGGAGAAGCTACGGTAATCCACCATGACAATACTTTGCAAGTTCCCAAAATACTCAATCTCATCTATAATCATGTTTGGATCCGTTGCTCGTCGTCAGCTCTCTTGCTCAAACTTTGCTATGATACCACAATCTGTTGTGGAGTGCATTTTGTCAATATGCTCCACGTAAAAATGTCGCTCGTGCGACCACACCGCACTATATATTTTGTATTGTATATTGAAACGCTCAATTAGTTGTCATATATAAAATATAGATACGACAAACCCTAAACATGTCATCACCTTTGGACTACATCCCCCCTCGAGAATTCCCACTCCTTGGTTGAGACCTCTGCCCCTTCGTGAGACGTTGCAATCAAAGCTCTATGCAACCATCGCGTTGACATAAACCACAACATCTCCTCCATGCCCTTGGGATATCAAATCACTCGCGATAGTGCATACTACGTCGATATTCAGATCGCGCTTCTTCCCTATCTTTCCTAGCTTGCTGGTACCTAGCGAGCCACGTCTCCATGGAGGCATGGTGCAACATACAAAAGCGATTCACTTTCTTCTCCATTGCAGCATCCATTCTTTTTTCTACCCCATTTTCAACCACCACATCTCTGGTCAATCTATCATCGTCCTTTAGCAACCATAGCATATTGTTATCTGAATCCACCATTAGTAGCCATCGTGAAATATGCACTAACGCCTCAGACACCAACTAACCATCAGCCATGCTACCTTCTGGCTAAGCTCGTTGTCGCACAAAGCCTTTGAGGGTTTTCATGAAGCACTCCAAGAAGAACATCCATCATGTATAGACAGGTCCAGCAATCTCCACTTCATCTACAAGATGCACAAGAAGGTGGATTTGTATCAGGAGAATGCTAGTAGGCAAGTATTTCTCAAAGAGACAAACGGTCTCCACTGCTCCCCGCCTTGCGGATTCAATAGAGGACGTCTTAATCTCCTTCTATGAGATCCATTGCACTAAAGTTGACAACCTGTAAATCACCCCACGTATTTCTGGAGTAAGGCATCCTGTGATCGCGATCGGTAGTACAAATTGCCATAAACGAGGAAGCATTATGAACAACGACTACACTCCAAATAGCAAAATATGCAGGTCACTCACAATTGATTCGTAGTACAAACCTATCATATCTTATGCCAATCATAGGATTTTAGCCTTGATAATTGGTCGTCTTTAGAAAACGCGGGCCTGAGAGAACGCATCATACCCGTCAGAGTGCGGATAGACTTGACTATTTGCTTCACAATGCGCTCTTCTTTAGTGGACAAAACCCAAGGAGCACGAGGTAGCTACAAGCAACCATTAGCACTCGATTGCGGCCAAAGCACCTCCATCTTAACTACCTCCTTCAAATCCATTCGTGCCCCTGTAGTGTCTCTCTTTCCTGTGATGTGGTCCCATAGTAAGCTACCCACGTTCTTGAAAATATGAATGGGATCCAACAAGTGATTGATCTATAAGTGGGTCCAATATGATAACTCGTAGAAAACTGAGAACTGTCGCATTCCATTTGGATGTGACTCCGTGTGGACCATTTTCAACTCGTACCAGCTTTGGGCATTCATATGTGCTGGAGGTTGTCCAAGAAAACCTTCCCTGAGTTTATGACCCTCTGGCAAGAAAGCGGCATGTCCTTGATATACCATCTTCTTCATGGTTCGTGACCTTCGGGAGTCTAACTGTGGCCCACACAATGGACATGCATGATAACCTGAGATAACCAGACCTTTCCCAACACCTCTATCCAGTGAATACAAACTTGAACGAGCTATGATAGATATTAACAAGGAGAAGGGAAGCCTACTTACCTGAGCACTCTCCGAATCCCGAAAATTCATGCATGGTCCACATGAGAATGGCTCGAATATTGGCGGACCGTCGACCATCGCGCTTGCTCATATCTTCCACGGTAACCCCCTCCTCCCACAAAATCTTAAGCTCATCGACTAATGGACGAAGATACACGTCCATATTTTTAACTTTGTAGCGGCCGGGAATGAGCAAGCTAAGGATGAGATGTCATTTCCTCGTAGAAAGCCATGGAGGGATATTGTAGTTGACAAGGACTATAGACCACACACTATAAGAAGTTTAGCATAAACCAAATGGGTTCACACCATCCATAGCAAGACCGAGCCAAAGATTCCTTGGCTCTCAAGCAAAACCTGAAAAGGTAGAGTCAATGTGGCTCCATGCGTGTAAATCCGTTGATATTCGTTAAACTCCATCTGTGAATCTATTCTGTGCATGCCACGTTGTCAACCTCGCCATGCTAGACGTACGAAACATGTGGTTTATGTGGGGGGATAAGCGGAAAGTGTCTAAGAACTTTTTAAGGGATGGTTTTATCTTACAAGTCCTGTCGATACCTCTGAGAACCACACTTTGGGCATGCCTCCATAGTCTCGTATTCTCCTCGAAACAGTATACAATCGTTGATACATGCATGGATACTGTTGTAGTCCATGCCAAGCTTTCGTAAAACATGTCGCATATCATCACGAGACTCAGGCATGGTATTTGCAAGTGGTAATATATGATACTTCAATAACCTGAAAAAAAATCATAAAACACCTTAAAAAGACACAAATTTTTTTTATGATAGTGCCGAAAAGAAATCAATGAAGCGTACATATAGGGTGCTTGAACAGCTCGGTCACACTCGTATCGCTCCACCCCTATTTTGCTTGCATACTTAGAAGTGCAAGTAGTGTCTTCAGGCGAGATACTCGGCACCCATCATATAATGGTATGGATGCTTCCTCTCTCAGTGGATCAGATGTCTCGACATCCATGAGCATCAATGCATGGATCATTGCCTCCATCTCAGGCTCCAAGATTGTAGGAAAGTCTGGAAGGTTGTTTGTCTCCTTTGGTATTGATGGTATAGATTGGGTAGTACCTTCTAAGTGGTGGATTGGCTCAGACACTCCATCCATCGCACGCCCACAAACTCTTCTAACTGGCCGCAAAGAGTGCACTCCTCCTTGGGACGAGACGTCACCTTCCTAGATAGAAAATTTGCCAACCACACCCAATGTTTTTGTATATGATATTCAATTAGCTTGTGAATACAATGCATGATTGATATACACTTTTCTTAGCGTTTGCTCAAAATCTAAGATCGCATGATCAATGATCTCTGATTGAAACTCCTCGAAGCATCGTACGTGTTCTATAGACAATCAACGTTTTCGTCTAATTGCCAGCTTACATTGAGAGCAAGGACATAGGACACGCTGATTAAGATACGCCTCGCAATCTTGAACATCACAACCTTCATCATTTTCCATTTGGTCTACGTTACGACAAACAATTTGTTTTTGTTATCATTATTTTTTTATTTCTTAAATTGTTTGAGAATGGATTTTTTCTCTTATAACTCAACAAAATTAGCGTATGTAAAGTCTTCACCTGCCCACAAATTAACGTATGTTGGAGTGTTTCCCGTCTCGTGGTATTGCATCGGACCTCGCCGCCACCACCACCACCACTACCACTACCACTACCACTACCACTACCACTACCACTACCACTACCACTACCACTACTACAAACAAGAAAAGAAGAAAGAATAAGATCTTACCCTCTCTTTGTTTTGTATCCATTCATTCTCTTCTCTCCTTCCATCTCTCTCTCTTTTTCTCTTTCTTTATTATGTTGTATGTTTATTCCCTCTTTCTCATTCCTTTTTTCTTTTTCTCTTCCTCTCCCTCTCTCATTTCCTTTAACAAAATATATATCTCTCTCTCTCTGCTACCAATTTCCTTTAACAAAACATCTCTCTCTCTCTCTACTACCACTATCACTACCACTACCACTACAATAAACAAGAAAAGAAGAAAAAACAACAACAACAACAACAACAACAACTACTACTACTACTACTACTACTACTTTTCTTTAACAAAACATCTCTCTCTCTCTCTACTACCACTATCACTACCACTACCACTACAATAAACAAGAAAAGAAGAAAAAACAACAACTACTACTACTACTACTACTACTACTACTACTACTACTACTACTACTACTACTACTACTACTACTACTACTACTACTACTACTACTACTAACAAGAAAACTAAACAACAATAAACAAGAAAAGAAAAAAAAATACTACTACTACTGCTGCTGCTGCTACAACCACGACTACGACTACCACAATAACAACAAACAAGAAAAGAAGAAATTAAACAACTACTACTACTATCACTACCACTACCACTACTTCTACTACAACTACCACAACAACAACAAATAAGAAAATAAGAAATCAAACCACTACCACTACCACAACAACAACAAACAAGAAAAGAAGAAATAAAACAACAACTACTACTACAAAAAAAAAAGAATAAATTAAAGAACCACTACTACTACTACAAACAAGAAAATAAGAAACTAAAGAACTACTACTACTACCACTGCGAACAAGAAAAAAAGAAATTAAAGAACTACTACTACTACTACTACTAACGAGAAAAGAAGAAATTAAAAAACGTGATCTTACCCTCTCTTTGTTTTTTATTCATTCATTCTCCTCTCTCCCTCCCTCTTTCTCTCTTTCTCTATTATGTTTAATGTTTTTTCCCTCTCTCTCTTGTTCCTTCTTTCCTTTTCTCACTTCCTCTACCTCTCTCATTTCCTCTCTTTCTCTCTCAATGCACATGATCTTTAACAAAAACAAGCAAAAGAAAAGGAGAAAAAACAAAAACAAAGCAAGAGGGAACAATGCACTCACCATAAAGGCCTGAGGATGGATTCGGTGGCTCCTCTTCGCCCTCCATACACTTCCTCCTCTTCTTTGCAAATGGCGGCGGCGATGAGAAGCTTTCCTTCTCCCTCTTTCTCTCTTTCTCTGCCGCTCCCTCTCAAACGCAAGATGCAGTTCGCTCTCTCTTTCGTTCGTTCGCGCAAAATGACATGCTCGGGTTCCGGCTCGCGTTTTTTCGCCTGATTACCGTCACTATTTGCGTCGCATTTGCAATGCAAATAGCGACGCCGCTAATTTACATCGAAAACCGCCGTCGCTCTACACCTATATCCTTGTAGTGTTAGCTTGAAGCGATCCGAACTAAGTTTAGAAGCTTAGTATTCCATATTTGTGTCCCTTCTAAAGTATGCCTTGCCCATGGACATCACACAACATGTGTCCAAGTTTTTTCATAGGCTAAACCCTCCACTAGATACCCATCTTGAAGCAATGCAACCATTTGACCTACAAGATGCATTAATTCAAGCAAGGCCCATTATACATAAACTTCAATCAGCGTTAAAGAGTGGTAGATTTTGGAGACGAAATACTCCATATAAAGGACTGTGAGGATACGTTAAGAGGATCCAAGGACAATACCAGATCGAGCAAAGAAAGAAGGCTAAGATAAGTGCAGTTGAAAACTTTGTACCTACAATTGGCAACAAGGAGTTACCAAGATGTTTCCATTGCAATGAGCCCGGCCACTTTAAAAGACAATGTCCGAAATTAGGTCAACCAATTTGCCAAAGGCAATTTCATGGCCAAAATCAAGTAGTTTCAACCACCAAGGGGAAGGTAGTTGGAGTAACCTTCAAAGGAAGGAACAAAGAAATAGATAAGGTGGTGCACAAATCGAATGTTGGATGCGTACGTAGCGAGCATCGGAAGGTCCCCAAGAACAAAGAACTCTACTTTAAGCTCAAAAAAACAAGAAGATAGACTTGCACGACGTGAGGCAAAAAGACCAATTGGGTACAATCTCCCTCCATGCCTTGTGTGAGCACTTCACAAGGCATATATTTATAAATTTATTCATTTCAAAGCTCAAAAATAGCCCAATTTTATAATAAGCCTACTTTAGCTTTTGTGTTTGCTTTTGTCCAAATAAAGAATAAAGCGGTTGGGAGGTCCAAAAGTCAGGTTGTGCCCAAATACACCCAATAATAAAATATTTAAACCATACATCCATTCGCATACAAAATAATAAATATTTGTCAAGCTCTTCAATAAATAAGTGTGCCTAAATAGATATTAGTGGCACGCATTTAATAATAAGACGCCCGTCCATCAAAAATGATAATTCCTTCTAGGTAATTTGAATACACATTATTGCCCAGTGCTTCCCAACGCCACTGCCATCTGCTCTACACATCAAGTGAAGCATTCACAATTATTAGAAAATAATAAAATTACACCGACAAAAGTGAATACCCAACAGTCTTTAGCTACAAAATAAATAAATAGGTTGAAACTCTGTCCTAACCTTAATTTAATACGAGTGCACTCTAAACTCATAAACGTCCGTTAATTTAAATATGTATTTTACAAAATCACCCGATGTCGAGTCATCCACGTGCACATTAAATTAACATGACACCCAAAAAGGATAGGCGTCCCCATCAACTTCTCACACAAGGAATCCACCTTGTGTATAAGCCCTGGCCAATAAATATAATTTTACGGAATCCACCGCAAAATCTCATGGAATCCACGTGGAATAAAAACTCATGGAATCCAGTGTGGTCTCATAGAATCCATCGTGGAATATGCCTCTTGGCATCATAAGATGAAGATCCCACTTTAGAAGCAGACATAGAAAGAGAAATGGTACATGCCACTCTTAACAAGAAAGGCCCCAACCATCAGTTCTCAGTAATCCAGACCCTAACAATCTACCAATGTAAAATCTTTAAGATTTTAATTAATTGTGGAAGTGCCCATTTATTTATCTCATCAAAGTGTGAAAAGAGACTAAAAATAAACATTGAACTTGTATCTAAATTATTAGTAGAATTAGTAAATAGGAAAGAGGCAATTTATGCTCAATAGACTAGAAGAGTGGATTTTAACTTAGGAGGCAATCTTTCCAACATGGGGTTAGGAACGGATTGGCTAATCCCTAATGATACTTGTATTCATTGTGGAAAAGTTCAAATCACCTTCGTGGATCAAAAAGGAGAATTAGTAACTGCTCAAGGCGAAGCTGGAAACCCTAGAATCCAACTAGCAAAAGCTTCTTGGATCATGAAGGGGTTGAGAAAAGGACTACCTATGTTATAGAATCCAAGATACACGCTCGACTTTCTTATATACTTAGAATATATATGGCGAATATTATGTTGGCACAGAGGGAGAATAGATGAGAGAAAAGAAAGATGTAGAGAGAGAGGTAGAGAAATTGGCAATACACTAGGGACTGGAAGATGGGCCAGTCCCCCCCTTGTGGAGTTATATTATTGACAAGGAGCAAGCTCCTCCATTACACATAAGCCAGTTCTTACTTGTACATCTTGGAAACAAGATCTACAAGCTCCTCCGTTACACATAAGCCAGTTCTTACTTGTAGATCTTGGAAACAAGCTCCTCCGTTACACATAAGCCAGTTCTTACTTATAGAACTTGGAAACAAGATCACGGTTCCTTGCATGGTATACAACTGGCTAACACTTGCACAACTTGGAAGTTGATACCCTTTGATCCTTCTTGAGTATCCTTAGTGTAGGGCTCTCCTCTTGGTACTTGATTTCAACAGAGCTTCTGCAACACTTGCACCTTCTATTCTCCTCTTGGAACTTGATTTTGACAAAGCTTCCACAGCACTTGCACCTTCTCTTCTCCTCTTGGAACTTGATTTCAGCAAAGCTTCCGCAATACTTGATTTCAACAGGGCTTCTGCATCACTTGCACCTTCTCTTCTCCTCTTGGATACATGCAAAGTCATACTTCCTTCACCTCTCCCTTACACCCAAGGAGAGCCTCCTCTTATATAGGCTTTCAAGAGCTTCTCTTCTTAGAGAGAGTTGAGTTGATCTTTATGCAAGATGTGGTTGTTCCACTCTACAACACTAATTTCGAGATATCTCTTTGTGCATTGTTTGGATGAAAAAACGTCCAACACAAAAGTTGTAGATCTCATTGTTTCCAATCACTCCCGCAGCCTTTTTTTAGAGATCATTTTTCTATTACGAGATATTTTAAAAATGGATTTTTCAAAAAATAGCTTTTTAAACTGTACTCTTAACTTGTGATCCATGCAACCACCTTAAGTCATAAATAAGGAGAGTTTATTAGATTGCCTTGGGCCTCAACCTTAAGAATGAATTCCACACAAAAGCTTGTGTCATTTTAGACCTTAGAAAGAGAAAATCACTTCTCTCCTCACTTCCAAAGGATCACGTCTCTCATATTTCTTAGTGAGAGAATTCCCTCTCTCGTCTTTCTTAATGAAAGAAAAGACCTTAAACCTTGACTTGTAGGGGAGAGGATGACCCCAAATGAATGCAATGCTCATTACACACAAGTAAACATTCCCAGATGTCCCTGGATGCACACATAAATACATATACACAATGCTAATGCATTTCCCCTTCTTAGAACTCAATCCATCTTCATTTATGTGTAACTCTTGGTTCTTGTGTACACTCTTACACTTGGTAGACACTTCTTTCTTCCTTCATAACTTGTACTGCCTGTACCAGATATCCCCGTCACAATGCTCTGATCACCCCATTAAGTGATACACTAGGAATACTGGTCTCTAAATGGTCTCATGGCCATGCTAGATCATCATCAACACTTAAAGAAAAGTGAGTCATTAATTTATTGACATGAATTTATTAAATAGAGAATGCGTAATAAGCAATCAATTTAGTGACAACCTATCTACCCAATCAAACTTAATAAGATTGAGCAAGGAAAGGAAGATGGTGAAGAGTCATCCTAGCTAAAGGAATATGCATATGTATTCCCTAAAGAGCTGACATAACTTTCTCCACCAAGAGAAGTTGATCATGAGGTCAAGCTACAAGAATCCTCAAGCTCTAAGAAATGGAGAATTTTTGCAAATGTGCTAAAAAGATATTTACAATGGCACACTCTTGCCTTTTATACTCCATCCCCAACTAAGCTAATTTCTCTAAGCTAAAGGATACAAAAATTATTTTATTACAATATTGGGTATGCCCTCTTTGCTTGATTAATAAATCTAGTCCACTTGTACTGAAAATTGAATGCCTATTCATTGTTGATTGAGTCTCTATCATAAAGTGATGGATAATTTAGCCCTTTAGCTTGATTCTAATGTTGATCCATACATGATGGTACTTTCCAATTTGAAAATTTTAGTGAACTCTTAATCATGTGATTATCTAATCTCTAAATTTTTTATTTCTTATGATTTTTTACATTGAAATACCCAAGAAATTGTAAAAGGTGAGTTTAATAGATCAGTGAGTCATTGATTACTAAAGGTAAATCTCTCTCGGCCCTCTTCATTTCATTCAATTTTCCATTCCTACATGTCATTGAATGCCCAAAGCTTTATTTCAGCCATACAAGGCATCCTTGTCTTCTAGAACACTAGCTCTGCCATATATACATATTGATTGAGGAAAAAGGTTGAAGTCAGACGAGATAGCAAGATCAAAGAGTGGTGACTCTCCCTTGTTGTTTAGGACTCCGTAGGGGTACACAACCTGGCTTGGAAGAAACCTTCCACACCTTTTGGAGTATCAAATCCCATTTAGGTATGTACATGATGCATACAAATGGTCAAAAGTGACAAAACGGGGCAATTACAAGGTCAAAGCGGTTGCTGTCACAATTTGGACAGTCAGAAAAGTGAAATTTAGAATCAATATTTTAATTCTAACATAGAACTCTTGTACTGATTGTGCAAAGGATGAAGAAGCTTCAATTCTAATCAAGAAGTTTGGCGATCAGAGTTGTGGAGCAAAAGTTATACCCATTTTTTTGACAACTAGCTATGTATTGACTGAACAGTAATTTGCGAAGAAATCTAGTCTTGTGTCATGTGCGATGACTTGTTGACCACGTTCACAACCACGTTAGTAGCTCCCATGCTCGTCACTCCAGAATACCTTCTCTTCGGGGCCATCACTAGAAGACGTCGAGGACATTAGTTCAATCTTGAACTCTAAATGACTTGGTAGCTCCTTGCAAAATTGAGACTTCTCTAGGAGAGAAAGGACTTGTGTCTAGGTACAAAGGATAAGAAAGTAGATGAGACTCTTCCGGAGCGGAGTGGTCCTTCCCTTTGCAAATGGAGATGATCTCCACTTGCTCCGTCGTCTCATTCCCTCTCTTTCTTCACTCTCTTCCTCTCTAACCTTCTCTTCTTTTCATATGCTTTTTCTTCTCTACTTCTATCTCACCACGTCTTCTCTTGCTCTTCTCCTTCTCTTCGTCTCTTCTAATATCCTCCTCCTCTTCTTCTTCTCCTCTTCTCTACTTCTCGGCCTATCCAGTTCTCTTTTTCTTCTCTTCTTCACTACTACTTCTTTGCCACCGCCTCTTTTCTCTTCTTCCCACTTCTTTTCTTCTTCTCCCCTCTGCTTCCCCACTTCCAGCCTTAGCCTCTCGGGCTTGACGAGACATCCGCTAACTGATGTTATGGTGTAGTCCGCATCGTACTGATGGTGCAAGAGATGTCGATGATCGTGAGGGAGTACAAGCCGGTGAAAGCTCCGAGAGGATGGCAACAACTCGAGCTGAGAGCTTGTCGGATGGACGATAGCTTTCTTTTCACTTTTAAAAGATAATTAAGGTTTTTGGACCTGAAAGCCAACTCTCTCCTTAATTCCGCTTCTTCGCGGGTGGGTATTGGGTCGTTACAAAAGGTGGAAATGTGAAGTTCGTGAGATGATCGTGCCATGGTTTGTTGGAGCATATATTCGAGGTCGGATAAGAGGACCTGAGAAGGAGCGAGCATGTGTGTGTGTGTGTGTGTTGGTTGTGTTTTGTTTAGCATTAATAAAATTAATGTTTACATGCGTAGTTTACTAGTTCCTCATTCCTCGTGCATTAATAAGTGACGATGAAAGGAAAGCAGTAAGGAGGATGAAGGGAATGTTCGAATGTTACCATGTGCTTTTTACAATACTCAAAAGGCACCGGCACTGTGGAAACGATCTTATTATGGTGGCCGCTGCTTCTTTGAGGTGGCCTTCAGCAACAAGGAGAAAGCAAAAGGTATTGTTCCAAGGCATCTACTTCCGGGGACTGCACCCAGTACACGTATTATGCCATGGCAGCCCATTGAAACTGGTAGGACTCTCTCAAGAGAGAATGCCCCATATGTGTTGAGATTCCTCGACCTCCTACTGCACATTCCTAGAGACCTTGGCAAAACCTAACAGAGTCTCTCTTGTAGATTGTAGAAGAGGGGAAACTAGAGGTGCTGGAGATTGACATTCCCGGCGTTAGTTAGCTTAAACTAATGTTGTCATGGATTAGGTTCGTTAGAGCCTTTTTTGAAATGCAGATTGTCCTGGAGACTCTCCAAACACAAAAGCTATTTGCCAAGAAGAGCAAATGTGCATTCTTCAAAAAGAAAATTGAATACTTGGGCTTTATGGTCCTAAAAAAAGGGATACCAATTAACCTTGCAAATATCCAAAATACGGATTAGTCCCCCACCTCAAAATATTAAAGAGATTGGAGGATTTTTATCAAACGTTACGTTTTGATAGTTGCACCTCTCTTGAGCTACCCAAGCAGCAAGTAAAGATAAAATGGGTGATATAGAAGTATGGAAGCTTTGACAAGTCAAAACAATGTCTCATCACTACGCTCATCTTGAACCTATCCAACTTCTCTCAAGATTTTGAAGTCATAATTGAGGCCAATATAGTAGTGCTAGAGTAGGCTCTTGCGCAACAAGGTCACCCAAGGGCTTATTCTTCTGGCAAGCTCACCTCATCAAAAGAACTATGCCACCCATTATCTAGAGCCCATACCTATTATCAATACACTAAATCTTTAGCATCACTACCGACTTAGTAGACAATTTACTCTTGTGATAGATCACAAAAGCCTCAAATGGATATTTACCTAGCTAGATCTCAATATGTGGCATAGAAGATAGGTTGAAGTACTCTAATAATTTAAATTTGAGATCAAATATTATCCTAGGAAGGACAATATGATAGCTAAAGCTCTCAATCAAAAAGCCTTCCTAAATTCTTTAATCTTGGATGACCCCCTAAACTAATGATTTTTTGAAAGTCTAGGAGTGTACTACACCCTTGATCCCATGTTGAGTTTTTGAAGATGAACTTGAAGCAAATCGTTCATAAAATGTATTTGATCCATTCTCCTCTACCAGATGGTAGACCAACTCTACTATGCCATCCTTCACTAAATTAGTCACATGGTAATATGGAATCTCTATATGCTTTGCACATGCATAGAACATTGGATTTTTAGTAATAGTGATGCAACTCTAACATCTTTGTAAAGTTGACTCTTTATATTGGATTGCAATGTCATTAGACCCTTCTTAACCACACGGCTTCACATGCGATTTCATCTTGCATGTTCATACCATAAGATCCTTCTTAACCACATTGCTTCACATGCAGCAAAATAAGTTGTCTTGTATTCAACCTTGGGAGAAGACAATGCCACCATTGATTGCTTCTTACCAATCCAAGAGAAAACTCTTAAGCCAAAAGAGACACAATAACTACACATTGAGTTCCCTAAAAATACCTAAACATCCATATCCTAGATTTCCAATTATTCTCCTGAGGCTTGTTTGAGAACTAGTCAAAATACCTACATTAGAACCAATATTGGATCTGGTGTTACACAAACATATGAGACTATCTAACAATTTCCTAGATCTCAGATAACTTAGTGGTGAGGTATACTCAATGGATAACTTTAAATTGGCCTCTATCATATAGATATCTCCTTACCATTGAACCTTACCGCATATAATCAAGATCTCTCTTACATACCTCTACTAAGAGATGATCTTTTATAGTGCTTACTAGGCTTCAATCCCCAAACAATGGCACATCAATTTCAAACTCAATACTTTAAGGCCCTTTTGAGTATCATGGATGGCATCTTCATAGTCACCTGTAATAAGATTTTCACATATAGAAAAGACACCTTGTAAGCATACAAATAGTATCTAAGGTGTATCTTTTAAAATCTAAACTTAGAATTGATATATAGGTGGCACCATGCTCTAGGAAAGAATTTATTCTAAGTTAGCACCATGCTCTAGGGGCTTCTTTCAACCCAAATAAAGCCTTCTTTACCTTAGAAACCTTGTTTCTTATCACAATGGAAAATCCCGATAGCAAATCAACGCATATCTTCTTATGTGGACTTGACATCTATTTAGTAAACTAGCCACTTCTTGAGTGCTCGTTGCAATTACTGTGTGAATGGTGGTCACTCTGACAATTGGGAGTGAAAGATTCTTAAAAACAAAACCCTTGAACTTGTGAACAACCTTATGCAACAAATTTGGTTTTGTACTTTATTAAGGTCCCATCAACCTTGTATTATATATTCCAAACATACTTGGCACCAGTATTGTTCCTCTTGGATGGCCGGATCCACTAGCTCTTAAGCATCATTCTTCACTATGGACTCATACTAAACTTGTAAAGCTAATTTGCTAATTTTCATATAGTTGGCTTGCTTATTTCTCTCTTGACTAATCTCAACCATGAAGGCCATGGTGAGTACATGAACAAAAGCCTTTCCTCCTCTATTCTTTGAGACCTTCTTTGTCCATGAGTTTTTTCCTCAAGAGAAGTAGGCACTGAATGGCCTTGATCATCGAGCTCCTCCACCCATCACCATAAAGGCTTGTTTGATGACATGGTGGCAAGTAGGTGATCATTCTCTTCAAAGCATATACACGCTTGCATTCCCAAGCTTGTAATATATCAACGTGTGAAAACATTACAATCCAACTTGATGGTTGAGGCTAGGTTACAGATCTAGGTTAATCCCTGGCATTGTCTCTAAAAGATCATAAAAATAACAAAATACATGTAATCTTGAGCTTCCAAGGAATATAATTTGCACAATCTAACTTACCTTTAAAAAAAGTTAGAAGATGATTTCTCAAGGCTTAAATTGTCAGTATAGCATTGTATCTTGGTGCACCAAAACCACTTCTTGATATATACATTGCTGCCTCCTTGCTTTATAAAAAGCCCTTCAATCCTTAAAGCCCCTTAAACTTTGATACCATGTAAAATAACACAATACAACAAACCAAAACCTAAGGAGAATACAACAAATTAAAGGATCATTGAAATTTATTTATTTGCAAATATACAACAATAGCTTGGTCCACCCATGCACTTCTACAATAAATTTTAGATGGCAATCTAGATAGATTTCATGTGACAAGCTTGAAGCTCATTGGATAAACTCTAAGTAACCAAATGATAGTGGTTCTAAGAGAGCCTTCTTTTATAGACCATGAAGATGCATCAAGTTGAACAACATACCATATCATTAACCTTTGGTAGTCAACTATGGAATAATCCAAAAACAATTTTCTTTTTCATCCCCTTGGGACCCTTACCCCTTCGTGGTCCCTAGGACCAAAATAAGGTTCCCTAACAACTCTCATCCTCTAGGGATCCCCAAAAACTCCCATCCTCTACAACAATTTTGTGTCTCAAGTTACTAAACCTAACTGCTCAATCCAACTCATAGACTAGATCCACATATGTTGATCACATTGACCTCATCTAACATACGAGTGAAGTCCGTAGTGATGTCTAAGCTCACCATAGGCTCTCCCCTTAGCGTAGGCCTTACTACTTTGAGTATCATAGATCTTTGGTAGCACCTTACCAAGGTGGGGCATTTAGCATATCAAACACTAATAACATACAACTTGCAAACAGTCAACCAAATTTGTCACAAAAGATAGAATTTTATTGCCATATTTACAAGTGAAATATGTCGCCATATGCAAACCAAACATCCTTCAACCTTTCATCTGCATTTAAATTCCCTTTGGAATGGGATGTGTTACAAAAATACATTTTAGTTTTTTATTGGAAGTTAACTAGTTATTGGCATCACTCTGTAATTTTTCAAGAAACAAAATTGTCAATGAAACTTGATCTAAAAGAGACTTGGAATAGTTAAACAAAAGGCTCCATAACTGGATATATGCCCAACAAAATGAATGTCTGACTGAATGTGTTTTTCACCATTACATTTTCAGAAAAAGTCTAGCTGTTGTACACTCAGTAGGCACAACATTGAGGCCCTAGATATACAATGCAAATTAGTATGAAAAATGGGACCTACACAATGGATTACAATACTAAAGTAATGGGGGCCTACACAATGGGGAACTGTAACCAACTTTAGACATTTGTGAAAAGGAATATGGCTACTTTGTTCCTTGGACATGACGGCTACTTTATTTCTTGGACATCATACTATATTATCCATACATTATCCCCATTTGTTTGATTGACCACTACAAATATGCCATTCCTTGAAACAATATAAAAAACACTAGAACAAAGCTCTCGATGTTGTATCACACTAGGAGCCATAATAGTTCTAAAAAAATCTAGTGTACTGTTGAGAAAACTTTCAATGCTTAATGTGTTGAGGTAGAGCCTGGATTTGTGTTTAAGAGCGATTTCCACCACTCCTGGCAGGGCCATGCTGGTTATGGCGAGCATCTCATCATGTTCACTAGTTTGTATGGATATTAGCCAACTGGCTAACAATCTTTGGGGATAGCGTGTCTGCTGCAATTGCTGCATGCCCAGGAATGAAAGAGGTCTATCATCAAACTCTTACTTGAAGAGGCGGAACAGGACATTCAAGCAAAACTCCATAAACAAGGTGCAAAAAAAGCTCCGCAAACACAGATGATCAACATTGGCCAATGGATACACCAGTAAAGCTACAAACTGTTCAGCTCTGCCTTAGCCCTAGAAGCCGCTTTATACAGAAAATAAGAAAAAAACTATCAATGCATTCTGAGGCAGAACTTTGCAGAAAGGCACTCAATACATTATGAGATCTAGCCTCCTGCATCCAGAAGAGTTCAACCCACCACACTGACCTGAGGTGCCATGTTGTTAAATAAGAGGTGCGTTACAAAAGGTAATAGATGTACAGGGACATCCAGACAAGACGAAATTATTAGCTGCTCTTGATTGCTGACAGGGCCTCTTTTGTTGCTGCTGATATAACTGCATCTGATGCATTAGGCAGGTAATAGTACTTTCCTGGAAGGCACAGAACATTTAAGTAGAAGTTCAAGATTTAATGCTAAATCCAACTTTTAAGAATTTGGGCCTACCATCAAATGCTAGAATTGAAGATCAAATCACATTTTTACTCTGAACGACAGGAATAAAACCTCAATTGCCCTGGGGAGAGATTGGAAGCATGTACTGCTATTTCAATACCCTAGTTTGAAGGGCACATCTAATTTGACCTTGTGCATGCACACGTGTCCCCCCCCCCCCCCCCCAAAAAAAAAAAGAAAAAAATCCTAAACATAATCCTAACAGTGATAATTATAATAACACTAAACCATACCCCTGTTGCCCTCTTCCCTTCTCTTACAAGCTTAAATATAACTTAGGAAAAGATACCTGCAAGTATTGACATTCTGGATATTAACCAAATAGAGATATTGTTGTGTTGTAATAAGCTTTGGCAATACCTTGGGCTATCCTTGCTATCTCCTTTGCAAACCCGGTGGACACAAACTTGTTTTCTGTGTCAATGACCAATAAAGACATCCCAGCTTTGTATATTTTTCCAGCCACATCTAGAATTTCCTCCTGAAACGATGCCATGAACTTCACTGACAACATTGCTCATTTGATGCCTTAGAAGGCTTGAATTGAAGCAAAAAAATCATAATCAACAGTATCTGAGCAACCTTTTGCTCCTGTACTATGATACAGTCTTAATACATATTTATGTACTGAATAGTTGCACTCTATATGACATTAAAGAGTGCCCATAACCACATCATTACTTGGACTCAGCAACAAACCAATTATCATAGACTGCTGTTATGAGATAACTACCATCCATGCTTGTATTCCATTGAATTGTACAGGTTTCAGGCACCTAATATAAGAGGCCTTATGGTTAATGTGATATAGTGTTTATTTGTTTACTGGCTATTCTCATCAAGTCTACTGTCAAGCTTCCAGATTCACAAATATGAGTTGTGCACAGTTTTCAAAAGGCAGCTTACGTAGAGTTACCTTTAGCTCTGCTTGAGAGGGTCTTGGTGCATCAGCAGCAGTAGCCTGAGGATCACCATTTGATTTTTTTATAGACACGTTGGCCCTGCCATCTGTAATAGCAACAATCATAACTCGTCCAACATCACCACTTTTCTCAGCATTTATACCAACTCGTACAGCCTGTTTTACAAAAGAACATATAGTTATTAGCAGCAAATCAAAAAAAGAGAATGCTTTAAACTCTCTTTTACACATGCAAAGGATGTGAATTTATTACTCAACATGCCCTCAATGCCAGTAGCTCCACCTACGTATACTTCCATCATGACAAAAAAAAACTCCAGAATGATTGTGTCTACCACATCTTAATGGTAGTGAGCAACAGACCATAATTTTGAAAGAACCAAAATTGATCAACTCATGTTATCTTTAATCCTCCACAACCACCTGTTTATTCCTCCACAGACACAGGCATTCAGCAGCAAGTAGTTATCAAAGGACTGGTCACAGATCTTAAATAAACAAAGGCAAAGAGCTAAATTACATTTGCCATATGACATGCACAACATAAAGGCTTGGTGACTCATCAAAGACAAAAAGCTCAAAAAGACATGTTTGAGAAATGTTGTATATGATATTTTGGACAAACCAGCACCTTGATTCTCTCCTACCTCACCTTACATCCTTCTATCTCTTCGAGTAACATTTCTTTAACAAACAAAGGCAAAGAGCCTAATTCCCATGCTATATGACATGCGCATCATGGAGGCTTGGTGATTCATCAAACACGCTCTGAAAAGACATGTTTGAGAAACATTATAAATGATATTTTGGACCACCCAGCACCTTAATTCTCTCCTTCCACACACTACATCCTCCTACCTCTCCAATGGATAGAAAAGGAGTGATCCACTACCATATCTCAAGAATCATCTTCACAAATAGAGCCGGTAAAGCCTGTTATTGGCTCCATAATCTAAAAGAGCGCAGGCCACAGGACTGATAATACCAAACCGAATCCAATGATCACAAAAGCCTCAATCATGAAACCTCCAATACGAGTCCCAAGCAGGGCACTGCCAGGCCATCACAAAAAACAAGATTGGTTTGCAATGCATCACCATTGGCAAGGGAATGCTTGGCAACTGATTTTCCCGAAACTATCAAATGCCAACCTCAACAACTGTCAATTCAACTGGGCATTAATTTAAATGAAGATATTTGCATCACCCAGTCCAAAGAAATAGTCCTTAACTCGGCACTGAACCACCAGAAAACCATCACTGCTAGTGGTTGCAATGAGAACTGAACTTGACAAAATAGACACTCAAATCACAAAAACTACATCTTAATGTATTCACTAGTTCCCAATCAAAACACGCAATTCCAACAGAATCTGTCGACCAACAAGATCCACACTTAATCGCAAACAAAAGGTGCAACAAAGGCATAGTCAGAAAAGATGATTTTCTTTCATTACAAGATTCAGGGTTTTCTGTTCTATATTTTCTATCATATATTTCCTATCATTCAATTTTTATAACACGTCACCTCAATGGCAATCAAAGGTACAGCCAGAGCATGGTCACAATTAAAGTTTTTTTTTTTAAATCTGAGTCTTTTGTGATTAATTTGTTCATCATTTTTTACAAACCATTTGTCAAGAGATTAGAAATAAACCATGCCCAACAGAGAAGGAAATATTATCATTTCTGGCAGCAAGCACTTGCAAAACTAGAGTGAATGAGGAAAGAAAATGGACGTGGGGAGGGAATGGATGAAAAGAACTTCGAGATGAGAAATGAAGGAGAGCAGGAAGGAAGGAGGTTAGAGTCCAGACACACAAGAAAGAAAGTAGTAAGTATAGAAAAAGAAAAAGAAAGGAAGGGATTGAGAAATAAAGAGTTAGTGGAAGAATGATATGCCACATCTTCTCGGGAAAGATAACAGAAACGTAGGTCAAGAGAGGAGTATGGTGCAAAGGGGAAAGGCCAAAAACAGTGCACGCAAAAGAGAATTCATCCCTACTTTCTTCCCCATCCCAAATTGAGCAAACTGCTTGTGAGACTTTCACATGGCAAGGAGTTACATAACATAAGAAAATAGATTCAGAGTGAGTTGGCATCTGAGAATTTGACAATCACACTACTTACTAATCTTCCATCCCCCAAATATGACATCTTTTATTCTAGTTTATTTCTGAGACTTTCGCATGGCAAAGAGCTAGTTCCCACGATTCTCGAGAAAGAGGTTGGACATAACAGGCCCTCTGTTAGATCTAGGATGATCACCAAGGCCTTTAAACAAGTACATCTTTTTCTTTTGTAGAACAGGTTTCTCTAATCCCCTTACTGAAAAGCATGAGACTTTCACAAGGCAAGGAGTTAGTTCCCATGATTCTTGAGAAAGAGGTTCAACATAACAGGCCCTTTGTAAGATCTAGGATGATCACCAAGGCCTTATTCCATTAGTCACAAGCAAATACAGTGAAGTACATCTGCTCAACAATCAAGGTAACTGCGAAACGATTCACCCTTGAAACATTGCGTTTCACCCTGAAACATTTCATCTTTGGGCAAGTCCCAAGAGAAACGCCAAGTGAAATAGTTGAACAATGTATGTGATATAGTTTTCTTTATAAATAATGAGATGCAACTTACATATTTATACCATGCAAACCCTTTCATGTGAATAAATGATGTCTATCATATACGCAGTGTGTTTAAAAACTCTCAAAAAAGCACACAAAAACAACTCTTTTTCAGTTAAAAATCTTATTTCAGTCAGTTGATTCACTCTGGACGTTTTGCGTTTCAGTGAGATATACACTGTGTTTAAAAACTCTCAAAAAAGCACAAAAACAATTCTTTTTCAGTTAAAAATATTATTTCAGTCAGTTGTTTCACTCTGGGCATTTCGCGTTTCAGTGAGATGTTTCAGTCATTTCAACCGCATCTCCCTGCCAACGAAACGCATTTCACGATTACCATGTAAGCAATCCTATTAGAGCTAGATGCCAATCAAAAAGAAAATGTATGAGGCCTCTCAAGTGGGTTAGGGGGGGATTGAAGAAAGGAACCACAATGCCCTGTAACACCACCAAGCTTTGCCATCCTCTAATGTGAAAAACATGTTGTAGCAACCCTAAGCTGCTCCCAACGACCTCTTAAGGGAATAAATGAGGCAAAACTAGAGCTCCGCAAAGTGGTGTATACTAAAGGGATGTTGCTATTGATTGTCAATTGGTAGCTGGCCTTCCAAATGTGCCACCCTAGAGACTTCTGACAAACTCCCACACCTCCAATCACAATGCATTGGGCTCCAATACCTGTTGGCTAGGCAAAGCCTCCAAGCCCACCACTGCACACGAATCAGCCTTAATGATGAAGACCACATTATACATTTCCACCTTGTAGAGTAAGTGGCATCTATTACTGACTAACTAATTACAAAAAGCTTCCCTAGTAGTGCACCTAAGACTAGGATCTACTCAATGGAGGATCCTACAAGCTCCTCTTCAAACCAATTGCGCAGCCTCAATTGACCATAAATAGTGCTTTAGGTTCTCCAAGAAATATTGTGTGCAATGGTAGCACACCCCTTCATCTTGCATCTGAGTTGGCCAACTACCTACAGCTAGAACACCATGGGCTGCCAACCATAGGGAATACAACTCCTTGAACCACCAGTTCTCCCATAGGTGTCTCTAGAAAGTGTGTCTAAATAGCTAGTGTGCTCTACCTAGTGTCGACTACATGGGAGCCCAATCCATATCATCCTGGATCAAAATGCTGTGTAGGTGAAGATGTTAGTAGTCGTGTGTGTATTCCACAGTCATCTCCTGCCTATGAGGCTTCGATCTAAGTCAAACGGAAGCATTAGAAGCTCTCACACTCAATCTTTCATTGTTTTAACAGAGGACGCAGCTTTGTTTAGAGCATGCATTTATTTTTCAGTAAGTTTTAGGTGTGTTCGCACCAGCTGAGTTATTTTCCAACATACTGCATTTCCATCCCAATGACTAGAGGTTGTATTTACACTAGTATTATGAGGATATCAGCTGTTTCAGTTGGTGACCAGCATTTCTTGATTATTTTCTTACAGATGATCAGGTTGAACAGAATTTTTGGCATCAATTTGACTAGGTCGGCCAGTTTCCAGCATTTTTGGCTATTTAGTAGCCTGCCTCCGGTGGTGGCTGGTCATTATTATGTTTTCATGTTTCAACCAACCCTGGCATTCAAGGAATTTTCTGTCTTCTAATGCTACCTTCCATCATCATCCTAATCAAGTGCCCTCACTGACACCTTGGGCTGCACCCTTTGTATTCAGCTTCCATTCAGTTCAATGCAGATTTCTCTTCTTCCGTTCTCTTCTTATCTCTTCCCTTCTCTCTTTGTGTTCATGTTCCTAAAACCAACTTACCTCCTAGGATAGGGTGGTAAATAACCTGGTTTAAAACTAATTACAGCAAGTATAGAATTCACATAAATTGAAAGTGCACACCACTTCAATCTTGGACAATGGACAACCTATTGGCCCAAAAATTGACACCCTTTGCGGTATTTCTTTAGCTTTTACATCAAATGGATGGAGTACAATTGAGATTCTCTGATCTCCTTCGCTAATCCAAGTGCCTCTTGCTATGCCTTCAAAGCAATTTAACCCTTGGTTTGCTTAGGGATTGGCCTTCATCTTGCTCCTTGAAAGACAAATTAAGCCCAAAATCTAATATGGGTTGGCTAGCCTCTTAAATCTCCCTAAAACTCTTCAATTTCAGCTGCTGGACTTTAAGTCCTAGGCCTTCAATTTTGAGCACATATCCCAAGGTGGCTATCAAACCCTAATTTCTATTGTAAATTAGGGGTCATTGTAAATATTTTTCAATATCTCAACCTTTGATTACTCAAATGGCTAGATTTTGCAAAGATAACTTGAGAGATGGTTGTAGAATGAGAGAGAATGCGATAGAAATTGAAATTTTAGAGTTTCATTGCGAGAAAGGCTGAGAGACTGGTGTTGCCCTACTCAAACAACCATGAAAGCTATCATCTAGATCACTGCTGCGCCCTCCTATATTGTATCACCCGCACCAAAAGGACCTTAGGTTGCTGTCACCTGCACCTAAAGGGCTCCAAACTACTGTCACCTACTACAAGACTAGTCTTTGGTGACTGCAAATCATATCAGTAGCATCTCCTTGCTCTCTAACAACCTCCTTTTTTTATAACTTGTGTGGACATTCTACGAAGTATGCAAGGCATCCACAACTTCCTTTTGCACGGTATAGTTAAATTTCCCTCGTTTGGGCAGCCTACACTCCCAAAAGGATCAGTTGTGTGTGTTTTTGCAAGTCTAAGAGTTATAGAGTACCACCGATTCAATTCTTTTGATGACTCCGATGAAGAGGCCATTTAATCTTCCTCTGATAGGCGGTCCCATCAATTCCATCATTGCAAAGAGTGATGTAAAGATAAATGTTCAAAGCCACGTTCCTACTCTGATAGATCAAGAAGATCCCCCCCCCCCCCCCCCCCCCTCGACCAATTCCTACATGTTTCTCACAAGACTTGGGTCCTCACATAGCAGTGATGGCATCTTCTGTTCAAGTGACTGTGCTTCCTCCACTCCACAAAAAAGATCCACCTAATGGTGCAAACTACTCCCTTTGGTATTGCAAAGTGGAGTGTATCCTTGACATCTTTGACATGTGCGAGTTTAACCCTAATCCCCTATCCAAACGAGGATCCTCGCATTGGTTCTATCATGGACCAAGCAATCCTTTGGGATAGGCTCAATTCTAGAGTACAATCTTTTCTATTCATAAGTTTGCACGATTCTATCCTTGTGCATGTGCACAAACTTCAAAATTGCAGCGGAGGTGTGGACAAAGCTCTCTTCTCTCTATCATCAAAATACCTTTGTCCCTCGCATCACCTCAGAGAAGAAACTCCATATGCTTTCTGTTGATGATTTCCCCTCTATGTAAGATCGCATCAACAAGATGGAGGACATGCAAGATCAAGCCCTACTAAGGCTTTTACTGCAAGTTCAGGAGGGGATAACAAGAAGGACAAGAAGGCCAAGAACAAGAAGCGAGAGGTTAAACACTCAAAAGTCTTCCTCGAGATCTGACACAAATCTGAAAAAACCTAAGTACCAACACTATGAAGAAGGCAAACATCCTAACAAGAAGTGTTGGAAGAAAAACTCACCTTTGTCTAAGAGCAAAGGATGGAGCTCAAAGATCTAAGGCTTCCTCTACTTCTTCACCAACTATCACACAAGTCTGTATTCCTTCACATCCATGAGATGAAGGATATTTCTTCGTTTGTTGTCTCGTCTGCCAAGAGACCTTGGCTCATTGACACTGGTGCTTTGAATCATATGACTCCTCAAGGAAAATTGCTACATGATCTTTGGCCATCAAAGGATATAATCACTATTGGTGACATTTGCTCAGTGCCTATTAGTGGTGTTGGCACTTTGCCATTATTGTCCACCGAGCTCCATTTTGAGAGTCCTACATATTCCACATTAGGGCTTCCCACTCCTCTCAATTCATGGTCTTACTAAACTCGATAACCAAGGTTTTTCATCAACCAAGCCATCTTTAATGAGGATTCTGTTGAGCTAAAAATGAATTACAAACTAAGCAGCTCTTTAAAACAGCCCCAAAACATGTAAATTACCAAAAGTTTCATCAAATGATGCATGGTTTTAGATAATTTCTGTGACCCATAAGCAAAACCCTAGCTTATCTTCACATGGTATCAAAGCCAGTGCTCTTTTAAAGAGTATCCTATAGCTATCATGGAGAGCTTGGTTTTGTGCAAGATACACGAGTGACATAAATCTGATTCACAAGGGCTCAAACGACTCTTATCTTTGGATCCTCTAATGCTTTCTCTAACTACTCTTTCAATGGAGGACTTGGGGAGGTATTATGGTCTTGATTTAGAGGACAACACTCCATCTACTAACTTCTCTTTTAGGGATCATTCACAACGGCCCAACTCTTCTTCATCATCTCATTCTCACAAGGCACATCTCAATTGGAGCACTCCACTAACGAGACTAATCACCTCGCTTGAGAAAAGACTATCCACTTGGGACACAACCAAGAGTTCAAACTCTTCACAATCAAGCCCAATTGGCAACTTTGTACATTCCATTTTTATGTGAGTCTAATTCTATCTATGCTACCTCTATTATGCAAGAACCAATTGTATACGATTCTACACCTTGGTATACCATTAGTGGGAATGCCACCCTTCAGCACCGAGAGTATGTGTCTTACACACACGCACAAGTGTGTTACTCTCTGTCCTCTAGTCCTACTATGGGAAAAGTCCCCCTCTTGCACATTGTACCACCCTCCTCTGCTACTCAAATGCATGAATCCTCATCCTATACTCACGAGTCATCTCCTTCTCTGAAGGAAACAAGTGGAAAGGAATCATCTCCACATTTAGAGCCAATTCTACCTTTCCTAATTGACACTAAGCACAGACCACATTCTGATGCCGATGGTCACTCTCCTTTGAAATAAAAAGAGAGCGATACACTCACACCCTCACAAAGACCCTCTCAGTACTTCTTGCCTAGAAAGAATAGGCTGTGTACATTTTGCCAGAAACTCAACCACATAGATAACAATTGTCGCTCAAGGCCAAAGGTCTTAGACCCACACCCAAAATTGCCTCATCCCCAACTAAGCGTCTTCTACCCACACCAAAACTGAATCCAATCTCCATATGTAACCCAACCTTAGCCCCTTCTAGCAAAGGTAGTCCCATTCCAAGGAGGTTAAGGAGGTACTGTAGTTTCTCCACCCCCCAATATCCCACAAGTTCCATCCCATCCCCCCACTATCTCCTCTATTGGTTCACTCATATCCCCATTTCCTTTCAAAGGGAGATGATATCTATGCTACAACTATCGATTCATAGTCCCTTGTATTTCAAAGTGGGATTCCCAAGTTTGTGAGAAGTTTCTTCAATCATCAATGGACTTCATCAGAATTGGTACTTCTTCTACCGCCCTTGGATCCATTCCATCTTCTTTAACCTTCAACCATATCCAAGATGTAAGAGATGATGTTAGCAGTCATGTGAGACTTTCTCAGTCATCTCCTACATGTGATCCTCAGTTTTGAGTTAAACACAAAATTACGAGCTTTGACACTCCACATAGCAACTAGAAACATCACAAACGTTTAGAAACAAAATGTCAAAAATGTGTTTTGTAAGTTTCTTTCAAGAGGGGATAAAATAACAAACATGGGTTTTATAAAAAGAACTTTTATAGTTTGAGCTAGAAAAGAGGTTCTAAACCTCTATGTAACTTTCTCTTAGATAAAAAAAAGTCAATCAAGCATAAATGATAATACATGAGAGTCAATTGAGGATAACATGTTATACAACGCTTATTTATATCAAAGTTTAGTCTTTAGACAAGCTATACTATGATTCAAACCTCAAACATCATGATTCATACATATCATACAAAGAAAATTGAAATAAACATGTTAGATAACCCATGTCCAATATGGAAAGGTTTTAGTAAAGTTGGGCATCACTTTTACCACCCAACCAAACACTCCCCCCCCCCCTTCCCCCCCCGCACCCCAAAAAAAAAAAAAGCTTCTTACTTCTAGATGCATTTCTAAAGTTTCTCAATTTTTTCAATGCTCTCACACTCACTCTGTCATGTTTCGACTGAGGAGACAGCTCTATTTAGAGCATTCACTTCTCTTTCACTTGGTTTTAGATGTGCTGGGAGTTGACTAAGTTATTTTCCTACCCATTGTATTTGTTTTTCAATGATTTCACATTGCATTTAAACTAGCAAATGGGTGATTAGCTTTTTTAGTTGGCAACTAGCATTTCTTAATTATTTTATTACAGATGACCAGGTCAGCCAGCTCGTCTGGTTATTATTATGTTTTCATGTTTCAGCATACTCCAACATTCACGGACTTTCCTCCATCTTCTGGTGCTGCCTTCTGTCACCAGCCTAATCCGATGCCCTCATTGACACCTTCGGCTACATGTAGGGAGTGATTAGTCCACTCTTTGTATTCAACTTTCATTTAGTTCAGTGCAGATTTCTCTTCTTCCGTTCTCTTCTTTCCTTGTAGTCTATCTGCATGTTCATGTTCCTCATCCGTTGGCACTCTCACACAAGAAGCTCATTGCCTTTTGCAAAGCTACAACCACCACCACCGAACATTTGACCAAGTAAGCTATGGATCAAGCTTCCATAGCTTCCCTTGGAATCCTATGACTCCAATCCTCTTCCAAGGAAGGTTGGGGAAAGCCTACCCCTACTACCTTTTGTCCAATACCAACATGTCATCTTGTTGTACGTAGAAGAGTCTCAAGGGGCACCTCTTACTGCACCTTCTTGTTGAGCTAAAAAATGCATTGACCTTACTTAAACGTACTTAATTAATGAAGAAAACCTCTTATTTTAAAAAGAAACGCGAACCTAGAGAGTTACTATGTCCCACATGCAAAACCCTAATTAGGGTACCCCAAACTTTCTATAAATATGCATGCAGCCCACCACTCTCCCTCAATCTCGTTTTTGTAGGTTTCAAGAGCCATAACTCTACTACCCACACCCCATTCGCCGAGGACATCGCGATCAAAGCTTCCACCACCCACCTGCAACCATCTGGCGCCTGATTCCACTCTTCTTCGCGTGTGTGTTGATGTCTCTAGGTCCCAAGAGCTGTCGCCTATAGTTGGATGTTGTCACCACATGTTGACAACTATCACCAAGACTTTCTCTCTCCTCCGGATGTTGCATTTGCAGTTTCTAGCTGCCACCCTGACATTCTCGCACCTCTATCTACTGCATTTACACCTAATAGCTATCGCCAATTTTTCTCTCTCCTCAGGTAGCTGCGTTTTTAGTCTTTCTCTCTCCTGCACTACTATTTGCATTAGATCCAACCTTCTTCCTTGGCTCCATTTGCTGGTGTTCAACACTCGGAGACTGCCTTTGCTGCAATTCGGAATCCCCTCTCTACAACTCATAACCTTTGGTGCGATTCCGAATCCGTTCAGAGTACAACAGACTCTACAACTCATAACCTTTGCCTTGATCCCAAAGTTACGAGAGTTCGAGATTCAGTATTCACTGCATAGTGTGTTTGCTACATGAGCATTGAATATTCATTATTTCATTCACTTTATTATTCATTCTGTTCAGTGTCTCCAAGTTACACAAACCCTAACCCTAACTGTGTTCAAAGTTTATCAATCTGCGCTTTGTCATACGATTGGTTTCATGCTTTTTGCGTTTCAAGCATTTCTTCACATGGTATTACAGCTAGTTACTCTCTGAGAAACCTTGGCTTATAACCAAAAAGCTCATTCACAAAAGCAAGAAGAATAAAAGGATCAAATAACTTCAAACACATTCTCAACACCGCTTCAATCTCCATAGCAAAACATGGACAGAAACGACCAAGACTAGGCCTCTCAGCTTGATACTACTCGATCTCACATGGGCGGAGAACCATCGGACTACCATGGAGTCCACATGCCATATCAAATTTCCACCGCCGCTAAGTATGATCTCATCCTTATGCATAGAGCTCAACAAGAGGTTGAAGGTAAGCCTGGGTTTTCTCCTTTAGATTCAATGCACAGAACTAATGATCTTGTAGGACCTTTAGAATCTCAACTACAGACCAGCCATCCACAAGTGAAACCTAACTCGGATTACACATCACTTCCCCGGTACTTTTCTCCAATGCCAAGTACGAAGTCTAATATTTTAGATTCTATGCCAACTAATTCTGTATTTTCTATTGGATCGGAAAATGCTCATCAAGAACAAGCTCTTCAAAACAAGCTTTGATTTGTGAGTAATGATAAAGACAGGTATTTTGCCACGAACTCAAAACTAGGTAAGAAGCTAAAAGAAGAACTTGTAAGTACTCCTACTCTTCCTTTTACTTCAAATGATGTTATTTCTCATGGTCAATATAAAGTAGGTGCATCTTCATCTAGTGCATTTAATGGACAAAAGGAACCTATGATGTTTCCCACAACAACATCTAACACAAATCCATTCGGGCTCCCACCCATCTCTCCCTCATCTTCCGTTGTGCATTCCTTTTAGCCTCCATTTAGTGCACCTACGTTTCCACAACACACCACACTGAGGGGTCCTCCATTAGGCACAACCTTTAGGACTCCTTTCTCTTATTCAAGTGGCGTTCCTGTGATGGGAGCTCATCCTCCCACACACATACTTTCGAGTTTTCCCCCCTCTAGAGGATTCTTCAAGTGTGGATTGTTTGGCATCATAGTTTGCCTCTATGGCATTACCTATTGGACCATAGGATCATTTTGTAGTCCCCCAGCTGCCATTTGGACAAGGCTATCGTGTTCAAATGCCTCCACCTACACCTACCGTATCATATGGACCTATGTTTGTTTCAGTACCTCCACAGCACTCAGCACTCATTGGACATTAGCAGCCTATTTCTGCCTATCCATCCTTATCCCCTTCTCTTTCCTATCACCACCACCACCACCACCGTCTTCTCCTCCATCATATCCCATCTATCCATCTTCCTAGGCACCTCATGGTTCTAGTTTCTCATCTGCCAAGCATGCATTCAATGACAAGGCTCGTTTTAATAGGTCAAACTACACCACTTGGTCAAATTTGATGAGAATGTCTTAAAAGTTTCAGAATCTATGGGATTTAGTGTAAGGGTTGAAATCCCAACCTAATCGCGCCCTTGTTCCATATGAGGTCATCCGCTCATGGAAGTTTTGTAATGCCTTTGCTATTGTCCAACTTATGCAAGGTTTATTGCCTGAGTTTCACTCTGAGCTACAGCCTTTTGACTTAGCATCAGAGCGCTCGGCACACTTGACTAACCACTATGCAGCTCAAGATAGAACCCGTCGCATCAATTTCAATCATGAGCTCCAAAATTTCAAAATCACAGACAAGGATGACTTGAAAGTAAAGTTGGTTGAGTATCAGCATCTCCTCACCGAGTTCTCAACCACTAGGGCTCCTAAGTCCTCTGACGATCAAGTTACCCTATTCCTTAACAAGTTGCCAAGCAAAATATTTCCATTTTGTGTAATAGGTGATTTCACAACCTCAGATACCTACATTTTATGAGTTTGAGTGTCAGCCGTTGCATTACGCACGGTTGTTCGATCAATTTCATAACATGTCCTCGATAGAGGGCACAGAACACTCTCATTGCATCTTCTCAAAGGAAGCAACATGGCAAGGGTACAGAGAACTCAAATCAAAATCAAAATCAAAATAGGCCTAGTAAATCCCACAAAACTAATCCGTCTACACTAAATCTAGATGGCAAAATGCATCTAAAAAGAATACATATTGTCAACATTGTTAAAAGAATGGCCATCATGACAACAAGTGTCAATCTAAGACAAGAGGCACATAGCCCAAATCCAATAATCATACCCTTGCACACCAGTCAGGTAATCCCCAACAAGGGAAGCAGGATAGTGGCAACCCTCAACAGGAGTAGTGGAGAGGCCAAATCCACACTGCCACCGGTCCGTCATCGCAATCAACAAACTACTCAACTCCATAGGGTTTGTCTGATTGGTTTGCAGAGGCTGGATATCTTTATTTCCCAAGCCCCTATAGCCAAGAGTGTCCGCATAGGAAATAACTCCTTGGTCGCAATTCAAGCCCAAGATCATGTCAGTTTTTCCACTGACTTGGGTCCAAATCTTGCTTCGCAAGATGATGTCTATTATGTCCCCCAACTTGGGATGAACTTGTTGTCCGTTCAACAACTTTGCCACTTGGAACGAGCAGTTTTCTTCACAGCGACCACAGTCAAAGTCTTAGACTCTCATACTAGATTGGTGATTACTCGCAGCAAGGCACACCTTAATGGCCTTTACCATATAACCCACTTTCTTACCGAGCCAACTGCCGATGATTCAGAGTTCCATCACTTCCAAGCTTTGGCCACTACTCAGAGGCCCATGGACTCTGAGTGTCTATGGCAGAAGTGATTCTAGTGGTGAGTTTACCTCCCACGACTTTTCTCAGTTTCTACAGGAGCAAGGCATTACACACTAACTCATCTCTACCAACTCTCTTGCACAAAATGGAGTCGTAGAGCGTATGAACCGAACTATCTTGAACATGATACGCTCTATGTTATTCACAGCAGAGCTCCTTGAGCGACTTTGGATCGAGGCTATTAACACTTAAATGTACATCCTCAATCGATGCCCAACTACAACGGTCCCTAAAAAGACTACATCCGAGGCACTTTTTGGCTCTCAACCTATTATTTCTCACTTCAAATTTTTCAATAGTCATGCTTATATACACACTCATGATGACAAGATAGAAAAGCTCACCCCTTGAGCTAATCTCTTGATTTTTGTGGGCTATTCTCTAGATCCCATTGTCCATCTGCACATGGATACCTCAAGTCCACTGATGCTCATAAATGTCGTTCTATTGTAGGGAAATTACTTTAGTTTATTCATACTAGGCTAGATCTTGCATTCTCAATTAGTTTACTTAGTCACTATTTTAAGGCACCTAGAATGTTTCATTGGACAGCTTGTCTTCGCGTATTAAGATATTTAAGATGTACCTATAATTTTGGACTAACTTATGGACATGGTTTATACTTGTAGGGGTAACTGATTCTGAGTGGGGGGAGATCCTGACACCCGACATTCTCATGGAGGCTACCTCTACACCTTGGGCACGGCATCCATCTCTTGGACAAGCCATAAGTAAAAGACGGTGGCAGCTTCCACAGCTAAGGCAGAGTATCGAGCTCTCTTTGATGGCACTACGGGGATCATCTTTCTGAGAAACTTGTTGGCTGCACTTCAATTCCCTTGCGAGTCACCTATAGTTGTCTACTACGACAACCAAAGTGCCATTGCACTTATGGCAAATCCTATCATCTTCCCCTAGACACAGCAAGTGGCCGTTCACTACCATTTCACTAGAGAGCAGATTTGGCTAGGCACCATTCGCCTAGAGTTTGTTCCATCAAGTGGCAATTTGTAGGCATTTTAACCAACGCGGTCAACCGGCCAGTTCTCCAATATCTTCTACCCTGGATTGGCTCGGGTACACCTTACTCTACTTTTTTAGATTGACAAGGAGAGGGTGCTTTCCTCTTACTTCTCCTTCTAGTTTAAGAAGGGACAGTTTCCTTCTCTTGATAATGATTGATAATGTTTACAACCTTTTACTTTCAAACATTTATCTTATGTATTGTATATTATGGACATTTGTAACTTCATGCGCACTGTCAAGATGGCATGATTATAAAAGGACGCTTGGCCAAGTGAACAATTTTCCTACGAGGGCACTATCCAAGTGGCAGCATTGCATCGCATTCTGCTAAGCATGAATATTTATATTAACCTTTACATTATCCCATGCATTGGCATTTTATTCATATAAACATGCATCTATGTGCATTTATACCTTTTTGGTCACCCTTGGAATGACCGACTCTAGATCCACCATAATCATGGCATTGCACATAGCACTCTCCAAAGGCACTTGACAGATGACTCTGAAGAAGACCATAAAAACCAGAGAAAGCTGTCGGGATGAATGAGCATGAGTGATCCTTTCACCTCCCAGCCTTGCCTAGTTTATTGCCGGCCAGACCCATCGTGATCCGATTGCCAGCCGTCAAACCTTGGTGAGTCCTACTATTCTTGGACTCTCTTTAGTTCTAGGCTCCCCTTAACCCCGCTCGGGCGCCCAAGAGCCCGGACGGTCATCCTCGTGCGTATTCCCCTTGATTTACCTTAATGTCACATTAAATGTCACTTTAATGTCACATTCAATGTTTGTGACCTTAATGTCACATTAAATATCACTTTAATGTCACATTAATGTCACATTTCCTTCCCCTTAAGAATCGGTTTCGTCCTCGAAAACGATACTTGGAAGGTCTAACTGTAAATTGGGGAACTTTTTCTTTAAAGTACTTACTCGCTCCCATGTTGAGCTTTCTTCTGAACAATCTTTCCACTTAACCAAACATTCTTGATAAATAGTATTCATTGTTCGCCTATTACGAACATTTAATATTCTTTCTAGTTCATGTGGATTAGATTGGTCATTGAATAGCTCCTCAATGTCATCATTTAAGATTAGATTATCCAAATCACCCAGCTTCTTCCTTAATTTACTTACATGAAAAACTGGATGTATTTTACTACCAGCAGGTAGTTGGAGCTTGTAAGCCAATTCTCCCATCTTTTTAAGTATTATGAAAGGACCACAATACCTCGGTGAAAGCTTTGGACATTGTCCCTTTTTCATAGTTTTAGTTTGTTAAGGCACCTTAAGATAGACCAATTCTCCTTCTTCAAAGGAGATGTCTCTTCGGTGAGAATTTGCATATACTCTAGCTCGATTTTGAGCCTTTTTAATATTTTCTTGAGCAAATTTTAACATACTATTCATATTCTCCAAAAAGTCTTTAGCTGCCTGAACCTTTTCCTTATGCAGTCCTACTGCAAAAGGAGCTCTGGGCTGAAACCCATACATTAACATAAATGGACTATATCCAGTGGAAGAGTGCTTGGCACTGTTATATGCAAACTCTACTATCGGTAAATACTCTTCCCAATTAGTTTGTCTTTTACTTACATATGCCCTAAGCATATCTTCAAGGATTTGGTTACCCTTTCAGTTTGCCCATCTGTTTGCGGGTGATCCGCCGTACTCATGCTAAGTTTAGTATCCAATTTCCTAAATACCGCACGCCAAAATTGGCTATCAAATTTTCTATCCCGATCAGAAACTATATTTGCCGGAAGGCCATACAATCGGTATATGTTCTCTACGAACAATCTAGCCAATTCTGGTGTTTTAACATCAGTTGAAGTTGGAATGAACCTAGCCATTTTGGTTAACCTATCCACAATCACCCACACAGAGTCGTGCCCCCTCTGTGTTCTCGGTAAAGCAACAATAAAGTCCATGGAGATACTCTCCCATTTTCCCGAAGGAATCTCTAGTGGATGGAGAAGTCCTCCATTTTCAATCTTTCAGTTTTATTAACCTGGCATTTATTACATTTGACCACATAGTCAAGGACGTCCTTATTCATTCCAAGCCAATAGAACTGCCTTTTAATAAGACTATAAGTCTTATTAACTCCTAGATGTCCCGCGCTAGGGGTATCATGACACTCAAAGAGTATCTAGCGCCTTATTTCTATATCTTTCGGGACACATACCCTACCCTTGTAGAGTAAATAACCATTATCAATGGTAAAATTCTTCCACTTCAATCCAGTTTGAGCAACCCCTGATGCTCCATTTCCTTGTTGAACATTGTCAGATATTCCTTCCTCAGTAGAAGCACTTTCATTTGGATCCCCATTTTTTATTGCTTCCCATATGTTGGAATATGCCGGATCAACCTGGCATTTCCCTTTTAAAGATTCAAGCAAGTTGGAAGTGAACTGAGTAAAACTCAATTCATTAATGATGGGCATTTTGCTGAGTGCATCAGCTACTATATTATACTTTCCTTTTCTATATCTTATCTCATAGTCGAACTCTTGGAGGAGTTCGGCCCATCTAGCTTTACGCCCGTGTAAATCCGGTTGATCATTAAGCCACTTAATGCTTTCATGATCCGATAAAATCAAAAGTTTGACACCGTACAGATAGTACCTCCATTTCTTCATTGCATGTACTATTGCATACAGCTCCCTCTCATAAACAGAATAATTCTGTTTTGCACGGTCCAATTTCTTGCTTTCAAAAGCAACTGGTCGACCTTCTTGTGATAAGACCGCGCCTATCGCCTTATCACTGGCATCAGCTTCAACCACAAATGGTTTATTGGGATCCACTATTAATAATACTGGAGCTGTAGCAATAGCTACCTTAAGTTTTTGAAAACTTTCAATTTGGTCTCTTCCCCAATTAAAACTTTTTCCTTTCCCTTTAAGTTGGTCAGTCATTGGAACAGCTATTTTGGCATAATCTCGAATGAATCTACGATAAAATCCAAATAAACCTAGGAAGATCTGCAGCTCTTCCAGGTTCCTTGGAGATGGCCATTCAATAATTGCCCTCACTTTTTCTGGATCCATGTTGATTCCCTCTTTCGAGATAATATGCCCTAAATATTTGACCTCTTGTGCAAAGAATTCACATTTAGTTTTCTTCGCATAAAGGGAATGTGTTCTTAACAGTTGGAATACTAATCGTAAGTGTTCCAAATGTTATTCTCTTGATTTACTAAAGATCAAGATATCATCCAAGAAGACTACTACAAAATGTCCTAGATAGGGCTGTAAAACACTATTCATCAGCTTCATAAAGGTAGCTGGTGCATTAGTGAGGCCAAAAGGCATCACCAAAAAATCATAATGCCCGTATCTAGTACGAAATGCTCTCTTGGGAACATCTTGTGCCTTAATTCTTACTTGGTGATAACCTCATCTGAAGAATTTTGCCCCTTGTAATTGATCAAAAAGATCTTCCATTCTGGGCATAGGAAATTTATTCTTCACCGTTATTTTATTAAGTGCTCTATAGTCAACACAAAGTCGCATAGAACCATCTTTTTTCTTTACTAATAAAATTGGTGAAGCCCAAGGTGCATTACTGGGTTGCATAAACCCTTTATCAAGGTAATCCTTAATTTGTCTTTCCACTTCTTGATGCTGTGTTTCACTTAACCTATACGGTGGTTTAGAAATAGGGTGTGTATCTTTATTTGTGTCAATTGGGTGATTTATATCACCCCTATCTGGTGGAAGGCCACTTGGTAAATCAGAAGGAAACACATCTTTAAAATCATCTAATAAACTACTTGATTCATTATTTACATTCAACTCACAAACATAAGAAAATTGTTGCTTTATACTACAGAAAGTGAAAGTGTTCTGTACAGGAAGAGACCATAACATATATACCTCACAAACTTCCTTCTTTATCAGCTTCTGAACTTCAGTGGAACACAGCAAAGGATTATCAGATACTTCATGTTCACCTTGAATGACAAAAGTCTTACCATCTCTTTCAAATTCCAGTGTATTATGATGGTAACTACGTTTTAAGGATGGTTCCAATCCCCATAGCCACTCCCTCCCTAGAGCAATATCAGCTCTTTCCATGTTCATAATTTGGAAATCAAGTTTATCTTTATATCCTTGAATCTCAATTTCCAAATTGGATACCATTGTATCCCATATTTTATTGTCTTGGCCTTGCATCATACGAACAACATATTGATGCCCACTCTTTTATTGGGGAAATTTCAATTTTTTGACGAGTGCATAATTAATAAAATTATGTATAGCAGAGTCATTACTCATGACTCTAACTCTCTTTCCAGCTATCAATCCATGTACTCTAAGTAAATCATATGGCCCAAAAGTAGGCTGCCACATAGAAGTTGACATACAACACTTGTGTTGTACATCCATGTGCAAGACCTCTAAAGATTTGTACTTTTCATGCCCCTTTAATTCTAAGGTCTGCACTACATGGATTTGTTTTTCTTTTCCCTTGCCCTTATCCTTATCCTTTCCTTTGTCTTCCCCCTTTTTCTTTTGAGGGCAATTCCAAGCAGCATGGTTAGGGGATAGGCAATTGAAACACAACTTTTCTTTTTTGGCCTTATCAAAGTCATCAGGACTTAACTTTGGCCTCACATATGGTTTCTTTTCAAAAGGTTGTTTTTTACCCTTAAAGAATGGCATTTTCCTTTTAAATTTGCCCACAAATTTTGAGGTTTCCAATTCCTTAGACTTAGGCTCCATATCAGTGAGACTAGTGAGTGTACTTGGACGCACATTATCTTCATTGATTAATGCAAATTTAATTGCCTCTTCCAGCGTCTTAGGTGAACTCCTTTTTACTTCCTTTTTACAGGCTTTATCTAGTCCCCTAATGAATCCTCTTGTTTTTTGAAATTCATCTATTCCTTCCAATTTGAGGATTATCTCACGATATTCCTCCAGCTATGTCAGCAGGGGTCTTCCCTTTTGTCTGACATAATCCCAATCTTCCCAATTTCTTTCCATTTCATTTTCAGGAATGAATTCTTTCAAAAAGACGGATTCAAATTGAGCCCAAGTTTCAGGTATTTTATTTGCCTCCTTTAAAGTTCGCCACCACTTATATGCTTTGGGCCCCAAAGTTAAACTAGCCTCCAGTGCTTGGAGATGTGGTGGGGTATTTTTAAGTTTATGTAAATCTTCCCATTTTTGGAGGAAATTAAAGATTGTATCTTTATTTCTATCTTTTTCCTCCCCGTGAAACTGAGGGGGTTTCATATCCTTTAGAACTGGATTATCCCTCAACTTGTGGTGGGGTTCCTTAGGATCTCGCATAGTCACATCTAAATCTTTCGATGAAGATGGGACATCCGAGGTTTCTATCTTATTTTTATCTCTTTCTAACAATAAAGTTAATTGAGATTTTATTTCAGTGAGTGTTTGGGTTAAAAATTCCATTTGAACCCCCTGAGCTTGCACACGAGCAGTAAGATCATCAAATTGTTCTCGTGTAGCAAAAAATTCTTCCCACTGTTCTTCTTGCATGTCTGGTTCATGGGGATCTACCATAGAGTCGTCCCCAGAACTAGAACCTTCCATTACTCCCTCTTTCTCTTTTTCTGTCATTAATATACTGGAATTTGAAAGCAAAGATAAGAAATTTGCATACAAAGTAAAGTACTTTCCTGGTTTTAATGACAGGGCAGCTGCTGCTGGATTTATTAGTAAGCCCGAAGAGTGAGGAACAATCCTTATCTTCCCGGACTAGACCAGTCACACTGAAAATGAAGTTCTTCGGCAGAAAACGGGACGATCACTTGGACCACAAATATGTCTTTTATATGTGTGACAAATCTGACTGATTTCAGCCCGTTGGTGGCGATTTAAATGCTGGCTCAGTCGGGAGGAAACAATATTACTGCAAAATTGCTCCTTGAAGACAGCTGTGTGACATATATAGCCTGAATGCTATCTGGTACTTATCATCACGACTACAGCAGTCGTCTTCATGTTTCGCCTCACAGCTGACACCTTTTTCACATTTCGCCTTTCGTTGACCACAATCTGATCCCTTTTCGCCTCACGCCGGGTCGTTTTGCCTCACGCGTGGTCGTTTCGCCTCACGTCGGTCGTTTCGCCTCACACTTGGTTGTTTTGCAAAATGTCACACTTACATGACGTGGCACACCACAAGTGACCACTTCGAAAAAATCTTCGACGGCTCACGAATGGCAGGCGACCCTCAATCGACTGGCGACCTGGAGGGCGACGGGTGACCTGACGGATGACGGACGACCTGACGAGTGACAGACGACTTGGCGGATGAGGGATCATGTCTGTTGATCCATAGGCTCTGATACCAATGACAGATGACTCTGAAGAAGACCATAAAAACCAGAGAAAGCTGTCGGGATGAATGAGCACGAGTGATCCTTTCACCTCCCAGCCTTGCCTAGTTTATTGCTGGCTAGACCCATCGTGATCCGATTGCCAGCCGTCAAACCTTGGTGAATCCTACTATTCTTGGACTCTCTTTAGTTCTAGGCTCCCCTTAACCCCGCTCGGGCGCCCAAGAGCCCGGACGGTCATCCTCATGCGTGTTCCCCTTGATTTATCTTAATGTCACATTAAATGTCACTTTAATGTCACATTCAATGTTTGTGACCTTAATGTCACATTAAATATCACTTTAATGTCACATTAATGTCACAGCACTCTTTCCCTACGCTTACATATTGGCTTTGCTTATCTTGCTTGCTTACCCGTCTTGCTTTTCTCTCCACATATTCTCCATATAATTGGCACACACACACACTTAGGCATTCCTAAGCACTTATCCTAGTAGTGTGTGGGATTGTTGTGCTTATTGTATGAAGCTCATGGAACAATCCATCCTTATTTTCTTGTACTTCGAGGCACAGTGACTCAATAGGACCAAAACTACTTTAAAACCATTACTTAATGCTAAATCTTTTGAACAAATCACACCAAAATTCGTGTTTTAAAAAAATTAAAAAAAAATCAAAAAGTCCTTTGCTGATTCCATCTACCTTTGCTTGGTAGGCCCCCAAGTAGCCGACACGCACCCTTGGTCCCTTGCCCTAGCCTCTTTGGGGTGATCACTTGGGCTCCCTTGGTAGTCTTAGTAGATTATTGGGCAGCCGACGTGCACCCTTTGCCCGATACCCTGCCTCCTTTGGGGTGGGACGCCTTGGAGTAAAAGATAATATATATCAAGGACTTACTTCTCATGGCTCGGTTTTGGGCTTGAGAGGAGGTATTGAGCTAAAAATGCATTAGTCTGACTTAAACAGCCCGAAAACATGCTTAATTAATGAAGAAAGCCTCTTATTTTAAAAAGAAATGCAATCCTAGAGAGTTACTTTGTTCCACACGTAAAACTTTAATTTCGGTGCCCCAAACTTTCTATAAATATGCATGTAGCCTATCACTCTCCCTCAATCTCATTTTTGCAAGTTTTAGGAGCCATAACTCTACTGTCTATACCCCATTTGCAAAGGACATCGCGGTCAGAGCCTCCACTAGCCACCTGCTACACTCCAGCGCCGCCTAATTCTAGCCTTCTTCATGCGTGTGCTGCTATTGCCAAGTCCTAGGAACTGTCACCTATAGTTGGATGCTATCGCCACCTATTGGCATCTATTGCCAAGATTTTATGTTCCCTCTGAATACTGTGCTTGCAATTTCTGGCTGCCGCCCTAACATTCTCGCACCTTTGTCTCCTTCATTTGCATCTAATAGTTGTAGCCTAGTTTTTCTCTCTCCTCGAGTACCTACGTTTTTAGTCTTTCTCTCTCCTACACTGCCGCAAATCCATTCTTTCTTGGTTGCATTTGCTGGTATTCGACACTCAGAGGCTGCTTTGCTATGATTCAGGATCCATTTGGAGTACGACACACTCTACAGCTCATAAACTCTGCCTTCATCCCAGCGATACGAGAGTTCAAGATTCAGTATTCATTACATATTGTGTTTGTTGCATGAGCAGTGTATATTCATTATTTCATTCACTTTATTATTCATTGTGTTCATTGCCTTTAAGTTACACTAACCCTAACCCTAGCTATGTTCTAAGTTTATCAGTCTATGCTTCGTCGTACGATTGGTTTCATGCTTTCTGCGTTTAGAGCATTTCTTCACACTTCTATCATTATGATTCACAAGGGTGTCGAGAGGTGAAAATTGGGCTGCAAGCCCGCCAAGGCTACCTACGTAGGCTCGTTTTTATGGAGGAAGTGTGAGAGTGCGCAACGGAAGAAGAAACACGAACACAGAGGGAGAGAGAGAGAGAGAGAAATCAGAAAATGAAGGAAGAAAATCTGCACTGACTGAAATGAATGCTGAATACACTGAAATGGACTGATCAGTCCTTGCACGCAGCCCGAAGCATCAGTGAGGGCACCAGATCAGGCTGATGATAACGGCAGCACCGAAGACGGAGGAAGATGACGGAGTCGGAGTGTGCACCTGCCAAAGAAGGAGGGAAGATGATAATACAACTGACTGCCAAGTAGGAAATGGCTATAAATAGCCAAAAAACCCAAAAATTGGCCGACCTGAAATTTGAGGCCATAAATATGTCCACCCAGCATTTAATGCTGGTAAAAATACCAGGAATGCTCAGAAAAATCCCGGAAAGGGTGGACAATGTCCGGCAGTGAGGCAGGCTGAAGAATGCAGAAACTGCCCCGGGAAATGCACATAAAATCCCAACTGGAGGAGAAAATGCACTGAAATGCAATAAACTGAGTGCTCTAGAATGAGCTACCTCCTCCGTCAAAACAAGTGATAGACAAGTCAGAGCTCCTAAAGTCCTCGTCTGACTCAGACTGAGGCTCACAAGCAGGAGATGACAAGGCATGACAAACATGACTGCTAACACCCCCTCTCAGATCCTGGATGTGGCGGAAGGCCAAGGGAGAAACAGCGGATCCTTGGGTGGCAAAAGGAATGCCAAGGTCAATGAAGTCCGTCGATGAAGATTGCCGATGAAGAAACTCCTCGCGATCCTGGGAAGCCCCCTCTAAACAGTAGGGGCCAAGAAATCCACAGCCGCATCACCGAGATCGTCTCCCTCTGAAAGGGATGGGAGGTACGAGGGAATCACCGGAGGAGAGGATGGGGAATGGGAAGGAACCTGTGGAAAAGAGGGTGCACAAGTGAAAACGGATGTAGCAATAGATAACTGCCTCAGAGGTCCCTGCATAAGAGAAGGGGAATGGAGCCTATAAAGCCCGTTCTCCTGCCAACCTGTCGCAATAACAGCCCCTGTAGAAGAATCCTCAATACAAACGGCCTGCTCGGTGAAGACAACCCGAGTACCAAGCCTAGTAAGGCCATAGACTGAGAGGAGTGGAAAGTCCAAGTCAAGAACATAAAGAGCCTGGGAAAGGGAGCTCGACACGCGGTCAGGAAATAAAGGCAAAGTGCCAACACCACAAATAGGCACCGAAACAATGTCACCAACAATGACTGAACCCTCAGAAGGGCATAGATCCTGCAACAAATCACCTCGGGGAGTCATATGACTAGAAGCTCCACTATCAACCAGCCAAGGCCTCTCAGAAGATGAGGCAACCATTGAAGAAGGCTCCTCCAAGTCAACAATATGAAGGAACACTGACTCATGGGTAACCGCTGGAGTAGAGGTAGAAGGCTCAGATGTTTTAGCTCCATCCTTCGCTCCCGGACGAGGGGAGGGTACTTCTTCCAACATTTCTCCTCTGGATGTGTCCCCTTCCCATAGTATGGGCATTTAGGCTTCTCCGAGTCGAAGTCAGAACCTAAAGAACTCTCCTGTCTTTTGACCCTTAAACTGGCATGCCAAACAACTCTGCTAGGGTCAAAACCAACATTGATTGACCCCCAAAGCCGAACTAGCATAACTTATCACAACTTTTGCCTTTGACATCCACTACATCCTTGGGGTCCTTGGCCTATTACCATGAAATAACTACCATGTGCATAACATGTGATAAACACCCTTGCACATTTGATTAATAAATTAATCAAATGTTATCGGCAAGATTAAAGCATCTTAAATTTTCACATCCCCATGACAAGCCCTTGATCTAAAATTATCTAGAGATATACATAAAGCCCGTCGGCTAGAAAATAGTATCATACTCCATTCCCTCAACAATCTACAAATAGAGCTGAGGTGCCCTTGCAATCGATCCATGTTGATCTTTCCGGGCCGACATCCACTAGTGCCTTGAACAATGCACTACACTTCTTTTTGGTAGTGGATGATTGCTCTAGGTACATGTGGGTGTATTTCTTAAAGCATAAATATGATACATTTACCTACTTTTTTGCATCAGTATTGTCAATACATAACCAAACTGGTCATTGTGTAGGTTGCATGAGCAGTAATAGTGGTGGTGAGTTTATCTCCCACAAGTTCACCGAGTTTCTACAAGATCATGGCATCTCTCACCAACTCCCCTTCTCAAAACGAAGTCGTAAAGCATAGAAACCAAATAGTCACAAACATAGCACACTATGTTGTTCACAAACAGAGCCTGAGCACCTTTGGGTCAAGGCTATTAGCACTTCAGTATACATTCTCAACCGGTGCACAACTACGGTACCCTCTCAAATGACTCGTATCATGCATTCTTTGGCTCTTGGCCTATGGTTTCCCACTTTAGAGTATTTAGGTGTCATGCCTACACGTACACTTCAAAGAAAGAAAAGCTTACTTTCCGAGCTAATCTCTTAATTTTTGTAAGATACTCCTCTGAGGAAAAAGCATATCATTTGTTCAATCCAACAAAAAAGATGATCATACGAAGAGAAGTCAACTTTTATGAGAGGGGCATCATCCACTCTTTTATAGCGGACTCCAAGCCCATTCTTGATAGTACCTCCTAAGCCAATCTACTATCCATTCGTAACCTTCCCATAGATATTTCAACTCTCAGGCCCCCTCTACGAGAACCATTACCTCATTGGAACCAATAGACAATGCGGGATTCCAGGATCCTTCCATTGGATTTCACTCCAAAGGGCTTAAGAGATTTGCCCGCCGGCTTGCCCCCCAAGCTTCATTTGCATTGTTGCTTACAGTTGACTGTCTAGCAAATTCTAATCCCGAAAGTTTACAAGAGGTTCTTCGACACCCCCAATGGTGAGAGGCTATAAAAAAGGAGCTAGAGAGCATCAACCGGAATGAGACTAGGACCTTGGTGGATTATCAGAGTCACAAGAAAGTTGTCGAGACCAAGTGGATTTTTAGGACTGAGCTAAAAGTTTATGGGACTTTAGACAAGTGCAAGCCTCACCTTGTAATACAAACATTTTGCTAGAAGCAACGTATTAACTATGAAGAGAGGAAGTTCAAGGGTCAAAATTCCTTCACTACATAATGCGTTTGCTGCCTGAACATTGTATTATATTCAAATTCAATCAATTTCTTATTCATTGTATTTGAAACCAGCCTTCCTCATCGTATAGCGTGGTAAATAACTTGATTAAGCACTATTTTCAATAATTAACAAATTCACAAAACCGAACTGCTCTTGCTATCCAAAATGACCAGCAAGTCTTTAATTTGATTTGCCCCTTGATTCAGGCAATCAATTGACCTTCGCCCGCTTTGATGGAGATGAAAAATACCCCAAATTCAACCCTCCACTTGAATAGGATAAAAACAGCTTCAGCCCTATTGAATCCAAGTCTTAGAGCCTTCAATTTTCGGCACATTTCTTGAGGCTGCTATCAAATCCTAATTTCTCCTACAAATTAGGATAAACAACAAAAAAATTTGAAATTTCTCAGCCTTTGGTGATCTCAATGTTGTAATCTTTGGAGCAAGGTTATAGAAAGGCTGGGAGATGAGAGAGAATGCTGAGGAGAGAGAAAATTCAGACTTTCTTCGCGAAGAATTGAAGAAAATCTATCATTTACTCCTACTGCCCTGTCTCAACAGCTTGTAGATGCAAAGAACTGAAGAAAATCAGTCATTTACAGTTGTTGCCCTGTCTCAACAGCCTATAGATGCTGTCACATGCTGTTGATTGGTCTTCTCCTACCCCTAGCTGCCTCAGAAGGTCCTCCAATGGCTGCAAATCAAACCAGCAGTCTCTCCTCCCTCTCTCTTGTAAGCTGAATACACTAAAAATGCCTCTCTCCAACCTCTGAAGATGTTTTTCAGTCTTGCATGGGCATTTTTGACAAGTGGAAGCCTTTCCAAATGGTTTTTCCAGCATTATTCATAATTAAATATTAATTTCATTCTTTAAATACTAAAAATTAATCTAATAATTATTTCGGTGCCAAGAAAAATAATCTAACTGGCCAATAATTAAATTAGTCAGGCAACTTCTATTTCCGAGTGTCTCTACGTCATCTTTGATCATCAGATTGGCGTTAGGTACCATTAAACACCACTTCTCTAGTGTTACCAACTGACACTTATGGCCAAATGAATAACCTAGACCAACAATCAGTACCAAATACCACCAAGTACATGTGTGGCATAACTCATAGCAACTTTTGCCTTTGACATCCCATGATTTCCTTAGATCTTGGACTCATAAATTTACTCTAACCCCCAATTACATCTCACATGTGTAACATTTACTTAACCATGTGATTAAAAATTAATCCACATGTTAAGTGAGGTTTCAAAAATACATGTCCTCATGACAGTATTCATTATCTTTGAGTTACCCTAATCATAACTGTGTTCTATCATCACCTTGTGCTTTGTCATACAATTGTGTTTGAGTTTTTGTTTTAGGGCATTTCTCCACATTTTTTGTGTTTTCAATACTTTTCTTCATCTTCCACTAGTGGTTTTTGTACTGGTACCAATCGGGCCCATCTCTAGTGAACCACACACATTGATATCTCCCTTGACCTACTCCCGTGAAAACCACCAACTATTGGACAACTTTACCCTTGAGGACTCTATACATTCTCTCATTCATTTACAATATTAATTTGTTGACTTCAAAGTTCTCTTTCTTCTCTATTTCTGTTTGTACTTTTGCACATAGATCTCAACGAGACGAAGTTATTATGACAACAAGAAGTATATTTTTCTTCATGGCGATGTACAGTGACACTTGTTACATCCTTAGACATCGAGATGGGCACCAAGAGTATTGGACAGAGGGATCATAAAATGACCTAGTGTGAATGCACTAAGAGCACTTAAGGATTAGGGTAGTTCAGTCCTACTTTTAGGACCCAAGGCCCACTATGCACATATTGTGTGACCACTCCCCATTGGCTAATGTTTTCGTACACTAGGACGGTTGAAAGAAGTGAGCCTTGAAGTGAAAACACAGAGTGGAAACAAAAGCTATGGTGGAAAAAGCAAGAGCAAGAGAGAGACACACAAGATGTGGAAACTCCAACAATCACAATGTGTGATCGACCTTCCCTTTATTCAAATGTCACTGAAAGAATAAAGAATGAAATGGCAGTGATAGGCGCCCACCACGTGCAATGTACAACTATGCAGGTAACTAATATACGGTATGGGTACTATCAATGTAACTAATATATGCTAGGCACAAGTGCCTTTACCCCCAACAACCTTCCTCTTCTTCTCTTCACTCTCTCTCTCCTTCCACTTAAAGGCAAATGTGTCCCTAGTGAGGAGAGAACAATATAAAAGTAATAAAGTACAAGTGTACATATAGAGTACAACAGGATGAGGAAAGACGCCATCTCATCCAATGCCACTAACCTTCACATGAGAAGGTAAAGGACAGCCAATAGGCTTAATATCTTGTAGATGAAACCGCTCAATGACCTTTTAGATGTACTCTTTCTATGACAAGTAAAGGAGTCCCTTAGAGCGATCGCGTGTAATGCACATCCCAAGAATCTCTTCTCGAGCTAACCTTTCAAGGCATCCAGCTCAAATCTCTTCTCGAGTTGACCTTTCAAGGCATCTAGCTCATCATGAGCACTCCTAGCAATCAACATATCATCCGCATAGAGAATCAAAATCATAAGGTTACTATCATGAACATTCTTTATGTATAAAAACGGATCCATAATACTATGGAAATATTCTTATAAATGCATAAAAGCATCAAACTTGTGGTACGATTCCCTAGGTGCTTGCTTAAGGCCATAAACACTCTGTCTCAATCAGCATACTAGGTGGTCCCTGCCAGATTCTGCAAAGCCCTTAGGCTGCTCCATGTAAATCTCATCATGCAGGTACCCATGAACAAAAACCGTGTTGACATCCATCTAATAAAGATCCAAGTCAAGTTAAGTAACCAAAGCCAGTACCAAGCATAGTGTAGTCATCTTCACAACAGAATAAAAGACTTCATCAAAGTCTACACCATGTACCTACTTGAAGCCCTTAGCAACCAATCTAGTCTTATATATCGGCTTGGGACGTCCAAGGGTACTTTTCAACTTGTACACCCACTTGCATGGCAAAGTTCCACTAGGTAAAGGAACCAAATCCCACGTATGAATTTTTTGCAACGAGTCATACTCTAACTATATGGCCCTCTCCCAAGTAACTATCATCTCTGCGTATGGCCTCATCATAAGTAAGAGGCTCACCGGCATCTGTCACCATAACATAATCCATAGAGTATGCAAACTGCTCAAGCTTTCGTCTATCTCTGGTAGACCGTCTGTCACAACTCTATAGAAACAAAATTTGTATCATTTTTCATTAATTTGTCTATATAATGATTTATTAAATTTGTTTCCTTTGCACTAATTAGATATAAAGAAAAGTGCATTGGAGCTGGCCACTGATGAGTGGTCACAGGTTATGGTGGACCCACGCGGTGGGTTAGAGAAAAGATAGTTTACACTTCCACCTATATGGCCCGATTAGGCGCCTGTGACCAGAACTCACGCATATCAAGGTTAGACTCGCACACAAAAAGGATTGATGCCTTGAAGTGTGGGCTAGATCCGCCAGAACAGACAGTTACAATCAACAAGATGGCATGATCATGAAATGCTTGTACAATGTGCATGTGTGGGCTGAAAGCTTGAAATGCACATTTCTTTGCATAGGAAAAGTCGCATGAAGATTCTGATACCGTTTTTGCGATGTACACGGAAAAAGCTTTCATATGACACCCATATTGGGGGGTCCCTAAATTTTAGGAGCCTCGAATTAGCCTAAAAATGCTAGTCCTAAAAAATAGGGATGTCATTCTAAAAATAGTAAATTCTGTACTCTGACTGTGCTTACTAAATTTGGTTGTTTCTATTCTTTACAGTATTCAGCCCAAAAAGGAAGGCCATAGAGAAGAGATAAGTGTCAAGACACTTGTCACACAAGTTTCCCAGTGTCCTACCACTTGTCACATCTCATGACATGTGGCTGAACACTTGTCTTGTGCTACTCCACTTTCCCCTTTTGTACTAGCTCTTCCCTCTCCTATAAATAAGAGCTCGTTTTTCTTCATTCAGCATCATTTTTCTTTGATGTAAACTCATGTACAGCACCCACAAATAGCCAGAAACTGGCCCCATCCATCCCCATCATCATCCCCCACTTCTCCCTTATCAAATTCCTCCATATTCCCTCTTCTATCACTGCTGCTTTACAGGACAGCAAGCCTGTAAATTCATTATAGCATCTCCTTCTCGAGCTCTTTCTTCCATTTTAGCAACAAGAAGCAAGCCCTATCCATGTATTGCTGATCAACCATGGAGAAAGGCTGATTTTCCCTCTTTCTTCTCTCAAACTGTAAAGAAATCAATTCTTATCACTACATAATAGATAATGCATGTGTGTTTGTACATCTTTGCATGATCTTGTGAGAGTGAGAATTACTTCTCCTCACTCTCAGGTTGATCGTAACTGAGCTCTTCCATAAGGGACTTGGGTTGAGCAAAAATATATTCCTTCGGGGTGGGGGGGGAGGGGGGTTGTTTTGGTTGGCTTATCTTCAACCCTCAATCTTGTCTCCATTACTTTTACATTTTCATGGCTGTAATTTTGTGAGTAATTTTCATTTTCAGCTTTAAGTGTTCATTCTCTTTTATATTAAATCTCAAAAACAAGCGAATATCATAATTGTTAAGCATACTACGTTGTTCCGGGCGTTTACACCGTCTCAAAGCAAACTATGAAGCATATACATCCTATGGAGCACAGGCAGGTAGATATGTAATACAATAAAAAGTTTGGTATGATACACACGGGTGAGCCTTTGGCTCTTGTTCATTTGGATGTGTGGTCCCATGCCTTGCAAGTCATTAGGTGGCGCGAAGTATTTCGTTACCTAACTAAATATATAAGGTCTGGGCATACCCTATTAAGCAGAAATGAGAATTCTTGGCTACATTTCAACGTTGGCTTGCTTTGGTTGAGAACCAGTCTGGGTATAGGTTGAAATGTCTAAGATCAAATAATAGCAGTAAATATGTCTCTAAAGCCTTGGAGTAGTTTTGTGATGAGAGGGGTATTAAGCATCAATTGACCGTTCTATACACCCCACCCCAAAATGGTATGGTTGAGTGTATGAATAGGACAATTCAGGAGCGAGTCTGTAGTGTGCTTAGCCAGGTAGGTTTACCACAATATTTTTTTATTAAGGCAACTACCACTGTTGTATACTTGATTAATCGGTTCCCATGTACTGCTCTTGACCTTTAGGTTATAGAGGAGGTATGGTTTGGAAAACCTCCATCATATGCTCATTCGCGTGTCTTTGGTTGTGAGGCTTTTTGCCATGTTCCTAAGGACAAACACAATAAGCTGGATTCTAAGTCTATGAAATATATCTTTCTTGGTTACGAAGATGCAGGTGAGATGGGCTATCGCCTATGAGATCCGAAGGCTCCGAAGGTTATCTATAGCCATGATGTTGTTTTCCATGAGGAGATATATAAACAATGATCACAAGACTCAAAACACGTATAATCAAGGAGCGAAAGCTATTGCAAACGGATAAGCATTTTTATTTCTTTCAAAAACATGTACCCAAGGCCACGATGTAAAAGAGATAAATGCGGAACTACATCCACAACCAAAACATGGTCAATTAACCCAAATACAAGCAAGAGGTAGAGACTATTGGACTTAGCACCACGTGCAATGACAAGATTTCCACGGGTAATCTTCCTTGAGGAATCACCAAAAGAGACGACATAACCTGCATCATCCAAAAAGCCAATACAGATAACGCTCTTCGTAAGAGTCGGTACATGACGTTTATCATGAAGAGTGAACATGCTACCTGAACCAAATTGCATCTAGACATTACCAATACCAACTATCTCTAATGCTAGGTCATTACCCAAATAAACAGATCCAATCATACTACATGTCGCTAGGTGGTGATACTTTTTGCAATTACTTTCCTTGTTTACTTATATAAATATTTTATTTTTCTTTTCTTTAGTCGCTATTGCTCTTTACCCCTAGAGTTCTCTTGGATTAAGCTGAGATCTTTGCATGGCCAAAAGAGGCAACCATTGGAACAAATTGGACTAATGGTTTGTCTAAGCCTTCGGACCAATTCCATATTGAATTGCCACTAAAGAATAGAATGCCAATGGTTTGGGACTGTGTGCTTAGCCACTGGAGATGGTGTAGGACAATGAATCTGGCCAAGATAAAAGATGCACATGTGAGAAAGCTCACAGAATAAAAGTCACCGTAACTAAGCCACATTACATTTTTTGATGTAGTTGCAATGATAAAAGTTGCTCAGAACAACTTGAGGAATGCAAGGATCACCATCCCTAAAATTTAAGGAGTTACTAATTTTGGATCCCAAAATCTGTTCACGTAAATATCTTCGTTTTTGCATGAGGATAAATTCTCTGGTCTTTGCCAAGGTCAAATTTTGCACCAATCATGGAGAATTATAGACTGGAAGGTTTAAACATGAAAATTGTTACATGTATACCGTGTGTCAGAATTTGGGCACAAATTTCCAAAAGAGAGAGAGAGAGCATTAAAAGAAAACGTAATAGCTAAGAGGGGCAAATCTAAGGGTAAAGTTTTCAGGGACTGAGGGCAGATTGTTGCAAGTACATTAGCTATGGAGAGTACTTTGTCTCTGACTCATGTACGGAGGTAGAGCTTGCTCCCTCTGGTCAATCCTCTCTCTATTCTCAAAGGAAATGCTCTGCATGATGGGCTGATTCAATCGAATGTACAATTGTGTTTTCTTTGCTCTTTAACTGAGGCAAGAGTCTCATTGTTCAGGTTCTGTATTAAAGGGTTTGTAGTCCAATGGGTATGGAACAGATCTAGAATGGAATACTCGGTGAAAAAAACAGTAAATACAGAGTTCTGCAGATTGCAATTCTGCACTTGAATTAGAATTATGATCACAAAAAGTGTTTTCCTACTCGGAATGTTGTTTTGGATATGCTATACTGTTCTAATGCAGCTGAAATTTGCTCAGAAAATATGAAAGCCAACTGTTCACAGGCTTTGTACTTTGAAACATTTCATTTTTGTAACTTTCGATCTTTTAATTAATAAAGAAATACCGAAAGGGACACCGGACTTCAAGGCCAATTTAGTGTTGAGCAAGGGAGTAAGGTCTCTGTTTGTGTGTGTATGTGAAAAAAAACCAAGTATTAATTGAAGAAATTACCGCTTTATGTAAGTCATAGACCGGTTTCACTGCAATAGGAGTGAAAGGGGTCACATGAAAGAAAGCCTATGAATCTAACAACCAACACCGAGTATATCTTGACAAGACATCAATCAGCTATGAAGTATCTAGAGAAAAATCTGCAAGTATGAAATAATCATCAGAATTAATCTGCACGACATTGATCTCTCCAATCTTAAAATTGGACTTGCTAGGGACAATGTTGCGATCATCATTTTTATCCTGCACTTTATCCTTGCCCATTTCCTTGCACTTGTCCTCGCACATTTTATGACACTAGCGCCAAATATGTCCTACTTTCCCACAGTAATGATAAGTCAATAAAGACTTACAACTACGGGACTTATTGTAAGATTGTCCACGTGATTGAGAACAAGACTACTAAGAATCTCTCCCACGACAGTGTCGCCGCTTCTATCATTATTGCCTCTAACTGTCAAAGTATGAGAGGTGCGAGAAGCATCGACATTCTTTCTGTTACCCTCTTCATTCAAGAGTGCACTCTCTACATCCTATAACTTTAACCCTTCAGTAGACATGTTTACACACATAGCAATACGAAATGTATCCCATGATTCAAACAATGTAACCGAGAGAAACAAAGGGGGAAGATTACCCTTGAATCCAATCCCTTACAAAGACAAATGGCTGAGAATGGAACGAAACTCATTTAAGTGGGCTAACATGGAAGTGTCCTCCTTCATGTGAAGATCCATGACTTGATTCAACCAATATATGTGAGAAGAAAGGCTCTGCTTGTCATAGACATTGCAAATCTTATCCCATAAGTCCCATGAGGACTATCCATCAAAGACAACATTATAGAGAACCTACTTAGAGAGGGACAAAATTATCATGGACTTACATAGCTCATTGAGTTCAGCCCAATCATCTATATCAAGTGACACCCTCATGTTTCAAAGGCTTAATTTATCTTTTCTGCACTAAAACTCGCCACATTTGGGCCTTTCAATAGCTGTAGTTGGTGCCATCTCACTTGTCAATATTAAAGATAGCACTACCATTAGATCCACCAACCATAATGAGACCAAGCAAGTGCACAAAAGGGCAAAACAGGCTGCTGTAATAACTTGTAAATTAGCCCCAAAACCACTGCCAAATCAAGCTGAAAACAAGAGGTACTCACTAAGTAATGAGCTATCCACAAACTCAATGCAAAAGACTGTCATGGAGGTAACTGCTCACATAAACAATGTAGTAAACTGAAATTATAGCATGCTGAAAAGAAAATACAGCAGTAAGAAATCAATGCCAAAGAGGGGGAATCACTAATACAAAACAAACTGCAATTGCCAGGGAATAGCTACAACAGGTAGTGAGTGAATATGCAATTGGCATTGAGAACTATTAAAGGATCAATGTGTCAAACTGAGATACATCCCATAGGCATAACCATCATGCATAGAGTAAGTCTCACGAGTAACAAAAGAGACCAATCAAAGGCACAACTAACTGAGCAATGTAACAGAAGCTCAATACATAGCCAACCAATATGCATACATCACTGACAATAGCGTGACAAAGATAGGTGCCGACCCAAAAGTAATCTTAGATAGCCCACTAAGCATCGCCTGTGTACATAAAGCATGGCAAGAGCATGCACATGTCACCAAGTCCCATGATCTCACTATAAGACCCTCAAGCTTAACTCCATAACCAAATGCTCAATGTAACATCCAAATGTCAACCGTGGCTCAATGCATAAAGCCTAATAGCTCCCATTGCAACAAAAGTCGAATGCGAGAAGAGCAAACAAAGCTCAAAACATCATGTGGAAGGCATCCATACATCCAAGATCCAGGTAGCATATGTCCAGAAGCATCCAACCCAAGTAACTTGCCAAACTCTTACTGTAGCATCCAATGACCATACATAACAGTGAATGACAGCCAATGTCAAAAGTCAAGGCTCCAATCTCAGCTCAAGAGTATGTAAAGAGCATAACCAAGCATGGAAAATCACTGATATACATCAGCATAGCATGCAAAATACATAGGAAGTGTCCAAGATTAATGAGCATGTGCTTTCTTAGATAAAGTAGTAATCAGCTCTGCTTATTACAGCAACAATATCTCTGACAAAACTAAGTACATGAAGCCTCAAATCAGATCCAAAATCATCTCAGACCCAAGACATAGCATCAAATAGGTATGAACAAGCATCAATTGAGCATAGCCACTAAGCAAGAAACATCCAAGACAGGGGGCTGCCCTGTATTAGCCAGTAAACTGCCTGTTTATTCCAGCCAAGGTCTGAGTATATGTTGCTAAAATCCAAGGTAGAATGTAAAAGATCAATGCCAAGACTCAATGCTTAGCATCCAAGAGTGTTTTCAAGTGCTCAATGAGCTGCTCTGGCCTGAAAACAAAAGCAAATGTCGTGATGCTGTTGCTGGTCCTGAGGTTCCATGTGTGGTTGCCGTGATGATTGGGGAGGGTGCAGGGGCACTAGGAGTTCCCAAGGAAGACTTTAAACAAGCTCAAGAAAGATTTGAAGCAAGCTAGACTTCAATATGAAGCTATAGCTATGGCTGCTCCTCAAGAATGAACTGCTGAGCTAAAAGAACTCACTTAAATGAGCTCAACACAGGCTCATGAATACCTTGACCAAGCCCCAATAGGGCCTGACGAATGCCCAAGCAAGAAGGAATCACTACAAACCTCAAGGAGTCGAGCTATGGCTGCTAATGGTGAAAAACCCTGTTGTATGTAGCTTGAATGGAAGTTGAAGCAATGCCGGGTCGAGCTCTCGAGGAAGATGGCTCTGATACTAGTTGAAGGGAATGAGCCCTGAAGTGGAAGCATGGAGAGGAAACAAGAGCTATGCTGGAAGGATCGAGAGAGAGAGAGAGGGACTCTTCGCGACCATCGCTTTAGCAACTCTACAGCATTGCCCGTCGTCTCCCTGCAGAAGACGGCTTGCAGCCATGAAGGTGGTCACGGCATATCTGCTTGCACTACTCGGCAGGAACGCCTCCCCCTGCGCAGATGACATCAAGAACATTCTTGGTTCCGTGGGAGCTGAGGCTGATGATGATCGCATAGACTTCTTGCTGAGCCAGTTGGAAGGAAAGGACATTGCTGAGGTGATTGCGTAAGGAAGGGAGAAGTTTGCATCTGTTCCAACTGGTGGTGGTGGCGTAGTTGTGGCAGCTGTAGCAGGTGGTGGTGCTGCCGCTGCTCCGGCTGAGGAGAAGGAAGAAAAGAAAGAGGAGAAAAAAGAGCCTGAAGAGGAATCTGATGACGATATGGGCTTCAGTCTCTTTGATTAGAGCTCTTATTTGAGATATTCTGTAGGTTTTAGCAGCAGATACTCTTGTAAGGTTCTTCTGAATGCATTCTGCAATCAGTTGGATCAGATTTTGTTACCAAATTGCAATGAGAAATACATGTACTAGGCTTGTAGCTGTTTGAATCTAATGAATTGTGCCATTTAAGAAAAAAAGAGAGGGAGAGGGAGAAGATGTGAGAGCTTCAACAATCACAATGTGTGACCAACCTTCCCTTTATTTAAATGTCATTGAAAAAATAAAGAATGAAGTGACAGTGATGGGCGCCCACCACCTGCGGTATATAGGTGTGCAAGTAACTAATACACGGTACAAGTACTGTCTGTGTAACTAATACATAGATGGCTAGGCACACACACCTTTACCCCCAACAACGGTGTGAGCCAATGTTACAGTACCCAAGCTCTAAAGATGCAATTGTGACCTAGTATACTATTGTCCATAGACTTGGGGGTGAGCCTATTGGGATCTACAGCTAGGAGATGAGTCTAATATCCATTCCCTTCTATATCATAAGTACAGCTTGTGTCATGTCTCATGCATAGGTTGGATCTTAGGGGAATATTTCATTGGTTAGGGTGTGAATATGCTATCTAACATGAGATACGATGACATGGACACTAACATGATACACATGGCATACACAAAACCATTATTCGCTCATAAGACCATGATGGTTCATGCCTCACGGGTATGCTTCTATCTAAAATAGGGCAATATGGGATGCCTCTATCTCAAATAGGCTAATATGAGAGGGACATACATGGGAGGCATGTGCTGCATGTGGTGGGTACGACAAGAAATGGTTCTTATCGAGTACTCATGCTTGGGATAAGCAAGGAATTGTGCATTTGCATAAGTCTTTCAATGGAGAGTGTCAACGATCAGTGCATGATGAGTTGCCACTCCAAGGCTGTGGTAGACGGTGATCAATATTCAGAAAGCTCTAGCACACTGATAAGCATTGAAAGTTTAAGATTCATTCAATTTTTACACATGGCGGCTAAGATGGATCAACTTCAGGTGGACACCCATAGGGCCATAGGAACCATCATCTCATCCACACGGAGACCATCCGAGTTTAATAAATGGCAGCCTCACGTCATATGCATGCAGGTTGTCCTTAGCATGAAGGAAACACCTTTCATAAACACAGACCTTGGGATCCACATCACCAGACTGCTGCATTATGACCTTGGGAAAGCCCGTTTAGTTGATTAACAGATCTCTCCCTTTAAATCTGCTGCCCAAATCTGCATTAAATACAGTCCTACCTCTAGCTGTCTTAGCCATAGTTTGGCACAACAATAATTAAAACACATAATTCTCTCTCTCGTCTATTTCCTCCTGTACTTCAACTTGGCACTCATTAAAGAACTCTTACTCTAGTTCTCTCCAGCTCACCCACTCTCACTGTACAACCACATTACTCTCTCTGATCACCATGGCTTCTCACACATGCCTCCAATCAAGACTCCTGTCAGAGCAAACCCGGCATATGGAGGATATCCATTTGACTTCTCCCAATCTTGAGCACATGAATGGGCATCATCTCAAAGCATCTTCTTCCTTCATGTCCAATGCAGGCTCATCACTTATAGTGACTCTACAAGCTAAACTCAAGGAAATGCAATGGCAACTAGCCGACCTTCACAGTCCACACATTTTTCTCAATGGACATAGAAATTTAATTGGGCTCCCATCAATCTGTTGCACTTGCAACTATGATGCATGAAAATCTGAACAACACTAAGGCAATCTGTCTGAATGTTGACACATCTAACATTTTGTGAGCGCACGTTATGCTATTTCAAGAATAATAATAATGTTCCATAATAAAAACATTAACAAAATCAGCACAACTTGATATTTTTCAATCTGTTGGGTTTACGATGTTAAGAAAAGCTGGCCTACCAAAGTTCGATCTCTTTCTACTTACACTTAAGACAAATTCCACTTATGAAGTAAATGGCTGATTTCTCTATCAAAGGGGGCACAACATGCAACCACAATACAAACCATGCTCAGCCCATGTGCCAATGGTGAACCACCACCACAAGGGAGCCTTTCCAACCGCTTCCTTGCCATCGCTATTGATCTTGAAGGTGGAAGAAGTACCTCTGCTGCATCACCTCGAAAAGGAATTATGGAAACCTGTCATGAAAAATGTAAGAGTGCTTGAAATGCATTGGTTAGAATTCAGCCACACCCACAGGTAGAATTCGACTATAATAAGTAAAAGCAAAACTGAATTAGTTTTCCATACAATTCAGGATTTCTACCTGATCTCTACTTGTGTAACTTTCTGCAAGGAGTTGCATTGCTGCCCCCTTTGCATTCTTCATTCTATTTAATGCCATGCTGCCACTTGCATCCACAACAAAAATCACCTGCAAGGCTCCCACAAACAATGTTATTACAAACGCCTTCAGGGTAACACTTACAGGCCCAAACCTGCACTAGTGCAGGTCTATATAAAGTTAAATTACCAAAGCACCAGCTTTCCTGGCCATTCGTTTCGCTCTCATATCTGATTGTTCCACATACACTTTCCTGATTTTTCCTGTTTCCTCTGACCTTTGCCTTCTCAGTTTCTGGTAAGGAGCTGCTGCTCTCATTGTAGCATCCACTGCTAATCTTCTTACAGGTCCCTGAAGAAAGGACAATTGAGAGGGTTAAGCCAACATAACTTAAGCTTGATTATCCACTATTGGCTTCTTGTAAAGAGAAAGTAAGCTTTCACAAATTTTAAAATCCAGCAAGGATCGGATATATCCTCTGGTAACTGACTATATACTTTCAATGAGCCCACTACAGTACCTTAGGAAGCATAGGCTTGATGTATCGTCCTCTATCTTCAGAAAATATAACATTCTTTGCACGCCCAGCTTTTCCTTTTCTCCTTTGAGCTTGCTGAGCAAAGAACAGAAGTTGTGGATCCACCATCCCTCCTTCAGCATCAAAAATGAATTCTTCTGGTATCTGTTGATCTTGCTGCTCATCTTTATTGTCTTCTTCCTCTTCCTAAATATTGAGAACATGATTATCACAGTTTCAAGTTAAACGGTTAACAGACTGCAGGCTTTCCGATTAAAGGATGAGAAATTTTACATTTTCAGTGTCTTCCTCTTCCTCATTCCTTTGGTCCTGACTCTGCGGTGGTGGTGGTGGTGGCGGCTGATTTTGTTGCTGCTCTGGAGGTGAATCCATAGGAACAGATCGTGGAAGTATCACAAGCTCTACCTATGGTAGAAGCAAGACAACATAGACTGGAGAATAACAATTCCAGAATAACCCCGAAATAGTAGACCCACCATATTCCTAAACTGCTTTCTCCAAGTAACAAGCATCATGAACATGCTATTTATTACAAGAGATGAGAAACAGTTTGTTGTGCAAGTAGCTTAATAAGCCGAACCCTACAACAAATTTGATCCAGAGTCTACCACAAAATAGCAACACTTACAGCTTTCTTGAGATCATCCACTCCAACTTTCTCACGACCCTCCAATGCTGTCAAAGCCTTCGCAACTCTTACAGCATATAATTCAGCTCTGTGACCCTATAAAACAAAGACACTCTCTTTTCTTTTTCCCTGTAATACAAAGACTCTCTCTCTCTCTCTCTCTCTCTCTCTCTCTCTCTCTCTCTCTCTCTATCTATATATATATATATATATATATATATGGATTTTGAATAAATGGATACAAAGATTTTACAAAGGGCCTTCCAACTAGCTAAGCAAAGTCAAAGGATGGTAGAAAACAACCCAAGAAGCCACAACTACAAGGCTACAAATAACACTTGGCTACAATGACAAAAGAAGGGAATCACAAAGTAGGCACAGCTAGGAATTGCGGACATAACAGCCACCTTTATGCAAAATCACCAACAAAAACCATGGATCTAACTTGCCACACCAACAGCCTTCTAATACACGCCACATGACCATTGAGGCTGCACCAAAAATGAACGCATTGCACGTCCTTAAATGTATCAAGGTATAGTCCAACTCAAAAAAGAGAAATAAGGGTATGCTCCAGCTGTAAAGTGTCCATGGATGGCTTCTCACCCTCAAAACTCAAAGTCCATGCTCAAGAAAAGCAACCTCACACCTATCTAGCAACTCTAAGCAAGGAATGAAGAGATGAACCCTCTAAGCAAGGAATGAAGAGATGAACCCTAGTCGCATGACGTGGCACAAAAGACACATCTAGCACAGATCTTATAATGTTGTAGCACATTTTTTTGTGGGAAGACTCTTGATCAAAAGCTTGCAAACAAAAACTGCCCCGCAGTAAGGAAGTTTAGATCTCCACAATTGAAGCAACTGATCATGCTCCTTAGCTTTACTATCCTTGGGGGACCAAACTTTATTTGCTCTCTCCATCACCCATGTCTTATTCTCAACCATCTATGATCTTATGATAAACCCAATTAGTTCATCATTTCAACTGTCAAGAAATCATATGAGCACCCAAAAGCCCAGTCCAACCATGGGCATGAAGGAGGCTATTTCTCCAAGCTGGTCCACTCCAAGCGACCCAAAAGTGTTGACGAATACAGCAGAAAGAATAAACTCAAGAGAGTCCAAGAATGACAACATCTCACCCTCAAACCTAGGCATGCCATCCTATTAAACTTATCACATTCTATGTGCTTGTCAAACCACTCAACCAATGAGGCTGTGACCCAATCTTCAAGATTAGCCTCTTTTTCTAGAGTCAAGAAGATGCTAAGTAGTTGGTGCACAAATCGGATGCTGGATGTGTGCGTAGTGAACGCCGGAAGGTCCCCAAGAACAAAGACTCTACAAATCTTCATAATTTCAAGTACAAAGCAAAAGCAAATTTGCCCAACATGAGACAAAAGAGACAAATTGGACGCAATCTCCCCCCATGCCTTGCGTGAGCACTTCACAAGGCATGTATTTATAGATTTATTTATCTTCAAACTCAAAAATAGCCCACTTTACAATAGCATGCTTTTCCTTTTGGCGTTTGCGTTTGCCCAAATATAAAGTAAGGCATTTGGGCATGCAAAAGACGCGCACCCATCAAAAATAGTAATTTTTCTAGGCATTTGGATTCACACCATCGCCTGGTGCTACCCAACGCCTCTGCCGCCTACTCTACACATCAACTAAAGCATTCACAATTGTTAGAAAATAATTAAATAAAACCCAACAAAAGAAAATACCTAGCAGTCTTCAGCTATAAATAATTAAATAGGTTGAAAAAATCTCCTAACCTTAATTTAATTCGAGTGTGCACTCTTAACTTTCTAAACTCGTAAACATCCATTAATTTAATATGTATTTTATGGAATCACCCACATACACATTAAATTAATTTGACACCCGAAAAGGGCACGCATCCCATCAGCTTCTCGCATAAGGAATCCACCTTGTGTACGAGCCCTAACAAATAAATAGTTTTACAAAATCCACTGAAAAACCTCTCGGAATCCACCGTAAAATATGCATCCTGGCATCATACCCCCGGGTAGGATAGCAATTGTCCTCAATTGCTATTAGCTCAATGTGAAACCACCAATGAGGAGTAAACACTTAGGTCGCGGGCATGCATTCATTGGGCCTCTTCAACAGGATGATTTTTAAACTTAATCAAATATCTAGAATATCTACAGCCAGTTATAGTGGTCATAAAGTCAGTGTCTAGAATAGTTTCAAGTTCAAGGATTTCAGTTTCTTCTTCTAACAAATGAGGGTTTTCATATACAAGGTGGATAGGTAATTGACCTCTTAAAGGTCGTAACAAACTGGTATAAAAAGTATTATGAATCGTCCAATGTTTGGGTAGTTCTAATTTAAATACATTGACATTGATCTTGTGAATTATTTTAAAATGTCTATAAAACCTTAGTGCTAATTTAATAACAGGGTGTTTCTCGACACTTTTCAATCTTTTCTTTTCAATGTGTAACCAAACATAGTCACCAACATTGAAACTTATGGCTTGAACATATTCACTTCTGCATAGAAATGACCAAGCAAACCGGACATGTACTTGCACTTGTGGATCGCCTCAAGAACATCTTCAAGCATTCGAAGTTGAAGTAAGGCACTCTAAAAATGCTCAATGTATTACAAGATGAATTCACGATCTCTTTTTGCAGGAGATCCCACTGTTTGATGGCTTTCTCATGGAATTGAGGCAAAAGGAAATTCTGCAAAAATTTCTTTTGAAAGGCTTCCCAAGTAGAGGAACAATCAACACTCTTACGGAGAGCAGTCCACCATAATAATACTCTATCTGCTAAATGGTTAGTGATGCATTTAAGTTTATCTTTTTCAACATATTGCTCTTCATGAAAATAGTCATCAAAGTGACTAATGAAAGCAAAAACAATTTTGCCATTACATTGCCTATTAAAAATATGAAATTTAAAATTTATTTTATTTATCTTGGCCTCTTTCTTAAGAGCCTGTGCATCGAGCGTCACATCAATAGTACGTCAAATGACATCTTCAGATTGTGCTCCGTCTTGCTCAACAGCAGATTGTTGAAGTGCAGCCAATTGTGCTTGCTAGTTTTGACATTCCCTTCGCTCTTCTTGAAGCTGCACCATAATTAGATCCACTTTCTGTTCCATAGTCGGCTCTCGCAAATCGCCTTCGCCCATAAAATCGTCCATGTTATGATACATCTTACAAAAATCTCAAACAACCTCACACACTCAAAATCTCGTTAGAAGAATGAGCGTAGCTCAAATTTGGATTTACAAGGCTTGTTTTTCTCGAGTACAACATTGAAAATGGTCTTCTTTCAAGCAAAATAGTCTTCCGCGTAGAATGCACGTGACAGCCTGCTTGTTGTAAATTCGTTCAGTCAAGTTGCACGTGGGAACACGGGCTTACTGAAGCTGCAAAACCGGTTTGAGAGTACCACAATATGAACACTTGGTATGAAAAATATTGATAGTTAAGCTTTAAGCTTAAGTTAAGCTTAATACCTTCAGCTGTTAAAAAAAAGCTTAAGTAATTCGTTTGAATTAGCGCAGGTCGGTAGCATCCGTTTGTTGGACTCGACATCAACGAGTACATACCGAAGTTCTAGTGTGAGGAGTTGAGAGCTTAAGCTCTCTAAGCTTAAACATAAAGCTTAGTATTGCCATTAATATAAATTGCTTTCTTTGTCTCCTCTCTGAAAAAAAAATCAACTTGTAGAAGAGACTTCCCGAGTGGTACTCCGTCTTGTGCGCGTGGTTGAAACCAGCCTTCCTTCTTGGAATGGGTGGTGATAACCTGATTTAAGAGTTAATTACAGCAATAAATAAATGCACATAAAACAAAATATACACTTTACTATAACATTCTTGGACAGTAGACTCCCTATTGGCCCCAAGACTAGTGCCCCTTGCAGTATTTCTTTAGCTTTCATTCAATTGGAAGGAGTACAACTTGAGATTCTTCAATCTCCTCCAGCTAACCAATTGCTCTTGCTGTCATAAATGACCAACAAGCCTTTTGGGTCATTTGCCCATTGATTCACCCACGACTTCTTCTCCAATTTGACCCTTAGTTGGCCCAATGCTGCCCCAAATCAATTCGGGATGGGCTGGCTCCTGAAATCCCTTGATAATCTTCAATTATCAGCTATTGATTTCAGTCCCTTGAGCCTTCAGTCTCTAGCTAAATCCCAAGGTGGCTACTAAACCCTAATTTCTGCTGTAAATTAGCGTTTACTGCAGAAATTACAGATCAGCCCACCAAAAATAGCTAAAAACTCCTCATGGCTAAGAATTGCTGAGAATGGCTGAGCATAGGCTGAAGGAGATGAGAGAATGCTGTGAAGAGAGAAAATTCTGAGATTTGTCGCGAAGAACTGATCAAAATCAGCTACTGCCCTGCTATACCAACCGCAAATTGATGCACCAACAACAATAGGAGCATCAGAGACTGTCATCTTCAGGAGAAAGTGCATCACCAGCAATTGCCAGCTTCTCAAGGTCAAGAATATGCAATCTCCATCACCAAAATGGTCTCCAATGGCTGGGAAATGGCCCCAAAAGCTAGCAACAACAGTCCAACACCTCTTTCCAACAGCTCCAAAATGAAAAAACGAGATTTCCCTCTCCCTTCAGCCCTCTTTAGCCTTTCCCCCTCTTGCATGGGAAAGTTTTGCCAAGTGGCAGCTTTCTTAATCCATTTTCAGCAATTTCCAGCCATTTAATTAATTTTTAGTTCAGCCCTTAATCCATTCCCAGAAAATTGACCTTGCCCATCCAAAAATTAATTAGCTAGGCCATTTGCAACCCAAAGTGGTCCCATGCATTAATTGACCCTTGGACAAGCATTAATCCATTAATTAATGCCTAGTCCCTAGTGTCACCACTGACATTTAATGGCCAATTAATGGTCCTAGGGGCAAATTGACACCAAAATTCACCTAGAATCTAACAAGTGTAACTTGTTACAACTTTTGCCTTTGACACCCATCTTTTTCACAGGGTCCTTCGGCCTTCAACTGTGAAAAAGTAGCTTGCACCTCACATGTGCAACACATGTGCATCTTTTAATTGCACATTTGATTAATCCTTTAATCAAATGTCAATTAAACATAAGCAAAGCATCAAATTTTCACATCTTCGTGACAATGGTCCTTTGCAATCAGAGGGTACAGCAGGGGGTTTTTCACTACCAAGAACACACCTATATTGTCAGTTCATCGCGACACCACCTGTAGAGCCCATTCATTCTAGAAGCTTTGCCTTCACGCGAGATGGTAAGCGATAGGAAGCTCTTGATCTCAGCTCTGCTCTTATACCACTGGTGCGCAGATCAGACGTTGGATACATGTGTTCAAAGTGGATTCTACCCGAAATTCATGCATCCCACATCTATAGTGAGAACCAGATCTTCAAGTTCAAAGCTTCAACTATTTACATTGAAGACCCAGGTATATTGACTATAGAAGACTCACTCTCCGAAGACCAGCATGTTAATTTACTTTCACTTATGTACCCAAAAATACAAAAATACCAAAGTAAAAAGGATTACCCCTATACTCATCTACACTACATAGCTATAGATATCATTCCTCTCTTTCACCAAGGTTTGAATGCATCTTGCATGGCTGCTGCCTTGGACACTCGCCATCTTAATCTACATGACATGATAGTAGATGCTGTTGTATCACCCCTATCAAATGGTCCAATCTTCTTCGAACTACGCCCAAATTATATAATAGAAATAGATGATCCCTATTTGCTTGAATTACTTATGCTCCATATCACGACAATGGGTTTGCAAATGAATGCGTCCTCCGTCCATCCAGCCATACAGTATAGAATGGTTTTCCGATGCATGTCATTAGTCATCCCTAGAGTAGTAGAAGGTGTGAATTCTTCATAGGACAAGGGACAAACCATCATAATGAAATCTAATGAGATTACATAAATGTTTCTACCTGACTGTGTAAATTGGTCGGAGCTAGATTTGCCTCATGAATGGCAGTTAGACATATCTTTCTTTTTTTTAAAAAAAATTCCTACCCCCAAAGTCATAAAAGTCCAAAATATCAAAGGAAAAACTTTGTTTCTTTCCCAAAATCAGCTAAGAGATACTACTAAGCCAGAACAAGCAATACAGAAAAATCTAGAGCAACCGCAACTAAGGATTTCTCCTTCGCAAAAGGCTAAAGAGCTAAAGTTTCATACACAGCCCTATTCACATCAACACGTTGCGCATGGAGTGTGCCAGCACGGTAAAAAGCTTATTGAAAGAGCTTCCTCTTCCTCTTCTGTACTTAATGTAATTCAAAAATTTGAATATGAGAACAATCAGTACAAAGCAGCTCCATATCTGCATCCCCAAGATAATGTTTCATGGATAGCAAAAATCCAAGCCATAAATTGCACTCATCTTGCCCTAACAGGCTTGATAGAGAAAATGAAGTCACTTCAACAGATATCAGATCAACTTCTTGCCTTACGCCAGCAGATCCAAAAGTCTGCAACGACAAGATCAACCCCTATATTGCCTACAAATACTTCACTAGTGCCTACAACAAGTACTATCACAGATTGGTCTACTTTCTCGAACAAAAGGCTTCAAAAGGATTGGAATTCGCATTTCACTTCTTCTTTAAGTGCATTGAATGTACACCATATGGTTTCTTCTAAGGGTAAAGGCAAAGAAATCATAGCCACAAGCAAAGAATGTTCAAGTTCTGCAACTACACCACTTCCCGAAAAAGATATTTACTGCTATGAGGATCTTACAGAAGAAGAACATGAAGATCTGCTTCAAAAAATGCAGTATATTTATTGCCCCATACTAGCAAATATTGACAATCAAACAACTCCCAGTCTTTTCCAAAAACCTCTACAACCAGGTCACACAGCTACTGAATTAGCTGAGTATTTAGAACTCATGTTTCATGACTGGTTAGAGAAGGATTATCAGACTGCCCTTGATCAAATTGATGATAGAGATCTTGCCCACATTCAAAGACTAAGAGAAGAAAAAAAGTGCTAGATCAAATGCTCCTCACAATTGACCGAAAAGAAAAAGATAATGATGAACTGACTAGACATGTCCACAAGAGACTGGATTCCAAAATCATGGGTGAAAGCATTGAACAAAATCCACCTCATCATCCTCCCATGGAATTACCTGCATGGTATTACCATGACCAGGCTTACTTTCAGCAAAATCGAGCCTATGCCATTACTTCATCCAATGAGGACGAAGAAAGCGTGATTGAGGAAGACTTTGTTTCCATCAATCCTCATAGATCCCGCAGATCACCGACTTCTATACTACGAGCACAGATGAATGCCCATCATCAACATCGTCATCATTCAAGTAAGAAGTCATCCCCAAAATCTTTTGAAATATCTCCTGTCAATATAGCCATGCCAATAAATGCTACATCCAATGTCTCTACATCTAAACCCTCCTATAATAGCTTCTACAAGAAAATAGGAATCCCAGAAAAAGTAGGTTCTTTCCCAGTTTGGTCTATTGACGGAAAAGCGCCTCAGGAGATCAAGGTGGAAAAACCACAGACAAATAGCATCGACATCCTTAATGCCATGACTCATGGTTTTGTAGGTGGTTTGAAACAGTGGTGGGTTTCAATACACCCACAAGTCAAATGGCCATAGCCCAACATGCAGACCCCATACCAATATTCTTGGAGCTACTACTAGGTGAATTAGTAGGAAATAAGCTAGATGACATGCTAGAAGCCCATGAAGCTTTCTTCAAAGCCAAATTGTGTGATCCGAGAACGTACAAAGAATATTTATCTATATGAGACATTTGCTTTATAAACGATTCGAAGCACATGATAACTCTATGAAAGAACACTTTGTCTGTTCCTTCCCAAAACCAATCCCATTTTATTGTAAGCAAAGAATGAAAAATGAAAACAGAGATTTCACAGATAGCGTTGGTCAAATCATCCAGACTATCGAGCAAACAATCAAGGAAGTGTGTCACCATCAAAAGATGACACAACTGAACCAAAAGTTTCCACAATCTATCTGTAAGCATGCCTCAAAGTTTGACGCAGATTTCGGATGTGAGAAATGTAGTTGTGAACCTTCTTACTACAGAAGAAGTCACAATAACCATCGACATCGACATTCCCCAAATCAAAGGTCTTACTTCAATAGACAAAATCATAGACATAGATCTTCAAGACACTCAAACTCACACAGAAACAGAAAGGGAAAATCTCATTATAGATTTGACAAAGATAGAGAATATGACAAAACCTCAAAAAAGGACTTGAAATGTTTCATATGTGGAAGTCCCTCGCATGTGACCAACAAATGTCCAAAAAAAGAAAAAGATCAAGCTAACTCTGCAAAAGTCAATATGCATCACTATGACTATGACAGTTGCTATTCATATGATAGTTATTCAAATGACTGTTACTCCTATGATAGTGATTATGATACAGATGATGCAAAAGAATATACAAATAATGAATCATCTGAAAGCAGAACTTCATGGTATACTGCAGAATCAACTCCAAATGAATCTGCCAATGATGAAAATACACCATCAGACATCACTGAAGAATAGGATGATGACACCATCCATCCCACCAGGTTTCAGCCAGTGAATGCTCATGAAATACATATTCCAAGGAAAAAAAGATAAGTTAATGAATTCTACTTCAACTTCTTTCTTCAATTTTAGAAAATGATGTTTCAAGGAAATCAAAAGGGAAACATGTCAAAGAAAGCTCATCAAAATCTTCTAATTCTGATTCATCATCAATCTCTTCATCAAAACATAAAAAACAAAATAACAAAGTTCGACACGAATTCTTCTCCAATCCCCATGACCTGCAAAACCAAGAACACTTGCCCCAAAGACAAAAGGACAAGCTAATATGTTTGTGCCTCACAAACTAGAGAATCTTCACCAGCCAAGCATAGCATCCTAGCTACTACAATCATTTTCTACTATTACTACAATAACCCAATAAGCTGGAAATGACATGGTAAATGTCTTTCTACTAATGCAGCAAGAATTTTACTCTTTATGTAACGTGCATAGAAGGATATTGATAAGTTAGAAAGAGCTAGCCCAAGGTACAATGGCTATTCTTCAGGAACGTAATGCCTCCTCTACAAATGCTCCAATTACACCTGTCAATCAAGTAAGGCTTGCACAATCAATAATCCACAGAGTCAATACACTTGAAACCAGTGGCCCAATCCCAATGGTTTGTGTGCAACTTAAAAATATGCCTCAATTTTCACTTTTTGTTGATGCTTTGCTAGATACAGGATCTAGTCTAACAATAGCTCCATATGAGCTCTTCCCTAAGAGCTGTATCAAAGCTACAACTCCAATCATCGTGGAGTTATCTAATAACAAAAAGATTACACTTATCCATGTGACTCAAGCATACCTTCAATTAGATGCAATCAAGGTGCCTATAGAAGTTCAATTGATGAAACAGATGAGGTATGATCTTCTCATCAGTATGGTTATCCATGAACATCTGGTACCTTATGCATTTTGGTCCGATCGCTTTTCTATTTTCTACAAAGGCAAAAAGGTGGACCTTTCTCTCCTTCCTAAGATTGGTTAAACAATCTATTCCATCAGTGAAGCAACCACTTCATCAAAAGTTACTGCTAGAGCCCATTGGCTAAAACAAGAAATGCAAAAACAAGATAAAGAGATGCAGAAGCTTCAACAACATCAACAGACATTCATGCATAAAGATCCCTTGATCTACAAAGAGAAAAGAGAAAAATATGCCATCTCTCTTCCAATCAAAGACAATGCAACAAAAGCAGTCCACTCAAGTATGAAATATGAAGACCTTATTCTGTGCAGAGAAGAGATTCAAACTCTTCTAGAGAAAGGCTTAATAGAATCGACAAACTCGCCATGGGCATACCAAGCATTTTATGTCAACAAGCACTCTGAGCAAAAGAGAAAAAAAAGAGATTGGTCATCAACTATAAACTATTAAACAAATTTTTAATTGGGCATGGTCATCCAATTTCTCTTAAGGATTTGCTTCTAAAGAGATTAAAGAAAGCAAATATCTTCAATAAATTTGATTTGAAATCTAGATTATGGCAATTGCCCATCAAAGCTGAAGACCGCTATAAAACAGCTTTTTGTGTGTCTCACGGACACTATCAATGGACAGTCTTGTCCTTTGAAATCAAAATTGCTCCGACTAAGTTTCAAAGTTGCATTGTACCCAAATACAAATATGAAATAATGAAATATTTAATCGAGTGTCTATACGCATACAAGATAATAAATGTTTTATTAAGCACTTTAATAAATAAGCGCACTTAAATAAATATTGGTGCCACGCCTTTAGTGATAAGGCGCGCACCCATCAAAAATAATAATTCTTCTAGGCATTTGGATTCACGCCATCGCTCGATGCCACATCAACTGAAGCATTCACAATTGTTAGAAAATAATTAAATAAAACCCAACAAAAGTAAATATCTAGCAGTCTTTAGCTATAAATAATTAAATAGATTGAAACTCTCTCCTAACCTTAATTTAATTGGAGTGTGCACTCTAAACTCGTAAACATCCATTGTAAACGTCCATTAATTTAATATGTATTTTACGGAATCACCCGCTATGGAATCACCCACATGCACATTAAATTAATCTTACACCCGAAAAAGACACGCGTCCTCGTCAACTTCTCGCACAAGGAATCCACCTTGTGTACGAGCCCCAGAAAATAAATAGTTTTACGGAATCCACCATGAAATATGCCTCCTAGCATCAGTATTAAAGTGAAGGGTCTCCTAAGAAAGAAGAAAACATTATGGATTTTCAATTCTTGAGTCGAATTCAGGACAACCCATCAAGAGGCCCAGATTCTAGTGCGACTATGTGAGATGCCAACTTCCTCAATGAAACCATAGCAATGTCTACCCAAGGGTGTTGCTGCTCACATAAGGACTATAAGAGGGCCATATACAAGGTGGTCATATTAATCTTGATGTCAAACAAGGCAGCACTGCCCATATATGCTTTGACGTGGTAACATGTTTCCAAGAGACCCATACGTGGCCCAAACAATTTCCTTGCTTCTAGGGCAGTGCATGTTTTATTGGACATGCAGGGAAATGAGCTTGCAATTGCACTCAAGTCATGCCCAGTGGCTCATAAGGTGCACCATTCCATTAGTGCAGTTTGCGAGTAAGACTAATGAGTGGATATTGGAAGGATTCCTAGAGGTGTATTAAGAGGAGCATCAGACCCTCTTTCATTCTTCAGCCTTCATTTTTCATTCTGCATCAGGTATTAAGTCACTTGTTTGAGCACAGCTGGTATGATTGATAATATCTTATGTTTGCTCTCTCAAGAGGAACATAGCCTTTTGAAAAGTGCCAATTACTTGACAATAACCTTTTTTGAACTAATGAAAAGTAAATTTCAGTAAATCTTTGGCCATGCAGATTGGGAATGAACACTCTCCTCAACCAGTCTCTTTCAATATCTAACCTGACAACCACCACGCATGGCTTCTGTTACCAGATACTTGATTTGTTCTCTGCTAATTTGAACATCCTTGATCCACTCTCGTGCAAGTAGGACCTGTCAAAAACAGTTATATCTGCAGACATTGAGTGCCAAGTAAATAGGTGCAAAAAGACTACTAGCAGTTCTAAGTTGCTTTACACGGAGATATCATAAACTTGTGACTTCATCTGGAAGTGGCATTACCTTCAAACACCCCCTTAAAAGAAAAAATTAAAACTACCTTAGAGTGGTCCATACCTACCATCAAAAGCTTGATCTTACAGCATACAAGCTACATATATCACCTAAAGCAGCCTTAGGGTACAATTCTTTTAGTACATGATTTAGAGAAGAACCATGACATGCAATTTTTCCACCTCTACCTGCAACTTGGCAGCTTCTGTCGCCTCTGCAGCTTCTTTGACTACATTTTTTGCACTATCCTGAAACTGTGTCGCTATTCCAACAGCAGAAACTCGATCATCGAAATCCAAAACAACATCTGCACTGGAGATCAAAATACCACAGTGAAATATCTTACAGCTTTTTGAGACATTCATAACCATACAACACAGCTTTTACAAGTTAAACACCCGCAAAGAATTGCACATCCTACATTCAGTACCTTAGGTTAATCGATATGCGGTCAAGAAGATGCTCGCGCACTGCACCTTCTTCCGGATTATAAGTTGCAATAAGCAGTGGCTTACATGGATGCCGGAAACTTATGCCCTCCCGCTCAACCACATTCACCCCTTCTGTCAGGACATTTAAAAGTAGATTGCTAATGCCCTCATCCAGAAGGTTTATTTCATCAACATAAAGTACACCTCTATGAGCTTCTGCAAGAAGTCCAGGCTGAAAAACAGTTGTTCCAGTTCTTACTGACTCCTCGACATCAACAGAACCCAGAAGTCTGTCCTCTGTTATACCTAGAGGAATCTGAAATGACAAACCAAGAAATAAGAGGAGACAGAAGTATCACACTAATGGAACGGTGCCCAGAGGGCCAGAAATTATTCCCCAATTGAAATGTCTCTGACTCCCGAGACAGAAATGATGCTCAGAAAGCCAGACTTCTTCCTATTACTTGGTAAGAGAATGCATGCCTCAAATTCAATGGCAACCACCTTTTAAGTGCAAAACAACTAAATCTTAAAAGAATAATCCACATTGCAAGCTGCAAAATGCCTAATCAAGTCACAGAACTCAGTTACAGTTAGACACCCTGCTTTCATGTGAAAAGAGGGGCACACTAACCCCTTAAATATGAAAGCACACTGAAACATATACATTCACTAGCCTCAACAAAATCAAAAGCAGTGTTTTCAAAATCATCAGATTGAAATAAATCATGAAGGCCCAAACTCTTTAAGCAGAATGAAAATAAATGAAATCCATACTACAGAAGAGACATTATCGAAGGATGTGATGATTGACCTTTTTCTTTATGTGGTGGGGGACATGTGGGCTTGCCACTCTGTAGACAGCAGTGCTGTTCACATAAAGACATCAAGCTGCACTGTGCCGAGGCACAGCAGCTGTGACCAGTTCCCAGAGGTAATTTGAATTCAGGTTAGGCAGGGCAACTAAAAGCAGACCCACATAGCACAACTAGCAGAATTCTTCTGAATTCCGACTGCCAATAGTCGTGATGGAGAAGCACAGCAAGACAAGGTAAGGCATGGATTTGGTAATTTTCATCATTAACGTTCAAGTCAATTGTCGAAAAAAACACTATGCACAGGCAATAAACTTCCAGCACAACTCTCAATATTCTTAAAAGCAACCACTTTATGATTCCTATCAGCTAAAGGGCATATAAGCAACAGCAACTAGATGTCTGTTCTCTGTTTCTAGAATTCTTTACAGCAATCCCTTTATGATTCCTATCAGCTAAAGGCCATATAAGCAACAGCAACTAGATGTCTGTTCTCTGTTTCTAGAATTCTTTCTTGTTATGCTCAGATGAGAATATCAACATCATGCATTAAACTATTAAAACCATTGTTGCCAACACTGTTGGATTATGTATAGCTAATTTAAATGCCTCTGACAGAAAATTGCACTAAATAAAACAAATGCAATGTGAATCCTGAAAGATTTACAAGAAAAAAGATGAGTGCAGACTTCAAAATGCTATATAGTGGCCTTGTATTTGAGGCTCATCCAACCTGTACAAATGGAGCCTTGATAATTTCTGTCTTTAAACTACCATCAAGGTTACGCTCAATTTGATCATCAAGGTCAGCTTCCCATCTGCAGAAAAATTTGGTAGCAGAACATTAAAACTGGCTCTCAGAGGATAGACAACAAAATAAACAATAAACATGAACTTACTTTTTTATTACACATTAACCATAGAAATGGTTTCAGCAATCTGCATACTTGAGTGGTACAAGAGATAAGTGCATATGCTTTGGGAGAAATAGCAGCAGTGTGTGCTAGGACAAACTAAACTGCTAAGAGTTGATACTGGGCTTTACAGAAACAAAAATGAAAATTTTTAACGTGAGCAGTTGACATTGCAAAACCAACTTGAAGAAAGGAAAGTCCAACAGGCTACAACATTCACAAAATCTGGCTAAAGCTCAAACAAGACTTGTTATGAACAATGTCCAGGACTGCAAAATCACAAAGTCAAGATTCCAACAAATGAGATAGTATAGCTTCGAGCAATCAAATGCACAAGACTGAACTAAGAATACTTCAGAAATACGAAATACAAAGTTCCCATATGCAGAGCAGAAAGATGAAAATGCAGAGTAAGACTAATTGCGAATTTCCATAAGTAAGGATGGATTGAAAATGATCATGATAGATGGGAGACTCTTTAACTCTTTACTTACACTACGTAGAAAAGCTGAGAGAGTTAATGCGAATGCTGGTGTTAAAAAAGGTATCATCTGACCCTAGAGGCCATTTTCGGCAAGTTACAAATGTAGTTCTCTATTTTTGTTTATGAATGGTAAGCCACTAAACCTTGATTATGAACTGGCATAGAACCACCAACAGTTTTCACCCTGAACAATGGATGTAAGAATGAACCAAATATGAGATTTGCGCAGAGTATCAACTTTTCAGTGCATCAAATTCTAGCAGGATCTTTGTTACAAATGTCTTCAAATGGAGGCGTAAATAGTTTTATTACCTTAAACCTTGAAGTCTAACTACCTATGAGATGCTTTGATGAAGATCAGACAAAAAATGAAGTATCTTGTGACTAGTTCAATCTAGGGAATACCTGATGTGACTAGAGTGCAGTTTAGCAATGTTCATTGCTCTTGTGTGTAGTGTTTTGGCCTGCCACTAGCCCCACACAAGTGCAACCATTCCTTAATGCAAATAACTCAGATCACTCTCCCGACATCTAGCACACTTGCTGAAAAGCAAAGAAACTACCCTGGTCCCATAAATACTCTGTTGAAAGACTTACACTTGAGATAAAATATGCTCCCGAGTTCCAACTCCAGATCGCAAGTCTTTGTTCGCAAGATGAACCATTCAGCTATGTACCCCGCGCCCCCCCCCCCCCAAGAGAACTACACCACCTTATACATTTGTCATTTCCAACCTGTTTGAGAGCACGCAAAACCTCAGACTCAACGTTTCCTCCAAATTCTCCAAACCCCTGTACTTCCAGCTAGTGTACATTTGCAAACAGCCCTCAAAGTGCCAAGAGTCTTGCTTCTAGACTATCCACAAAATCAACAAAGACGAGAGTAGAAAGGGGAGAAGGGATTGAGAAGGAAGGGTCTTCAAACATAACTCCCACTAAAGAATTGCTCCATCCATAAGACTCTTCTACACATGAAGAATCTTGAGTCTCTCCTTTTGCCACATACACACTACATTATCCACCTCTCTGGCCCAAGGGTAGACACACTTCTTGTCAATCCTACTCTTGAACTTCCTAACAAAAAACTTATTTGCTGTTGCTGCTATTTTTTCTCAGTAAGGGCTATTTCCAAACCCCCTATCCTGCAAGGTACCCACTGTCAAAAGACGATGTACCAACGAGACAATAGGATTTGTGGGGAGGAACACAGAGTGAACTCAACAAACACTGAGAAGAGAAGAGAAGAGAGAAGAAACTCTGATGAATGGAATGATGAAAACCTGAATCATGGAGGGAATGTGATACAAGGGAACAAGGGTACCGTAGCACAAGGAAGATAATGAAGACAGCCACAAACCACGAACCGCAATGTCCTCCTAAAGGGGTGTGAGGGTAGTGGAGAGGCTGGAGAGAAGAGGTGACAGACTGAATGAATCAGCCGTATCAAATGAGTGACAGAGACAGCCTATAAATAGGCAAGAGACTGTCTAGGGTGGCGCCCAGAGGGAGGGCGCCAGCTGTCTAGGGTGGCAGCCCATTGTAGGTGCCCAGCCCCTTTTTGGAGCTATCCACAGTGAAACCCTAAACGCAAAACTATGGGTGAAGGGTTTCTCAACACTCCCTCTCAAGCCCAAAAAAGGGAAGAGAAGAGTGAGGTGCCAGTTGGAATGCTACATGCTGAAGAATGCTCATGCAACAGGTCCCATTTGGACAGTGTCCCTCGTGGGGAAATTATTCAAGTGCCCTAGTACAAACATGATGAAATCATGCAATGCATAGGAGGAATGTCCGACTTTGTGTGGTGTCAAGAACCATAAGGATATGTCCGTACTCGATCTCGGGAGTTGGCTCCATGCTCACCAAGTGACCAAGGCAAGAAGAAGAGGAGGAAGAAGATGTAGAGGATCCCGAAAATCCAAGATTTCCACTTGAAAGGTAACCTGCAGTAAAGAACAGTAGACAGAGTGAACTAGAGAGTCCGAAACTCAACCTCGGAGAGAGAAGCCACTAGCTCCGTAAATCCATGCAAGAAAGAATATGAAGGCCTTGTCACCCCAAGTTGCGATTGAACCTCCAAGGCCGTGATCTAGGTAGATCCTCGAGATCCGCGGAATCAATAGGTCAGATGAAAGCTGGAAGGAAGCCACCCCATCCAAGGGTAGAAGAAGAAGGTAAAAAGCCTCTACCGCCAAGGTGTGCAAAGGATTGAGCGGTGGGTGGGGACCCCCTTTGAAACTGGAGGAATAGGAGTCCCCCTTTGAAGTCACAATAGATGTAGATGCCCTCTCGGAGGGCAAAGAAAGATCATCCCTCTCTGAATTTCCCTCTGAGGTAGATAGGGAATCCAAAAACTCATGGATCACAGACTCCCAAACGTTTGAGGATGAAGGAAGTGTCGTCGGTCATGCCAAAGAAGGTATCTAGGGTGGTGAAAAACTCCCGGAGGTGGCCTCTTGAACCTAAGTAGGCGAGGGTGAAGGGTGGGGCTCTGACTGAGCAATGAGTGGGCAACAGTCATTGCTTCTCAATGGAGCGGCAGACCGGGAAGCCAAAGAAAAGGAAGGAGTTGAGCAGCCACTCTCTCTCGAAGGAGCGGACTGATGAGGAGACAGTATCAAACAATCACTGTCTTTTGATGGAGCAAACTGCAGAACTGCAGACCGTGGTAGCCACTGTACCCGAAAATAGGTGGGAGAAGATTGTTGCTACCATTGCGATGATCTCCAAGAGGTCATAGGCTGAGGAGAGAGAAAATTCAGACTTTCTTCACAAAGAGCTGAAGAAAATCTGTCATTTATTGCCCTACTGCCGTGTCTTGGCAGCTTGTAGATGCAAAGAACTAAAGAAAATCAGTCATTTACTGCTGCCACCCTATCTCAACAGCTTGTAGATGCTTCACCTGCTGTTGATTGGTCTTCTCTTGCCCCTAGCTGCCTCAAAAGGTCCTCCAATGGCTGCAAATCAGACCAGCAACATCTCCTCCCTCTCTCTTGCAAGCTGAATACACTAAAAATGCCTCTCTCCAACCTCTAAATACGTTTTTCAGTCTTACATGGGAATTTTTTACGGGTAGCAACCTTTCCAAATGGTTTTTTCAGTATTATCCATAATTAAATATTAATATTCAATCTTTAAATACTGAACATTAATCTAATAATTCTTTCTGTGCCCTGAAAAATAATCTGATTGGCCAATAATTAAATTGGCTAGGCAACTTCCATTCCCGAGTGTCTCTACGCCATCTTTGACCATCACATTGACGTTAGGTATCATTAAATGCCACTTCTCTAGTGTCACCAACTAACACTCGTGGCCAAATGAATGACGTAGGCCAACAACTACCACCAGATACCACCAAGTACGTGTGCAGTATAACTTATAGCAACATTTTGCCTTTGACATCCTATGATTTCCTCTGGTTCCGAGCTCGTAAATTTACTCTAACCCCAGTTACATCTCACATGTGCAACATTCACTTAACCATGTGGTTAAAAATTAATCCACATGTTAAGTGAGGTTTCAAAAATACATGTCCTCATGACACTTACCACATCAAGTAAATATATATCAAGTTAAAGGAAAAGCCATATGCTTGATAGACAGATATATATCCTGAGCCAACGACTTGGGCTGATTTTCAATCCATTTTTCAAGAATGATTCATGATCGATGATCAAATTTAAAGTTGCTAAAAATTATTTAAGCTTGATATGGGGAAAAAAAGCTTGGATGCATACTCGCAAGAATTTAGAGATTTATTACATAAGACGAAGGCCTTAGATGATCCTCAAGCGTTGCTCTATATGAGATAACTTTTTGGATTGCCATCGGACTACTAGAATGAGGTGCTCCACGATCCTCTTCACTCACTCGAGGATGTCTATAAATATGTAAAGAATTTTGACAATACTTTGACTGCAAGTAGGGGCAACCAGTCAACTAGGGGTTCCTATCTAGCTGTCTCAATCTTTAAGTCGAAGAAATCATCTACCCCAATAGCAACTTGTCAGCCAACTTTAAAGTAGCATAAGAAAAAAGATTACAACAATAAGGTCACTTGCAACAAGGATCACTCAAAGAGCCGTTGTTTCGCCTGCCATCAAATGAGCCATTTTTGTGATGATCATGAGTGTCCCCAAAATAAAAAGGCAAAGTCTACTTCCAAGACTTCGATAAATACTGGAGGCTCCATGTATTTCTTCTAAAATTTTATTTGAAGAATGTTTTGTTAATGCTAGCAATAGCAATAGTAGTCCCATTATTAAAATTGTTTTTTATCAGCATAATCTTTTAAAGATTATAAGGAATATAAATGGCCAAGACATTATAGTTTTATTCGACAATGATTCATAATTTTATTAACTCTTGCTTGATGCAGAGTTTACTACTCCACACAATACCCACTGACCGAGTTTATCGTTTCCAATATGCAGAGGGCCCTATGATGGATCGCTCAAATCGGATGGTGCCAAACTTGGATCTTTGAATCCAACAGTACCATCAAATCATGGATTTCCAACTTATGAGCCTTGACCATGTGAATATCATTATTGGTATACCATGGTTCTTTGAGAAATATTCCTCCTTGTATATTGATTATAAAAATTATCTACTTTATTTTCAATTTGACGGTCATTTCCATGTGAACGAGGATTGTTTACCCTTCAGAAATCACAAAAAATAATGTACATATGATTTCAGTAATTGAGTTTTCTCAATGTTTTTCCAATCCTACTGTTACTATTCATTTTTGTTTTGTTGAAAAAGTTTAATCGTCTAATAATCAATGTACTTTGATTTCTTTTAATAATAGTCTCAATGTAAGTTCACATATACGTGAGTATTTAGATCCGATATTACAGACCAACAGACTCCTAATATTACATGAATATATTAAAAGACTTCTGCTGTCTCGTGAAACCTTAGACCATCGTATTGAAACTCCGTCTCTCGATGGCCTTATAGGTTTAGCCCGAAAGAGGAGGACGAGATAGCTAGACAACTTCACGCCTACTTGGCTGAGGGCTATATTGAGCCACGTAAATCCCCATGGAACACGCATGTCCTTCTCACCAAAAAGGAGGATAGTATGATGCACTTCTATATCAATTACAAGGGTCAATAAAGTAACCATCAAGAATAAATATCAATTGCCTAAGATGGATGATCTTATAGATCGACTTCATGGTGCACGCTATTTCACCAAAATCAATCTAAGGTCCAAATACCATCAGATATGAATAACGTAAAAGGATGTCCCAAAAACTGTTTTTCAAACACGATATGGACACTCAATTTTTTGTCTTAACTTTTGGATTGACAAATGCTCCCACAACTTTCCAACAAATGATGAACGATCCATTTCATCCGTATTTAGAAAAGTGGATAGTCATTTTCCTCGATAACATCCTTATTTATAGTAAGTTGTTGGAGGAGCATGCCAAACACTCACGTATTGTCTTTCATCTCTTAAGATAAAAACAATTGTTTACTAAGCTATCCAAGCACAATTTTTTTTGCATGGAGCTATTATATCTTAGTCATATCATCTCAATTGATGGCATTCAAATTGATCCCAAAAAGGTAGAAGTAGCGCTTGATTGGTTTATTCCTTCAACCATTAGGCATGTAAAATCTTTTTTTAGGTTTTATGGGGTTCTTTCGAAAATTCATTAAGAACTATGCTTATATTGTTGAACCCGTAACGCACTTGCTTAAGGATATTCGAGGTAAAAAGAAGCACCTTAGTCCGCCTATTGTTTGGACTAGTGAGCTTAATCAATGTTTTCAAAGATTGAAAATGGCTTGTTATCGCTGCGCCAATATTGCAAATTATCGATTTGAATAAACCTTTTGAGGTTCATACAAATGGGAGCAATTATGCTTTAGGTGTTGTCCTTTATCAAGATGGCAAACCTACTGCCTTTGACAGCCATACACTCGCCAATGCACAAACGCATTACACCACCCAAGAGAAGAAATTATTAGTGGTCATCTGTGCAATTAAGGTGTGACGTCATTATTTGTATGTCGCCCAATTGATTATTTGGACTAACCACCACTCATTGAAATATGTATGCGATCAATCTGATCTCCAGGGTCGTAAGACAGCATGAGCGGAGCTTTTGCAAGCATGGTAACCATGAAACACTTTCCCTAGCACTAAAACATGAAATATCTAAAACACCTAAAACGTTTCATTGAAATGTGAAACGCCTTGAGTGAAACAACTAGCTGAAATATGATTTTTAAATTGATAAAAATATAATTTTTTCTTACTTTTTGAGATTTTGAACACTATATATAGAATACACATCATTTGTTAATATAAAAGAATTTGCATGGTATAAATGAGTAAGTTGTTGTAACGTGTCCACTTGTTCCCTTCAAGACACGTCTTAGCAATCCGTCAGAAAGGAGGTCTAGAAAGCTCCGCCCGGCACTCCCATGGAATGTCACGGGGTTTGCGATCTAGGACTTTCTGCGTCTGCCACGTAGCGGAAGTATTCTGGCCATTCCCACTTAGGACCGACCTGAATCAGGGTTTTTCCCTAATAGTCATTTCCTAAACGGCAACTAGCGTCGAACCCGAGTGAACTACTTTACGTAGAAACGCCAGGGCCGAAGCGGATTTTCGCTGCACTTGGTTCAAGGAGAATGGGAAACGAGAGGGATGCAAGGCTCAATCTCTCTGCCATAAGGCATAGTCCCGTTCCGTTCCCCTAAAACAGCGTAAATCGGGATTATTATAACTTAGACTCTAGGTCAACGCCCTTGCTGTTCGTGTCTTTTGAATGATCTTCTTGCTGTCCATCATGATTGAGAAAAGTTCTCGGCCAACCAGGACCACCCATCCGTCGGACGGACCCATGGCCTCATCCACCGCACTTTCCTCAAGTTGTTTTAGTTATTTAATTACCTACCACATTTAGTTGGACATGCATCAATCAGCTTTCTTAATTAGCCCGTTAGGCACTGGTTCCTTCACGTAATCATAGCACTTGACATAAAAAAGCAATGTCAAACAAGTTCCTTTTCAACAGCTTATCATATTTATCTTTGAAATACATTTATAAAGTCCAGCCCGTAGGCTTATCCATAATCCGCCCGAAGGCTATCCAGCAATCCACAGGGATCACTAATCCAAGATTCCGCTCGCAGACTAGTATGCGGGTCTCGAGATCCAATCCCGAGTCACATTGGCCTCTTGTGCAGGGCCCGGAAGGCAAGGGATTTACGGCCAGAGCCCCCCCTAGCACCCAAGCGTCATCCTGCTCCAAGTAGCGCTCAACGAAGAGACCTCTCGCGGCGGGTTCGGTCCACCTTCCCGGCGCGGTTAACAACCCCCTTGGTTAGGGTCAAGCAGGCAGTCGGAGGTAACTGAAGCTACCTCTCCCTTCAGGCCTTCAACCTGAAGCATTAGATATCTTTTCATCCTTTAATTCTTTGAGCAAACAAAGCAAAACAGTGCTCTTAAAACTGTTACAAGCACAATCATTTCCATTGGTCGTTATTTGGCCAACTGCTAAGGAGTGAATCCTTTTCTCCGAATGCATCCAGCACTCGATCCGGGATCAATTGCAACTTGGCAAGATTCCCAAGGGTTTGTTTGTTAACCCTTATATCCTTGGGTTAGGGCTGTACCCTATTAACCCAACTTAACCAATACCTTAAGTTCTATTAGCAGTAAATATATTATTCCAATCTACTGATTGGTCTTTTGCTTCCAAGCAAATATCTAATCCCCATATCTTGGTTACTTTACCCCAAGAAAGGTACTATATCAGGACGATTATTCATCCTCTTGCAAGATAAACTTGTGTAATAATCTGCCAATCTCATTCCAAGGAATTGGCCATTCCCTTGTGATCAAATCACAAGATCATGAGACTCTGCAACTTGTTGCACGAGTGTCGCATCTAATCCATGGGACTATTTTACCCATCAACGGCGTCTTCTAATCACGGTATCATGATTTAGATAGGAAACAGGGTTAGGGTGTCTTCATAACAATCCATTCCTGATTACATTAGGCCGACATTGTCGGTCCTAGGGTTCCAAATTCAAATCGAGTTTCATCCTTTTAGCGAGCGATCCTTAGGGTAAAAACCCTAGATTGTCTCTCACAAGTACGTTCTATTGTCCCTACATTTCGTGAATGTGGGCAAGTCTTTAGGTATAAGAGTTTCAACCTTGGCAATAAGAGCGATTAGGTCATGTCCTCAGCGTGCTAAATCCCAGTTAACACTTGAAATATGTTGCATCGCTTTAACCATTCTTGAACGAGTCCCTCGCGGTTTAGGTGTTTAGGTTAAACCAATTTACTTGTCTACTCTTGAAGATATTTACGATACCATTTTTGTAACCACATGATTCATTGCCTACGTTTGAGTAGATTTACAAACCCTACTTTTCTGGTTAAAATTAAAGCATATGCTAAGTTACGGCATAGCTTCTATTGATTCTTCTAGAACATGCATTCAAGATTCACGCTACTAAGCGTTAGGGTTTTATGAACCATGCAACCTTTTTCTAACTTCTTTTCTAAATGAGATATTCGTATGCTGAATGAGCATTACACAACCTTTCGTAACTATTTACGTAGTTGATTGAGATTTAATCCAATTGACTAGAGTTTAATCTACTTCATGCAGCTCAAGAACCATTTCCATGCCTTGCAAATTCCTACGGATTATTAGCAACCTTCTTTTAATGAATCATTTCGAAGGAAAGATGCCTAATAATGCGACATACGATTTATTCTTTCCATGCCTAATCGAAGTGTACAATAATAATTTCGACTTTATAAAGATGATCTTTAGTTGATCGGTTACTTTGTAATGCATAAAAATCACTTGCTAGGAATGCATAGAGATCTTATGCTCTTTTTTCATTCGTTTAATACAAATGACCGATTCTTTGATCGTAAGCTATTTAGCCAAAGTATTTCAATCGAAAAAGTCCATCCTAATTTCATAAACGATCCATGCACAGTCAAAATATTACGACGTTAATCAAAATTAGAAAGAAAAACCTGGACTTGTGGTGAAATGTCCACATGGATGTTAGGAGATGATCCTCCTGCGTTTGCGCCTTGTGCCTTCTTAGGAGCCATCGCGTATTCGATCTTCTCGACTTGGTCGCAAAGCTAGGATCTTGGCTTGTCTCCTTGGCACGCGAAAACTCCCTTTTGAGATTCGGCTTTCTTGACCAATTTCACCGTCTTTTGGAACCGAGCTTTAGAAATGGAACTTATGAATTTTCCCTTCCTTTCATAGAAGCTCCGGGGATGCAATTTGTCTACACGGAAAGGGAAAGAAATAGCTTTGTAGTATGCAAAGGGGAAAAAGTTGCTTAAATTCCGGGCTATAAAGACCCCTTTGAAAAGGGTTTATAAAAGTCCCTAAAAAGGGCTTTTAAGATAACTTATGAGAGGGAAATCCATGGGAATTGCTAAATTGGATATTTGTGTGGAAGGATTTAAAAGGAACCCGGGGTTAAATAGCCTTGTGAAAATGCTATGAAAGGGCTAAAAACCGGCTAGGGGAGGGGAAAATCCACGAGAATGGGATTTGAGGACTTGTGTGGGAAGGCTAGGAAAAGGCCTTTAAAATTCGACTAGTGTGGCTTATGGAGAAGGGCAAAGAGAAAAGGTCCAATTTCCGGGAATATAAGTGACTGCTTGGGAAGGCCAATAGAAAAGGGGTTCTAAAGGAACCCAGGTTAAGACTCCCTTTATGTAAGAACACGGGGGGAGGGGTGGTGTGTTATAAACCCCACTTTGGAAGGCTTTAAGGAAGCCCACAAGAAGGGGGGCTTCCTAAGGGCTTTGGAAGCTTCCCAAGAAGCTTCTAAAGCTTCTGGGCTCGTCGTGGAGATGCCACATGGAGGAGAGGAAACGACTGTTGGCGGCAGCTTGCGATTCCCAGGTGGCGGCTCACGATCCCAGGCGGCAACTTCAGCGGCGCAGACGACTACGTCTCCTCTCTTGACACGGTCAGTGCTTATGGCCTTTCTTCTTCTCAAAATCCTCTCCCTCCCCTTCCTTGGCCTGGCAGGGTCCCGGCTTCCTCCTTCACTCCCCTTACTCCCCAATCTGCAGCGTAACGGCCCAGCCTCTTCACCACTCTTTCTGGCGGCGTCCGATTATCACCCCCCCTTCCCTTCTCACCCCATAGAGGGTATTTATATGGAAGGGAGAGATACCTCCCTCCCTCCACACGGCCTGGCTGCATGGCATTTACCTTTGGCGAGCTCCAACGAGGAGCTTAATCATTAGCACCTCTCTCCCTCTCCTCCAGCACGACCGTTGGCTGGGGGAAGAGGGGATAATTTTTTAAAAAAATTTTACCATTATTCCAAATATTATCCTTTTGGCCTCCTACCAAGAGGAGGTTCTTATGAAGAGCGCGGGTTTTTACTGACCCATAGTCCTAAGTCTCAATTGGTACGTGGAGAGTGTACAATTAATGACCGCATCGTTCGCAACCACAATGCCGGCATTGTCTTTTGCCTAAGCTTCACACGTGTACGTAGTAATTTTCAACAGAAATATTACAATTGTAACTCAGTGTTTATATCGAAAACCATCGCCTATCTATTATTTATTCATTTTACTTGGGACTTGTCCAAAGATGAAACATTTCGAGGTAAAACATTTCGCAATTACCTTGTTTACAAGAGTTTGACTTCGAAATTCATTATGGAAAGGATACAACTAATATGGTTGCCAATACTCTTAGTTGAATTCCTAAAGTCAATACCTTGCCGTTCTCCAAAATTTCAACTAATCTCTCTCTCTCTCTCTCTCTCTCTCTCTCTCTCTCTCTCTCTCTCTCTCAAAGGGCGTTGCCAAAATGATCATTTTGATCAGATCTGGCAACTAGTTCAAAAGGGATCTAGGCAATCCGGACTTCCGAATACTAGCTATTGAGAGAAAGATAGCACAAAAGTACTCCATTCAGAATGGATTACTTTTTAAACAAGGCAAAGTGTGTGTGCACAATGATCACGATAACCACAAGAAAGTTTTGTACAAGTGTCATAATGCACCTAGTACTAGATACCCTAGCATGCACCGAGCTTTGGCCTTGGTTACTCGTTATTTTTATTGGCTGCGTATTAAGACTCGGATTGAGTCTTAAGTGCGTGAGTGCCTAAAATGTCAGCTTAACAAAGCTAAATGGCACAAAAGGATGGGAATATTACATCCTTTACAAATCCCTGATAGGAAATGGAGTAGCATTTCTATGGATTTTGTGCTGAAATTGCCTCGTATAATCAAGGTCATGATGAATCTAAGTTATGGTAAATTGATTGACGAAAATGGCTCAATTTATTCCTACAAAGATGACCATGAAAAGCCATGATTTGGCTCATCTCTTTGTCAAACAACTTTAGCGACTTTTTGGTTTCCCCAATGAAATAGTCAGTGTAACAAGGATCCTAAGTTCACGAACCATTTCTGTCAAACAGTCTTTCAAAAGTTGATCCGAAACATTTGGCTACCATGGGTGGACTATAGGAGTTTGTTCTCTATTTTTCACATGCACACTTATCTCTAAGCTAACCAGTGCCTATGTTACTTTTAAACTACATAGTGAGGTTATGTTTTGGAGTCTTGAGAAGTTCTAAATGGTGGGGGCATCACAAGGTATTTAATAGTCTAAAATGAAGACTATGTTTCCATGGTTGGCTTACTTATAATTGATACGACTTAATTTTTCTCCCTTCATCACCTCTCATATTCATGGAGTAATAGTACTTTGGCTCTTTGGTGCCCAATAGGAGTACTACTTCAATATACTTGGTAGTTTGTTCCAAGCTGAATAAAACCCAATGAAAGGGTGGGGCTACAGGTATGGAACACACTCAACACTAACAATGTGCATTGCATCTCATCGATCATTGCTAGTGGAATCCCTTTCTCCGTTCCAATGTCTCACTTGTGTATACACTCATTGATTGTGTTGAGCTACTTCTTTTGCTTCCCTTGTTTGGATTATTTTTACAAAGGGTCCTTTGGAGTACCATATCAATAGCACCTATACTTTTAGCGGGAATTTAAGCATCACAACTATGGAGACATCACGATCTCCTAAATTTGAAACAAATTCTATGATCATCAGTGTTTAGCAGCTGACTAGTTTCAGCTACTTCAGCATACTCTTCTTCTACTTCACCCTCTTAATTTATGCTAGGGCAGCTATAATAGCAAAATGCAGCCCAAAATCAACCCCCACACAAGACACTTCATTGTAAGGCTACTTTGCACATGTAGGATGCAAGGATACATGAGCACATTCATGACAAATTCACACGGCTATCCTAGTCATGTGACAATCGCATCTCGTTGATAATGGGGTTTCTTTTCCTATTCCACAATGACTCTAGTGTATGAGTTCATTGATTAACTAGTGGTTCTTCATTTGCTCCCATCATTTTCTTTTGCTTCCATTGTTTTGCACTATTTTGACAAGGGTAATGTTGTATCTGGCATCAATAGCCACTTAAATTTTTTTTTCCTTTAACTTCAATTTGAGCATGCTCAATTGTGAAGACACCATGGTCTCCTAAATTTTTAATCAATATAATGATGTTGTCATGTGATTGTTGACTAGCTTTAGCTACTTAGGCTTGGTTCACGAGAAGCTGTGGAAGAAAGAGGGGCAAGGCATGTTGTTTGTGTGGAAGCATGTGATTAGCTAAAACAAAAGTATTGCCTCCAAAGTCCAGACCCACTTGAAATAGGTGCTCCCCACCTTCTAAAGAGAAACGCTTATGCCCGAAAAAGGTGAGTATGGCAAGCCAAAGAGCTTTAAGCCCACCACATAGCCAATAAGACCATTGCCTCCACCTTGTGTGAACAACAGCAAGGCAGCTCTAAGAAAAGTACTTTCTTCCGCCACTGCCATATGAACCCACTCTTGAAACAATTTCTTGTTCTGCTTCACTCTTAGACTAATGCTATGGCAGCTACAACTATAAAGTGCCACAACCGAACTAGACATGACTAATCCATATAACTTGATGAATCATTGCAGAGAAAAGACACAAATCTAGACACTTCCCATCGGCTAAAGGAGCCTACTACCATATCAGAAATACCTAACGCGATTCACACTTACAAAGACACCAAGCTGCAATCAACTAGCTGTGAACACCCAGTCCATCAATTGATTTGGACTCTTCAGATGGATGATGACGGCTGCTCACAACTTTTTTATATGATCTCCAGCTATGGACAGGTCCATTCTGATGGCACAATGGTCTCGTGATGCTAGACACTCTAGTACTTTGTAGCATCCTTGCACTACTGCTACCAGTGTCCTGATATCATGGTTATTGCATTACAACGTGCTTTGATGTCTCATATATTCAGCCATGCCTCCTCACTGTCAGCTCTGACTAGCTCTACTAATTACCATCTGTAATATCCAGCCTGACAAATGCTAATTCTGTGTTTAACATTCGAGTCCCTAAAAATTAAACTTGCCATTTCCTTTACTATCATAATCAAAATGAGCAGTACTCAAACTCACTCACCTGGATGTGTTGGATCTGCATTGACAATAGATGACTTCAATAAGAGGGAGCAGATCATGTAAGCAGCCTAACAAATGCTGATTCTGTGTTTAACATTTGAGTCCCTAAATATTAAACTTGTCATTTCCACTTCACTATAATATTCAAAATGACAAGTACTCGCACTCACTCATCTGGAAGTGTTGGGTCTGCATTGGCAATCGATCCTGTGACGACTTCAATAGGAGGGAGCAGAGCATGTAAACCCCTGGCCATCACAGTTTTGGCTGTTCCACGCCTGCCTGATATGGCTATCCCACCAATTCCAGTGTCAATAGCTCCTAACAAAAGGGCAGTTTTGATTGCATCCTGCAGGTTGCATAATAACAGAAAATGCCAGCTCTGACTTAATAGAAAATATGCTCAGATCCATCACCTACAGAAAATGCCAGCTCTGACTTAATTTAAAAATATCCTCATACCCATCAAACAAAGATGACCTATGCAAAACGTGCTCATCACACAACTCTCCATCAAACAAAGGATACGTAGTGCAAAATGTGCTCATGTTGTAATAGTTCTACTTAATGGACATGCGCCATCTTTCAAGAAGTCTCTGACTTGATAGAAGATCTGCTCATCTTGTGATAATTCTGCAATAAACGAGGACTTGATCCAAAATGTGTTCATCTTGTGACGATTTATTAATGGAAAGTGGGCTCATGTTGGCGTAATTCTCCGTCAAGCAAACGATGACATGAAGGCAAATGTGCTCATCTTGTGATGATGCTCCATCAAAGGGACAGTCTGCAAATATGTACTGTGATCGACAGCCATTGAAGAAGTAACCTTCAGGTGTGACGATTACCTGGCCAATCACGGCAGCAAGGGGGAAAAATTGTCTTCCATAAGCTGGCTCCTCGAGTTTGCGTGTGGCGACGCCATTGGAGGCGGGAGGAGAGGCAGTTTGCGTCCTCTGGCAAAGCACGCGCGGCTGACATGTGGAAGATGCCTGGCAGCGAGAAGAAGGCTTCGGGAGTGAGAACCCTAAAAACAAAGAATGGAGAGGATGAGCGGAAGGGAGACTCGCTGAGGTCGAAGGAACGACGTGAGCGAGGCTCTGCATTGCCATGGCAGCAGAAAGAGCTCTCGTTTGGTTAAGAGGATAGGATTTTTGTTTCCGTTTTATATAAACTCTGAATTTTATATATACAGACACACATATATGAAATATGTACATACTCACATCCACGTATGTATATCTGCTCTATATCTGCACCACACTAGAATGCAAGAATCTACCAAGCCTATTAGAGCCATGCCACATGCAAGTAAATCAACGTGCATGTTAGTGTGTAGGATGTAAAGATTTACTTACTAGTCATGCATAAGTATAGATTAACCAATGTATCCCACTACCACTAGCAAGCAGCAAAGATTGGGAGAGGAGAGAAACCATGGCTATGTTAGAGGAGGTGACAAAAATGACAGAGACTAGGTGAGAGAAAGGAGGAATGGCATGATCAGCTTCTACCCATACATCAACTTTGCAAGCATATATCCTGTCATAGCACTATGAGTAGTGCGATCAGCCTATAACATATATAGAAGCAATCATGGCCATTCCTATTTTTCCTCCATAAGCCTTTGCTAAGGCCTTGACAATCAGTGAATGGTCCCTTTTACTTTTTCCATTTCCTTCAAGATTATATGACAATCTCTGTGCAAGCTTATCCCCAATTTAGAGAAGAAATCCCTAGCCTCATCGTCATCCAACTATACTCTATGAGTTGTGATCTTGCCTACACAACCATAATGGCATATCACATCCTCTAGTAATAACCTATATATGGCGTTAGTATCTTTAGTCCTCAAAGCTCGGCCTTCAAGTTGATTTGCACGATCCTCCCATAGAAGCACAATATACCTCGTCTATCATAATCCCATAAACATGGTCACCATATCTACAATCCATTTGTAATGCATGGAGAGAGAGTAGGTAAGATATAAACCATCTCGATGTCTCACAAAGGAATACCTCTAACATGTACAGCAAGTCTCAAAAAATTGTGAGACATTCTTATACGTGGCTTTTCATTGATACCTCTCTTTGATATTCTTGAGTGTAGCTCATACACCTCTATGACCAACCCATGAACTCTCATGAAATTTATGCATAATTTGCAAAAGCTAAGTATCCTTGTCATACACTACTCACAAAGGAGTTCCTCTTTAATGCCTTGGATGCTTCCAAAGAAAGCTATTATTTAGAAAGTAGCCATATGCCTTTATTCTAATCCTCTTAAACTTGTCATTTGTCCATCCATCTCCTCTTGTCAAGGTAGTCAACTACTGCCCAATCTACAGCCACTCCCCATCATATAATTTCTTTGCAACGAAAGCCCCTAGTAAAGAGAGAGAATATTCATGACTCATTCATGATCAATTGCAACTCCTACAATTTTAGTCTCTTCGTCATCAACCATCATATCATCTTCATCTTGATACCTTGCTCTAGACAACATATTTACACTAGCTTATCCTTTCCTACAAAATATTGAAATTTAGAATTCATAGATTTGATATAGGTAGTCCACCATAACATGGCAATATTAGGAGTAATATAGCTCCTAATCATCCCAAGAAGAAGTAAAACAACTCGTAAACCTAACTACATATCTATTTCCCTCATCATCATACTACCTAATAGCCCATCCAATGCCTATAAGACTTGTTTCAACAGTGATAATAATGGATCTTCTACTTGAATATTCACCTTTCTCTAAAGTAAGTGTAGTTTTTAATAAAAATTTCAACTTCCTCATAGCTTTTATGTGCTAGAATTTTTGCCATTTTCTCAATAATTGATAAAGAGCATCTGCAAAATGCACAAAATGAGGTATTTAGATAAGATAAAACACACAAGGTCTTAGAAATATCCCCACCTCTACACTAAAGAGCAAATCTCTTCCATCCTATCTGAAACAATATCAACTTTTGCTAGAGATGACCTACCATTGGACCACACATATGTCCAAGAATCAAAGCCTCATTCACCCCAAAGGCTGACTTCTACTTTGAAAGAGTCAAATGCACCTCATTTAGCCTGGTTAGGATATTTTCACAGACAGCAACATGTTCAACAAAATATTTTCCACATCCATGTTCATTCAATTTTCCTATTTTTCCTTTTCTATGCACCCTTTTGTTGACAAATCATCTAGAAAAGGTATGGTAAGATGACATATACGATCTTGAAATTATTTGTTCATCATGTGTGAAATAGGAATTCATTGCCCGCATGGTAAAGCACACATCCACACTATCATAACCAGAGTGTAAGTCACTTAAAGACTATATAGCTCTACTACCAAAATCCTTTGCAAACTCATCCACGACAAGACTTGCTCCTACGTTCTTAATGGTCACCTTATTAACTAGCCGCATATCTTGAATGAATATCTCAATGTCCTATCTTTCTTGGCAACTGTAAATCACATATTAGACTAAGAAGCTAAATAAGGCTCCAAAATCCCCATCTTTATCTTTTCATTCAATAGATTAATTATGCAAGTGAACCATTGCCGCTAGAATTGGCTGTAAGTTCCATCATACATGTGGAATAATGAAAATAACCATTAGTGCAACTATACTAGGATCCATGTAGCCAATCTCATGTGCTTGAAATGCAAAAGCTCTTCTATGCCTAGCTAACGTATCCACAAAGCATTGCTTCTTTATAGGTAAAAGAAAGTCATCACATCCAAGTTTTAGCTCTTTGATAGAATAGTAAATATGTGACTAATCCCTTTTAGATCTCTCAAGTTTGGATTATGAGAAGCCAACTCAATCATCTTCTCACTATTTGGACGCAAGGGCAATGCAACTGGTTTCACCTTTTTATACATAGTCTTATAGGTTGTATCCACTTCCACTTCAATCTAGTCATTTGAACATAGATATTCCTGCTTTATAAACTCTGCTATCATATGGTATATCAAAGAATATACATATACCATGTTAGCTCATATTTTAGCATAGTTGAAATTTCAACCATTGTATCTGTATAAGATAGCACATCACACATCCCAATTATCCATTCTTTAGCTTCTAACAAAATGTGTTCTTTCATGTCATTTTGTACCCTGGAAACATATGAAAACATGTTGTTTTGCAACCTTATTCATGGTTTCACCCCTTTGAAAACATATAGAACTTCCTACTTAAAATCCAATAAACCTCGTAGAAAAAGTGCATGTACCTACTATACAAAGCAATAGTGTTTTCCACCATTGCACACCATTATAGCCTCATTTTACAATGGTGCCTACAAAAAACCCAACTCACATGAATTCAAGGAATCCCTTAGTGTATCACGATTCCTTACATGGTTCACACAAACAATTAAAAACTATACAGTCCCTTTTGCCATCACGATTTATAATACTTGCATAGGCTGACCCATCATCGAACACCTTTGTTTCCAAGCATGCAACTATGATATATGGCTATTTAAGGATAATTGAATAAGAAGAGGAGTCCCACACAAAGAAGTGCTAGTCATCTTAGATGTCTCTAATCATCATCTTTACATCTAAACAAGACGCACATAAATCTCTAGGAGCATTGTTAGGAGCCTATATCCTCCATCCATTTTCTACATCCATCACCAAGTTGTTGTTCTAATACAAACTTTTGACCATTACATTGATTCAAAGCAACGATCAATAAGAGTAATGTAAGGTGTTTCAAGATCCCCAGCTTTCATTGTTGTTTTAGTCATTGCATGAGCCCAATGATTTCGTGTGTAGTGGCTTCTAGGTATCAATCTAAAGTCTCTTATAAGTTTAATGCATTTGATGCACTCCCTTTTGTGTATGACTACAAACCATTGCATTTTTTACCTTAACACCTACTTTTCTACCATCAACAATTACATTTTCAATATCAATAAATTTAGTTTTAGCACCTTCATCATCATCAAGCACTACTTGAATACCGTGCAATCTAGGCTGCTCTTCTTCTTACACCTTAGCATGTGTCGGATCTCCAACTTTCTTAACTTTTTCTCTTAATAACACCAATGATCTCATCATGCAACTCTCTCATTGCAATGCTAAGAATCTCTCTAAGAGTAAATTCCACTTGGTCGTTTAAGATTTGCACTTCTAGGACCTTTTCAAAGTTAATGGCAATTTCTATATTTGACTACAATTTATGTATGTGGCTATTTTCACTTTGGTTTTGCATATTCCTACTTCTTTTCTTTTAAAACATCCTCCATGGTATGCTCAAGTGAAGGGAGGTGGAGCTGGATCCAAATTAGATCTACCAGTATCCTTAGCAGCCCTCTTAAAAGTACAGGGAATTCCACCATCTCTTTCTTTCACAATAACTTCTATGTTCTGATTGCTTACCTACATGTCCTCTTTTACAAGCAATTGCTTCATACACTCCTATAAAAGAGGATATGATGGATGAGTTGGTTAAGGATATCCTTGTTTACAAGAGTAGATGAAAAAACCAATTGCTTACTTGCACGATCAATTAATTCGCCTGAAGCTAAAGACATAGGCCCCAACATGCATCCTTGCTCTTCTTCTTTGTTTCTTAACAAGCATAAAGACAACATCTTTAACATCCTATGATCCACTTTTCAATCCATGTTCAATACTTTTGTCTTCAAAGTGCACTTCTAGACTCGATTGCAAAGCAAGATCAGTCGACTCCAAAAATAACTTTATCTTTTCATATTCTAGAGCTTGTTGCTTTTTATTATCCAATTGGTCATAGTTGCCCTCAAACTCGTGCAAAATCCTTATTGCAGCCAACCCTTTAGTGGGTTTTACAACCCACTCCATAAAAGTCATGCCAATTACCAATTCTCCATCTTTAAGATATCCTGACTTTGATTTAAAATCTTCTCAACTTCTCACAAAATGGACTTGAAGAACTCTAAAATCATTAAATAGAGCAGATCTCGAGAGAAAAAAAAAAACCTAAGGATCATAACCTGACATTTTTTCTGGATTGACAAGGATTGTAGCCACCCGTCACGGAAGTTACCACGTGAACAAGAGTTATGAGCCATATTAATCATTAGTGTCAGTGTCTAAAGTATGGATGGTCCAAAAATACTAGTTTTTTGGACAAAATAATAATATTTTTAATATTATTTATTGTAAATATCCTAAAAAGCTATAGAAACTTCTAGAACAAGGTATCATGTAAAAAAAAAGCAAGTGGCTTTTTCAACAAGTTTTGGAGATTTAATGCAAAAAGAAGGATTGGAAAAATCACGCACGTCGCAATCGCAGTTTATAGGTAGCAAACAATACTCTGAACGAGGAGGAGTGATCTGGAAGATTTCTGAAACAGGTGACCTGATTTTTACCCCCCTTTCGGAGCCAACAGAACCATCAGATTTGCAATTTGAGAATAAGATTGCATCTTGAAAGCTTCAGATTGCTGATTTTATTTTGCCAATATCCATTTCATAAAGAGCTCTTCTTCTTAGCCACAACCCTTATTTTCTAATTTAGCTATAAATAAGAGGCATGGGGAGTAGTTGAGGGAGGTTCAAGCAAGAGGGGAGAGACCCTTCTCAAGAGTATATAGCAAGAGGGAGGAAAAGAGAGGGAGGTAGAAGGATCCAAAGAATAATTAGAAAGAGAGAGAGAGGGAAGAAAATCCCAAGAGGTTGCAAGAGAGGGAATCAGAGAGGGGGTTAGAGAGGAAACGAATTAACTCAACCTCCCCCTGTCTCGATCTTCAACTCGGCAAGTTGCTCTCACACTCTCCCATCCCGAATTCATTCCACCTTCTCTATCTCTCGAACCTGCTCGTCGCGAACAATGGCTCCAAAACAATGAGGCCAAAAGACCATGAAATCCACTACAACTCGGTCAAAGAACGGGTATTGGCAAAGATACGGGAATGGTTGAGGTTGCCGGAATTGCCAATACCAAAAACGGAACATCGGGTGTGGCGAACGCAAGCACAAGCAAATATGAAATTTCCAATGATGTCATGCCAAACCATCGCAACTTAAAAATAGGCTATTATTTTCATATTGCCACATAAAATAATAAGGTTTTTTTTAAAATTAAGTACATAAAATGTTAGCTTTTGCATTTACACTTACACGAGATCTCAGTTTCATCTAGAGAGTGTATTAATGCATGCACAAATGGTTAACTGCTACCTATGATCTGCAGATAGATTAATCAAGATTATAATTCGTAGAATTATGAGTGAAATAGTTGCAAGAGGTTATTGCATGAGATGAGTAAAGGACATTATGCACACTCGAGATTAGTAAAATAGCTCGACATATTTATTGCCAAATGCGACAATGGTTAGGAGTTGATTAACACTTAAAAAGTGAAAGTCTATTTAAAGAATCGTGCAAATCATCTCGTTAAATTATTGTCGCAATATTTTTCTAAGTACCAACTAAAGGAAATTCGCTTATGTTGGGTAAGTTAGCCCTGAACGGAAAATTCGTGTATCGCTTAATAACATTGAAAGATTTGTACTCAACACTTCTTTATAGGAAGAATAATCCTCGTTAGAATGTAAGGTTACTTTGGGTTAAGGATCTACCTTGGCTATGTGAAGCAGTGAACTGCATGATGATGTGATTGTCATTGTTTGAAAGGATTGTTTGTGTTTACTAGAATCTAGATCTCTGATTAAAAACATTGACAAACAGGATAAAAGGAAAGATCGCACTAGATTACCTCCAAGCTAGCTATGAGACCCTACTCCAAGAGGATCATGATTATCGCTTCGAGAGGCTTAGACCGACTTTGTAGCGGAAAGGTCTGTCTGTAGGGATGGTCTCGAGTAGTAGGAAATGTGGATGCCCGAGGGGGGGGGTCTGGCTGTAAATTTCGCATCACTCCTAGAATCTAACGAGACCCCTCGTGACCCAAGATGGGATCCTAGAACCCTAATACTAGTTACAAGGGGGGGGGGGGGGGGGGGGGAATCTTGGTGGGATAGAATACCCTCGTGGAATTCTATATATGTTTCGCAGGATCGAAAATATGGAAATTGTAATAAACTTCTAATATAATAAAGAAATTTATTTTTTATTCAAGGGTTGTTTGAATTGTATGCGTGTCCATGAAATAAATTACATGAAGGAACTTGTGATTTAACGGACTAATTAAGGAAGCTGGTTGTATATGTTTCAATAAATGTGCTGTAGGTAATCAAAAAACTAAAGATGATATTGTCACCAAAGGAAAGCGTGTGGGCATGACCCCCGACGTGTCCTTCCAATGGGTAGTCCTGGTTAGTTGGGAGCTTTTCTAAATCGGCGATAGAAATAGGAAGACAATAAATTAATCAACTAGTCATTATGTAAGTAGAATCAACTCACATTGTTTTAGGGGGCTGGAATGGAATTTTGCCTTATGGGTAGGAGGGTTGACGTATTGTACTCCCCTTTGTCTCCCATTCTCTTTGAACCAAGTGTAATGGCAAGTCCGCTTCGGTTCGAGTAATCTAGTAGGAAGTGGAAACTCAATATTATTGATGTTAGCTAGCTGTTAGGAGACCTGTTTGATTTTTGGAACCCGAAAATTCAGGTCGATCCTAGTGGGTTTGGCCGAAACACTTCTGTTGCGATGTAGACTCGCTAGGGCCTAAGTGACAAACCCCGTGATACTTCAAGGGAGCGTGGAGCAATGTCATTTTGGAAAACCTATTGATGGACTACTAAAAGGTGCGGTGCTGGTGGACATCTCACAATCTTCTATGAAATATTATTCCTTTAGAGATTTTTTAAACTCATCCCATGTAGCCCCTTTTGCATAAATCTCATTTGTGCATGGCTTCAACTCATGGATTGCAAATTGCACAAAATGTTGACTCATCCCATGAGCTAGTATCCTAAAGAAATCCAACCTTTTTGGATCCACCATTAGGTAATTGGAAACATTTTGACCATCAAACAATTTAACCTAGCTCTCAACAACCTAGAGTGCTTTAGTCACGAGATGGACTTATGCTTTCCAAAAGTCTATTGTAGCTATTGTTGTTGTTGCTACCATAAATACATGGTAAAGGTCTGCAAAAGACTTCATCAAATAAACATCCAGATGAACTTAAACATGTAGCATCCCTCATATTACAAATCTATTCCACCATCCTTTCACATCGATTTCACAAAAATATCGTGGTATTTGTCGTGTATTGTCGAAAGACATGTCCAAACTTGTATTATTGCAAGCTGATACCAAATCAATCCACATAGACCAATATCGCCATGTTCTAAAACTTCTAATTCTTTGACCCGAAAAACATTTGATGTAATCTACTACAATAGTAGAATAAGAATACCCCAAAATAGTCGACACAAAACACCTATTTGGGATGGCAAAAAGCCATAATCTCCTCTAGATTTAAGGTAAATCACTGTATTCTGTGCATGAATAGTGGTAGAAAATAGCTTGACTTGTTTAGAATAGTCCACTATATTCATGGAGATTGTAGATAGTTCCTCTCATGCACACATAAAGCATAAGCATGTATTGTTCTAGTCTTTTCCCTACTTTCCATGTGATTTCTAGCATGCACAATATGCTTTTTGTCTTACTGAATAGGCTAGACTAAGGGAAGTAGTTCACACCCACATTTATGGTGCAAATCATAGGGGTCTACTCTGTGTGTGTGTGTGTGTGTGTGTGTGTGTGTGTGTGTGTGTGTGTGTGTGTGTGTGTGTGTGTGTGTGTGTGTGTGTGTGTGTGTGTGTGTGTGTGTGTGTGTGTGTGTGTGTGTGTGTGTGTGTGTGTGTGTGTGTGTGTGTGTGTGTGTGTGTGTGTGTGTGTGTGTGTGTGTGTGTGTGTGTGTGTGCGTGCGTGCGTGAGCATGTGTGCACGCACGCACTTGTCTAGGGTCCATCAAATGGTCACTTACATGTCCAAGAACAAGCACTTAACACTTGCATTCACATTGAGGCATAAAACTCACTTCCAACTTCATGATAGTTGACCATGAATCGTCTAAATTCAGCATATACACAAGCACACAAGTAAGGTATTGTCGCCATTAGACTTCTTGTAAGTTTTCAATTCATTGACACAAAACCACATGACATGGGGAATCAATTTACTAGCTCTAACAAGGTCAAGCTACAGTAATATATGTAGTCCATTGGTCTTTTACAATGGTAGTTTTTAAATTCTTGTTGGGACTAGCCACTCTAGACGAGGTTTTCCAACATTAATTTTGTGAAATTTTTGTAAATTAATCAAAATTTACCATGTGTTCAATTGTTATTTTTCTGAGGTACAAATATTCTCATTGTCACAAGCTAGAAGGGACATTGTGGTTGATGGTCATCTCATTTGGAAACTTTAGTGAACATGTGTACTTGTTTGGAAAGTGAGCCATGGCCCCCGTGGTACATGTCCTATTCTAAACAATGGGTCTTATGATATGCTTATCACATGTCTAGAGATATACTAAAACTATCATCCTTGCTCTCTAGCAAACATTAGTCTCTCTTAACGGTCAAGGCCACATGCATGATGTTAATGTGAGCTAATTAATGCAATGGTTTCTTATTCTTCTCCTCTCTCACGAGAGCAGTGGGGGCTCATGGTCGTATGTAAGAACTGAATGTCATTCTCGTGCTTTTGTTTTCCCCTCTCTATTTGTGTGTGTGTGTGCGGGGGGCGGCTTGAGATGTAAGGCAAGAGAGCATAGGGGTAAGCTAGTTTTAGATGTGGATACACCACATTGGACATATGCTTACAGTTAGAGTGATCATTGAAGAGAGCTAAGCTTGAGATAGGAGGATTTATGATTGTCTTGTAGAATTGCATAAGGCATTTGACACAGTACCTTGAGCATGTTTCATGTAGAAAGGGTATGCAATGGGGCATTTATGTATTGTAACAAGGACACCTACTTTCACCATACTCTATTTGGACCATGCATAGATGAGGTGTTTGACTATGTTGATAGGGGAGGTGGAGTTGGATCTAACCTAGTTGGACTGTTAATATCGATATTTTATATGTTCATGATATTGTACTCATTTCAAACTCATTGGAAGGCTTGCAACATCACCTAAATGCATTGTATACATTTTGTAGAGATAGAGATCTCATGTTGAATCTTGGGAAAATTAAAGTCATGGTATTCAACACTTCAGTAACATGGGTGACCTAATCTATATGTCAATTCACATTTGGGGGAGATGTAGTGGAGCCTGTGAGAGAATATGTACACTTGGGAGTCACTTTCTTTGGCCCAAGATTTTTGCCAAGGGGCTGAGGCCAGCTAGCACAAGGCTATGCAACCCTAGGGGACATTGAGAGTTAGTGCCCCCACCTTTTCAGGAACCTTGCACCAAACTATGGAAGTTTGACATTGTACTAACACCTACTCTTCTATATGGAGCTAAGGTTTACAGTTGCAATCTATCCTATAGTTATTATTCAGCTCACTTGTGCTGGCCAAATTAGTCCAAAGAGAGGCCATTATGATGGCTTGGACTACATAGAGAGACCATTGACAATGATGATATCACACATGATTAAGTGTAAGCCCTCCACCCCACTCCCTATCATTAGTGCAAAGTTAGGGGCATCACCTATGGTTGTGGAGGCACTCTCTAGAGTAGTGATTTTCTTGCTCAAGTTATGGGAGGTTCTACACCGTAGATATCCCAAACTATCATTAACTTTCTCTAGATATCTAGTAAAGGTGGGTGAAGAGTGAATGTTGGAACTCATAAATGACAACTTGGATGAGCTTACATGGGCTAGATATCAACTTGCTCCCATCCTTTGATTATAAAATGGATTGTCCTACACTCCCCTTAGCCAATTTGAGCTAAATTCAATCATTTAGGCCAATGTTGTGAGAGTTCAGATAGGGAGGATTTGGATCTAGCCACCTCTCTCTCTACGAATGAAGATGGAGTTTTACTAGAGCCAACTCCTACATCTCTTCAAGGGTGGATTTAGTACCTTCCCATAGTATATGGACACACACCTCTCCCACAATACATAGTCTAACATTACACACATGTGTACCTCCTTCCATCAATTGAGGATAGAGACATGTTGATGGATAGTTATTCCAACAAAGGATAGGATATGCTATAGCTTTGTGAGCTTGAGATAGAGGAGCACGGCATATGCTTATGTATAGTCTATTATGACATACGAGGAAGATACCATCACCTCTTCCATGAGGGCTTTGGACCCCTCCACCATGTCATGGAGTATGAGGACTAGAGATGTATAGGGCTTTTCCTCTTATAGCTCTATGGACACCACATAGCACTCCTATGAGATAAGAGACCAACTCACCGAGAGGGATCTAGGTAGAGAACAATGATGAATTTCTTCCACAGATCAAACCCCATAGGTACTACTAGTTTAGTAGACATAAATTCATCCCATCAAACTACACCTACCCCATACACCAAAGTCACATTAAATAGGGCCGTTGTACTTTGCCAAGCATGATAACCTTGACCACCCAATCAATAATTGATGGGCCCATACCCATTAGATCAGAGTCATCATTGCGAGCCACATAGTAGAGTGGCCCTAGTAGACGACATCATAGCTTGGATCATGTGTTGGTCTTGAGATTGAGAGATGAACTACCATAGCTAGATATTTTGTACATACAATTTTTAGACATAGAGATCTTTAGATTCTAGATGTTAGCCTTATATAGGATGATTTTTCTTTCATTTTGAGGATGAGATGATATTGGACATCAATGTACTTGGCTTTGTCTCATATGCTACAATTTCCTTCTACAAACGTTTATATACATACAAACACATATACATTTGCACATGCACATATGCACATGCATGCACACTCTTACACACGCATGCACACAGCCATTACAAGTTGAGAAACTTTGGCATAAGGTCCACACACCCTATTTAGCTCAAGCTTCTAACAAATCTACCTCACAAAGACTCAAAAGAAAGGGTATCCATCTTGATGATTGCAATCCTATAGTTAAGCAACTTCTTTTTATTATTGTAGGTCCTAGTGTACTAGCATCATGGTTGAATTAAGCTAGTTAAAGATAGGCAAGCCTTTCTGCTTGTGCATCTAGCCTTTTGTAATGCCTTGCTTGACAAGATCTCCCCCAAGAAGCGCTTTAAAGAAATCTTATTTCTTACTAGTAAACCTTTGCCCTTAAATGTATTCAAGGAAGTGATATTTGGATGGAAGTTTCTACCTTCTCTTAAATTCTTGTTCTATAAACCAAGGGCCACATTGATTGCTTCTTATGATTCACGTAATTGTCATAGATACTTGTGTGACTTTTATTTTAAGGAATATGAGCATGTTGGCACAATGTGTCTTGACATTGTGTCTAGTATCTATTTGAGGAAACAACTTGCAAAGGGTTTAGATCATATATCCTCCAAGCCATTTAATCGGATTGAAGCCAAACATTATGTGATATGTGGGTTTAAAGAGTTTCTCAAGATCTTAGATCTTGAACAACACATCTATTTGGCAATATTTGATTCCTTCATTGATAATTAGTTGAAAAGCTTCCCTTTAAAAGAGAGTCTAAGTTATAAGTATAATGATTATGAGAAGGACCTAAATTAGCTTCTTAATGACTTCTACATTGTTGGGATCGGCAAAGTAGCAATTAACCCTTCATTGTTTTGTAAGAAACTTACACTTTCACTCACTAAAAGAAGATCTAACATCACATATTTCCTACAAGTTGACGTAGATTTGAAGGTTTTCCTACATGATAATCATCTTTATGGAAAAGCTAAACTTCCTTCTCATACTAGCCTTGGCTCGTCCTTTCTTATGGGCACAATTAAAGCCCATAAAATTATTTTTGATGGCTTACTAAGGCTGCAAACTCAATATATAGAAATTATACACTTAATATGGCAAGCATTCTTGAAGCTTGTCATGATGGAATTGGTGGGAAAGCTCAATTAACAAGTTCTTTTGGTTTTAGGTTTGAATATCTCGTCATTTTGGTTGGCAAACTCAACTCAAGAAGCCTTCATTAATTTTCCATAGTCCATGTTCAATTGGTGCTCAATTGACATAACCAAATCCTATGAGAACACACCACATCATGGGGAGCTTGATTTGATTGAAGTAATAGGGCAAACCATCATAATTCTTTAGTCTTAACCCTTGATCGATCCTCTAGAAAACCCAAACATAAAGCTAACAAACTTACATACAATTTGGATGACTAAACTCTTGGATTATAGATAATACATATATCATGCCAATCTAACAAAATTAAAGGACAATGTCATGGTATTCCCAAGGGTCTTAATTGTTCCCCTATGTGGTGTAATCTTTATCTATGCTTCTTTGAGTAAAATTTCCAAAAGTCTTACATATGCTGAGAAGTTTGATATCTCGAGGTACTTCTCACATACCTTTAGATTCTATGATGACCTACTATTGGTCAATGTATCAATTCCTTCTATTTTCTTGTGCCATCAAGCCTCCTCAAATTTCTTTACCTACCTTGGAGTACCACTACAATTTGACCTTGAAGATAACCCATTCTACTTCTTTGATACTAAACACTTCATCTTGGTTTTTTACAAGTGCATGAAAGAAGTGAGCTTTTTGAGAGAGAATTTGAGGGAACCTTTTTGGGCAACTTCCATTTCTTATTCCACATAGTCCACTTATTCCTCCTCTTCTCTTGGGCATATATCAAGCACATGTTTCTTTTGCAATGTTAAGTACCTCAAGTACAAGTCTCTCTCTATCTCTCTCTCCCATCTCCCACAAATTATCCTCTCTATTTCCCCTCCTCCTCCTCTCTCTCTCTCTCTCTCTCTCTCTCTCTCTCTCTCTCTCTCTCTCTATCTATCTATCTCTCCCTGTCCCATGTAGCAATTTTCCTCCCCCCTCTCTCTCTATATGTGTGTGTGTTTGTGTGTGTGAATTAGCAACTTCCCTCTTTCTCCCCCCTCACACACACACACACACACACACACACACACACACACGCACACACACACACACGCACACATGCACACACGCACATGCACACACACACACACACACACACACACTCTCTCTCTCTCTCTCTCTCTCTCTCTCTCTCTCTCCATTTATATTGATCTCTCTCATCCTCATTTGCTTAGTGTTTGATATGGATCCATGTTATGCATCCGTTTTTCACAATCCTGTTCATTTTGCAAGGGTCAATGGTTAGTATCATGGAGAGATAAGAATATCTCATTGTTACTCCCACATGCACATATACATTCACATTCCTTTCTCTTTTATGTGCATGTTTTGCAATTACATTCTGATATATAAGCACTTTGATTGTGCACACATAAATGAAACTACATCGCACATGTTTTTGTTACATTCAATTGAGCTTTTTTGGGTGAACTTATTATAAGAGGGTACGACATCAAATAGTTTGTTACACTTGCTGCAAAAACATATAATATTTGTTGTTTTTCAAATGGTTCAAATAGTTAATATATTAGGAGAACAATATTCTCTCATTGTTACTCAATCAATTGTGCACATATACATTTACCTGCGCACATGCATCTACATTCCACCCCTCCCTCGATTCTTTGCACAAGCTTTATTTACACATCTTATAGTACTGCAATTGAGCGAAGGCCTATACATAATTTGCTTCACTTGTACATTCCTCTCTCTTTCTCCTATTCTATCTCATCCTCATTTCATTATGCTTTAAAATCAATACAATCAAATAATTATAAAAGTACATATTCATTGTGCACATCAAATATCAATCGAGTTCCATTGATGGAGGGTGGAATGGGTGATCCCTAACAAAGTCTAGGACTGGACCATGGAAGCACACTAGCTCAGTCAAGTACGGAACCATGTGCTCCAAGACGATAGTGTCCATGGGGTTTCCCTCAAATGGGGGTGGGCTTATAAAGGCATTGGGTGGGTTCCTCTATATCTTCTCCATGTTATCATCCACAAATAGTGTTGTTGTTTGGCTGAAGCGTAGCTGATTAATGCCATCAAAACATTTCAAGAAAAGGAGCTTCGTGTAACTCCTTCTGGAAGAAGTGGTTGTGGGAGTTGCTTTACACCTGCCTTGTCCATATTGAAATACAAAGATTGGTATTTGCTTTAATGACTTCACATATTCACTTCTAACCACTTGGAGTAGCTTGCTTAAGTTTTCCTCCTTCATTTAGCTCCAAATGGAAATGCAAAACAATGTGGATATTTCCTTTAAAAACCTAGCAAGCCCTAGTTGCAAAACCGCCCAATAGTTGCCCACTTCATTGATAATGATTCCTTCTACTTTGGCTACCTATGTAGAAGCAACCCATTCACATCGAACACAATTAATTTTTGGGTTGTGGGAGGAAGTTGTACATGCGCATGTGGAAAGGTGAGCACGCATGTATTGGTATGACAAAAGAGAGAACTACATTACCGTCAAATATTGTACAAGTTTATATAAGCATGTTGCCTTTGCTCTTAAAAATCTTCTACGTTTGGTAAAACAATACAGACATGCAAATTGTCTATTGGAATTTACATTTTGATGCAAGGTCAACACATCCCACATTGAAATCTATAATGGTGTTCCCTTCTTTTGTGCACGTTTGCAAAAACAAGCTCCAAAAAGCCCCACCACATTGCATGCCACCTATAGTATGTGATATTCATATAAGCGATTAGGAATCTACTAAATTTCTAGAAAACATATTTGCAATAGATTAACAACATTGGATCTCATACAAACATCTCATTGGGGATCCTAATATATCTCACATCCACTCATTCATAGTAGTGTCGGGTTTTGTGAATTTTGGAGGGATAATTCCATTGTAATTGACATCTAATCGCATGTATACTAGAACATATATCACATGTACCCGCACTTAAAGCATGAAATACTAATTTCAGCAATTGCATTGAATAGAGCTAGCAAGTGTGATACGTAAACAGTAACTAGCATTACCATATCATGACTTCAAAACTCTCACCTCTCTGCCTCCACTGATACAGATAGATGTCTCATAATGAACAACTCGTACTATGTGTAAGGCTCAACACTTTTGCCCTGACTGCATCTGTTGTGTACATCCTCCATAACCTGCTCGATGAGCTCTACCATGGAGTGTGTTGTGGCAAGCAAAATTAACATCCATGTGTCCTTGAGCACACGATCAACCAAATGCATGGCATTGACTTACTCTGCCTCAGTATGGGAGTTCCATGGAATTCTATCCCCCAATCCATACATGACACTATCTTTGGGGAGATGAACCACCATGATATTGCATGTTGTGTTTGTGGTTTCTTCGTCAACCTCGATCATTTTGTGTTGATTGACCTCCTCCAAAGCCTTTGCCAATTGAGAGAATGCCTTACTTGGTTGATCATTTCATAATGCATTTCCTGTCTTGAATGGGTTATAGAGAATAGTACGCCACTCCACCTTCACCATCGTTAGCAACACGGGAGACAATGTCTTGCAAGGGGGCTTCCACATGACTTTCAGTATAGACCTTTGCACATTGACCTCACAATTAACAACATATTCTTCTTTTTGAATGTTAATGTAGGTAATATTCTTGAGGCACATTGTTCACTTGTGTGTGTGGCTGTGTGGCACATCCTCCACCATTGCAGGTTCATAATCTCAAATTGTATCTCCCCTACAAACAGATTATCCTTATTGGCATTGTATTGTGGGGGGGGAAAAAAAGAGTCACACTTGTTTACCGGTAGCTACCACGTTCCTTGGCACTGCTAGTTCGTGTTCTTACATTCTTTCCTTCCCTGTATAGGACGAAACATCACTATTGATATTATGTAATAATAAAATGTTTCTAAGCTCTTACGTCATTTGATCACGACATGTGAAGTTCATGAGCATCATTTCTTTACCTCTATGTGTACATGCCACATCTGTTTATCACTGTAGATCCAAGACTTTAAGTTCTTTCACCCTCCACATAGTACAAAACATTGTTGTCATTACTTCAATGATGAACAAGGTTCTTTCACCCTCCATGTAGTACAAAACATTGCTATTTTTTAATTAGCTAGTTTATAATGTATTAATGCTAATAATATATTAAGTTTAAATTAATAAATAATGATTTAATTAAAATTTAATGAGTTAATTAATTAGTTTTAAATTAGTTAGTTAGTTGATATATACATTGGTAGATTTATTAATATACATTGGTAAATTTTAATGAGTTAATTAATTATTTTTAAATTAGTTAGTTAGTTGATATATACATTGATAGTTAGTTAATTAATAATATGTTAATTGGTAAGTTAGCAAATAATGTATATCAATATAAATTAGTTATTGTAAATTTATTTTTAAAATAATATTAAGAATGTATTAATGTTAAATTTGTCAATATTAATTTAATTAAAATTTTAACTAGTATGAACTAAATTAGTTAATTAGTATTAATTTTGTGAGGGGGGATTTTTTGCCCCTCAGAAGGGGGCTCCCTCCCTCCCTCCCTCCCTCTCTCTCTCCCCCCCCCTCTCTCTCTCTCTCTCTCTCTCTCTCTCTCTCTCTCTCTCTTTGTGCTCCCGTCGTGCCCCACGCTCTTGCCATGCCCGAAGCTCACACTGTGTTCGGCCCGAAGCTCACACTGTGTTCGGCCCGCTACTCCCACCTAACTCTCTGCATGCGTCACGTCGTATCTCTCTCTCTCTCTCTCTCTCTCTCTCTCTCTCTCTCTCTCTCTCTCTCTCTCTCTCTCTCTCTCCATTTAAGTAGAAAAAGTATTTTTTGCTTTTGCATTAATTAACTAGGTAATTAATTAATAGGTATTAAATAAATAAATAATAAATAGTTAATAAATATCAATTAGTTTATTAATTACTTTGTTATTAGTAATCAATATTAATTAATAATTCAAATTTTAAATATTAATTATTATTTTAATTAATGAATATTAGTTAGTATGAATTAATGAGTATGTGAATATTAATTAATATAAATCAATTTATAAATATTAAATAATGAGTTTATTAATATCGGTTAGTATAAATCAATCAATATTAGTTAGTATAAATCAATTTATGAATATTAGTTAGTATTAATTAATGAGTATTTTAATATCAATTAATATAAATCAATTAATGATAATTAATGAATTACTTTATTAATATCAATGAATATAAATTAATGAGTACATATCAAATAATATAAGATAGTATAAATCAAATAATTAATGAGTATTTTAATACTAATTAAATTCATTAGTATAATATGATTAATACATAAAAAGTGATATGTTAGTATATTAATATTAATTAATTTATATATTAATGCATATATTAGTATAAATCAATTTATATAAATAGTTATAATTTTATAGTAATATTAATTAAAATATATTAATTAATATATTAGTTATATTGGTTTTTTATGGAGAGGATGGGAGAGAGAGTGCTTGTGGGCTAGGATCATTTTGTTGTCAAGGAAGAAGGGGCTGTCGATGCTTGCATATATATTAGTTATTTGGGTGTTTCGTAGAGAGGGTGGGAGAGAGAGTGTGTGTGAGCTAGGATCATTGGAGAGAGAGTGCATGTGGGCTAGGATCATATTGTTGCCAAAGAAGGGGTTTCCAGCACCCCCATATTTGGTGAATAAAAATATGTCAAATACCCCCCTCCCCCCTCACGGCTCTCTCTTTACACGACACATGTTTCTCAATGTCCCTCTCTCTCTCTCTCTCTCTCTCTCTCTCTCTCTCTCTCTCTCTATCTATCTATCTATCTATCTCTATCTATCTATCTATCTCTAACATGCATCTAATGCTCCACTATCTCAAAGTGGTTATATAAGGCACACACCCTTATGACACAGCTTTCTCCCCCGCCAAGTTGTGGAACATTTACTTAATCTTGCAGGTATGTACACCTCTCTCCCTTGCCCTTTCTCTCTCTCTCTCTCTCTCTCTCTCTCTCTCTCTCTCTCTCTCTCTCTCTCTCTCTCTCTCTCTCTCTCTCTCTCTCTCTCTCTCTCTCTCTCTCTCTCTCTCTCATATTCGCCACCCTCATCCACTCACCCATCCACACACTCTCTATCTCCCTCTCTCCCTTCCACACAATTCTATATATCCTCTCTCTCTCTCTCTCTCTCTCTCTCTCTCTCTCTCTCTCTCTCTCTATCCGTCTCCCCTCTCTCTATTTGTCTTTGTCTCTCTCAAATTTGGCACCCACATCCACACACACACACACACACACACTCTCTCTCTCTCTCTCTCTCCCACTCACCCATCCACACACTCTCTATCTCCCTCTCTCCCTTCCACACAATTCTATATATCCTCTCTCTCTCTCTCTCTCTCTCTCTCTATCCGTCTCCCCTCTCTCTCTTTGTCTTTGTCTCTCTCAAATTTGGCACCCACATCCACACACACACACACACACACACACACTCTCTCTCTCTCTCTCTATTCATCCTCCCTCTCAAATTTGGCACCCACATCCACACACACACACACACACACACACACACACACACACACACACACACACACACACCCTCTCTCTATCCATTCTCCCCCCTCTCTCTCTTTGTCTCAATCTCTCTCAAATTTGGCACCCACATCCACACACATACACACTCTCTCTATCTCCCTCCCTCCCTCCCTCCCCCTCTCTCTCATGCATGCACTTTATATATTCTTCCCTCTCTCTCTCTCTCTCTCTCTCTCTCTCTCTCTCTCTCTCTCTCTCTCTCTCTCTCTCTCTCTCTCTCTCTCTCTCTCTCTCTCTCATATGACATCCACCCCCACACTAAGTCTTTTATTGTCACCCATATCTAATATGCGTATCCGTACATGTGTAGATAGCTTAGGAAATGGATCCATCGTTAAGTTCTATGCCAAATACCAAGGTCCACATATATGTAGCCTCCCTCTCTACCGAACCTATTATGCACTACACAAACAGTTGGTTCTTGATGTTGAAGAAGAAAGACATTTGTAATGGCAATGGCTACCATGTTCTTGCTGTCACCCATTCGAATGGCTGTATACAAAGCACACCAATCCATTGTAACAATGACCATGAGGCTAGCTAGGTATATGTCCTAGATACCTTGGTCTCTCAAGACTATATTGCCGAATAAGAAAATAGGCCTACATTGCAACCTTCCTCCACAATAGATCTCACCTAGAGCCCTTGCAATCAGCTTAGAGAAAACAACAATTAGTGTGGAAGCCTCCCCTCCTCCCCTCCCCCCCTAGACATGGTGAAAAACAAGATCATCCCAATCACACTTGATATGGAAGAGAAGGGGATATGACCATTCTCTTATGCTACAAATGTATGATGGCAATGTGGCGTATGAGCTTCCACTGGTAGTGGACAATATGTATCCAATGGAAGGTATGAAGCAAAAGTATGATGGCCATTGCTTGACAAAGCCCACATCAATATCAATGGCATTTCCTAGTACTATTCATTGAAGCAAATACATCGAAGAACTAGAGTGTCCAAATAGAAATTATGTTGGTTGCTCAATTTCTGGGTCACCAAACAAGTGGCATGGACATGTATAAGACTCTTCATTTGCAAAGTCATTAAAAGGATTGTGGGATAGCATGACTTGGTTTTTATACCCTATTATGAGTCCCATTACATGCATGCAAGAATACTTAATACCAGCATTCTAGCTATCAAAATGTTAGTTGATGGTCTCGAAAGCCTTGGATGCTTCTATTGTAAGCATCCCCCCATCCTACTCTCCAAGTGTGAGTGTCTAGCATATTATGTGATGTTAGCAAGCACAATGTCAAGATTGTTCATTCATTAAGGCACACATAACCATGAGGTGCAAAGAGGCACGTGCGAAGCTAATATCAAAGAGGTGTGAAAGAATGTAGAGGAAATGGTAAAAGACTTTAGTACAGTTTGAACCTTGACACTTGCAAATGATTGTGGCTAGAAGATTAGTGACAAGTGCCTTGGTTTGCAAGCAAGGTGCTCCCATGTTTGACACTGAACTCTCAATAATGCTCGAGGAACTCCAACCACTCGTTCAGAGGAACATGTAACATATTATTCCATTCTTAGATATCATGCATCTTATAAATATCATTAAAGAGCCATGCATTGTGATGTTCATTATTCCATGCATATAGGTTCAAACGCATGGATTGTACAACGTGCCCTAAGAGTAATTAGGGGATAGAATCTCATCTTCTAAAGTTAAAGCGACGTTGTGTATAGAGTTTTTTCCATGGTAGCCTATTTCTTGGGCAAGTTGTTGACAATGATAGTAGGAGCTTTATATTCAAAATATCCACAACTTTGGGGATGGACTTAGTGAATTGTATGTGAAGGAATGGCACTAGGGACCTATGCAATAGTTGAATATACTTTGACCATGTGCATCATATAAATGATTGGACCACCATGGCAACACATGTGTATGACCCAAGGTAGTTTCTCTTATGAATAATTGGCTAATTAAGGAAGCTGTTTTTGCGTGTCAAACTAAATGTGGTAGGTAATTAGACAACTAATTTTACTATCACAACACAAAGGAACATAGTTCTCATTAAACTTCAATTTATATCTTATGTTTCTATTGTTGTGGGAGCTCATGCACAACCGCTAAGACCCACAGACTCCTTATTGCTTCAAGTGTTTCAAGAGAGCACAAATGTCTATCTCTCACCTAGCCGACGCGCCTTCGATCCTACAGGGGTGTAATGAGCTTACCTTGATGTTGCCCAAACGAGTAGTCTCCTCCCTTAAGCAACTCGGTAGCTCCATGATTCGAGATGCAAGCTCAAGCAACCTTAAGCTTCTTCCTTCAAGCTTCATCCTCCGTAGCTGCATGCAAGAGAAGAGAAGAGAAGAGAAGAGAAGAAGAAGAGAGGAGATGATGGAGAGCTTCTTCTCCTTGATCCCTCACCCTCACACACTCACTCCCTCACACTCTCACACTCCCTCTCTCAAGCACACACAAGCAAGCAAGAAGGAGAGAAGAAAGGGAGAAGAAGAGCTTTTGCCACACACCAAAGAATGAGATTTTCATTCACTTTTTGAGTTTATAGACAAAACCCTTATCCCTTTGGGCAGTCATCCCCTTTTTTACGTGGCCAGGTAGGCCCTCTTTTCTATTGTTCTCCTATCTTCCTAGCCTCCCACCCCGTCTACCCTTACAATTTACACACAAGGGAGCTTGGTGCTCTTTTACAATGATTTCGGCTGCGCCTTTAGATTTAAAGGTACACCTTCTCTTTTTAAGCACTTTTTAGGCTCGATTGGCTATGCCTTAGACTTCTTGTGGCCATGCTGCACTTTTGGGCTCTTTGAAGTTTGATTTCCTTCTGGGCTGCCTCTTTTAGCTCCCGACTTGTGCTTTTCTACTTTTTCACTTTTTCTTGTGTTGAGGTTAGCATTACTCCCCTCCTACTCAAGTGCAAGTCCCATGGGCATTGATGGGTAGTAGCTGGAAGGTGGGGTGGGTGTAGCTAGATGGCTTTTTGAGTTTGTATACAAGGTCTTGTTGAGGATGGTGTTGAATGGATCTGCCCTTGAAATTGAAGATAGTGTTGGGGCGTGTCTCTCCCTAATGCTGATGGTGGGTGGATCTGTCCTTTGAAATTGAAGATGGTGTTGGACGGATCTATCCTTGAAATTGAAGATGGTGTTGGAAGGATCCCTCCTCGTGCTCTCTGAGGTTGATATGATGCAATCTTAACATGCAAGCCAAAGTTGTGCACTTCCTAAGGGGTGTATATACCTCTCCATGTAGTGCATGGTGCAGGTGCTAGTGAAACTGGGATTTGGGTCGAGAACCTTAGGCAAGCCTGCGGTGTTGTCCCACACTTGAGGACCTAGATCATGCATCATTGTAGGTGTGGTGCACAGTTTAGGGAGACAGGTTTGGAAGTCCTGCCCTTGAGGTTCCCTAAGCGTGAAGTGAGGGATGGGGCTAGGTAAAAAGCCTAGGTGCAGTGATTGTTGCACTTGAATGATTTCAGGGACTTAATCTTTTCCTTTTCTTTTCTTTTTTCTTTCTTTTCTTATTTTTTTCTTTTTATTTTATTTTATTTTCATTCTTTAAAAAAAAAGATAAACACAATCAACATCATAGATGCAAGGGTGCTCTTAGGCTGTACCACGGTCCTCTTCTAATGATGCATTATAGGGTGGCCTAAGGGATTTGCTAAAAAAGGCACAGCTTTCCATGTAGCTCTTGAGATTAGCCTTGACGTTGAAGGTATGCTTGAAAAAAAGGAGTATCCACACGTTGTAAACTGGCTATTGTTCATGTCCTCAAGTACCTTCATACAAAAAGAGGGTAACAACGTAGCCCTCATCATAGTCGGGCCATGGCACAACTATCTATTCCTAGGTTGAGATAAAAAAAGAGTGGAGGGAGGTGGGCCTCCTCAGCAACTTGCTTTTACTTTAGTAGAAACCTAATAGTCATAAGATAATTACAAGTTGTGATGAAAGAGGGGTCTCGATAGGATGAGAAATCCTCAAGGAAGCGCATGATTGACAAACGAATGTCTCCTGCCTTGAAGGTTAGGCACTCCTCGGGATTCTCTGCATTGGCATTTTAGATCTTGGGAAAGTCATACCTACCATGCTCCTTTCTATTGTAATCCACTTCATGCTTGCGAGGGTAGGGCATGTAGATAGGATCATTCCTTTCTTTAGGAAGTGTGCCGCAGAATGCCATCCATGCATCAAGGTTTGTACCCTAGATCCTTCTTCGCCATTTAGGTTGTGCTTTGTAGCCTTGGACCGTCTTAGGAATCTAGTACACCTTGTCCTGCCAGTAGTCTGGGACCTCTCACCTCCATCGAGTGATAATTATGCTCTGCTCCTTGACCCATCAATTTGCTAAGTTGTTGGCCATTTTATGGTGTCCACTACTTCCATTGGTAGGATTCGGTCCAAGGCTTGTGGGTAGAGGAATGATAGCTCGAAGGGCTGGGTTTGGAGTTCCCCTTGCCCACAAATACTCAGTTCCTGGGGCTAGTTAATGGGATAGCAATCCTCGTGTTGTGGCAGGGTCTCCAGGAAACTGTTGGGGTTGCACTCTAGCTCTCTACTGTGCTTGCTCCACCAATTCTCATCTTCTTCTCTTAGCTGCAGTGATATGCTCAAGTACTTGGATGCCTTCTGGATCTTCTTGAGGCACATTTGGTAATGGTGGGCTAAGCTCTCGGGCATGTTGCTCTTCTTCTAACTCTTGCTTGAAGTCCTGGCCCTTCCTCTGGTGGTTGCTCTTATGGGAATGGAGCTGGGGGTGGGTGTGGCTGCTCCTACTCTTCAGAACCTAGCTCCTTCAGCTCATCGGTGGAGAGGCCGTCTTGCCTCAAATACAAGCATTGTTCTTTTCTCGTTAGACCGGTGCCAATTTAGAAGAGCGCGCTCTTGTAGGCCATACTTCAGGGCTCTGGTGGTCATCTCTAAATTCCTTCTCATCCTCTCCACATAATCCTCATTTTCCACTTGTGTTACATGGAGCACTATGCTTAATAAGGGTTTCCATTGCGCATCTGAACTTGCTTCTGCGGCTTTGGTTTTGGCATCTGCCAATACCGCTCACATTCTGCTATGGCCAAGCGCTCGATAACTCCTTGCACCCATTTGAAGTTGCGCTCTTCCCGCTGTTTGGCGCTCTCTTCCAATTCCTCCTTGCCCTTCTCCATGCTTTGAGACAGCATCATTACCACCTACTGTTGTTCATTTGATACTTCTAGCATGTGTGTTTTTTCCTTGTTTCGGCAGTTCAGCTACTCCTCGACTATCTTTTGGGTTTGTTGTGCCGTGAAGAGTTGCATGGAAGTTTTCAATAGCCGTTTAGACATATCTTCATTCTTTTGCGTGTGGGCTTCTTGCCTTCCTTCATGCTGCTGTCTTTCAGGTTCAACCATGGTTTTTATCTCTTCCACCTCTTGCTCTAGGTTCTCTAGCTCTTCCCGTAGCCCTTGGGTTGCTTCTTTGATGGCTTCTTCTATCACTTTCTCCAAGCATTCGATTTCCTTTTTAGTCTCTCCTGTTCCTCCAACTCTAGGGCAGTCCTCTTCTTCAAGTTTTCTATTTCTTCTTGATATCTTCATGCCCTCTCTTCTCTTGCTGCCCTTAGCTCCTCCTTGGCATCTAGGATGTTTTTCATATTTTCTTGCAGCTCTTCATATAGCATGGCTAGCTCCTCGATGCATTACTACATCCTCAACCAGTCTTGTGTCTCTTCACCTAGTTTTGCTTGCCAACTTGCTTCTACCTCTTTCTTAGCTTTGAGCTGCACTTTTAGCTCTTGGATTTCTCGTTGATGCTTTGCTGCACGGTGGGTTGTTTCCAACTTGAGTGCTATTGAGGCTTCTCTTTCAGTCTCTTCAGCTTGGTTGCTGTTGCTTTCTTCTCTCCCTTGGCCTTTTCTAGGTGTGCTAGAAGCTCTTTGATGTACTCATCATATGTTGTGGCTATGGGTGTCGTGGGAGGTAATGTAGTCGTAGAGGCCTCTAGCTTCTGCCTCTTGGGATCCTGCCTCGACTCAATGTCAACTGCAGCTAGTCTTTTAGCTCGTGCAGTGGGGACCCTTGCTCTCGAATCCGGAGCTATCTCTTGCATCTTCGTTACCAAAAATTGCATCATGGACATTAACTTGCTAGTAGTGTCCATGGCAACTGCAGTGTCTTGGGCAGTCAAGGTGGTCGTGGCATGGGATGTGAAGATTGATGGGAGGGGGTGCATTGGGGCTTTGCCCTTGCCTAATACTATCATGACTGCTTCACCGTCTGAGGCCCTGGCACTTTTGCTTGGCTCTCCTTCCCTCTAGGGGCTCATGGTGGCTAGCTCTTCTACGCCAAAAGTCTTCTCCACCACTGACTTGTGCATGGCCTCGCGGCCATGTCTTCATCTTCCTTTCTCCTCAAATCTTTCACCTCTTCCTCTACTTTTCTTTTTCTCTCTTCTTCAGCCCTTCTCGACTCATCTTCCACTCTCTTCAGCTCAGTTGCTTCCATCTCCCTTCTCTCCTCTTTGGCCCTCTTGGACTCGCTTTGGGCCCTCTTCATTTAGCTTGGTCCATTTGTCCTTGGTCATTCTTTCTTTTGTTTCCTTTTGTGGCTTCAATGGGGTTTTCTTCTTTGGTACCTTGGGCTCTCTTTGGCTAGATTGTGTCACTTGATGTTCCCTATCACTTATAGTCCTCTCACTAGGCTGCTTCTGCTCGGGGTGTGGCAATCGGTCAGGGGTCTTCCCTACTTTCTCTTCACCTCCTTTTGCATTCTCGTGCCACTATGTGGATACACTGTGAAAAAATATGGAGTGCATCATCATATGGCTTTCTTATTGATCTGGAGAGTCAGTGTCATCTTAGTCATTAGTGCTAGTGTTCGTGGCATGGATGGTTAAAAAATACTAGATTTTTTGACAAATTTTAGCATATTTTTGATATTTTGGATATTATTTCTTGTAAATATCCTAAAAATATATAGAAACTTCTAGAATAGGGCGGATGCAAAAATAAGTGGCTTTTTTATCCAGTTTTAGGATTTTTTAATGAAGAAAAGAAAGATTGGCAAAATTGCGTGCATCGCGATCGCAGTTGACAGGCAGCAAATATCACTGCGAAGAATTGGGAGAAGAAGAAGGAGTGACCTGGGAGAATTTTGATCAGGTTTCTTGAGGTTTTACCCCCCTTTCGGAGCCAACGGAACTATCAAGTTTGCAGTCTAAGCTGCAAAGAAGAAGATACTATTTGGATGTACGTTTTTAGTCTATAAGGGAGCTCCAGGAGATCTAATGCTTGGAGATTGCTTCTAAGAGTAGTGCCAGACAAGGAATTTCAGATTCTATCAATACATAGTGATTTGATTCATTGTGCTTTGTCTTTATCACTCTTGTCTTTACTTTTTCTTATTTTCCATCTCCTATTCTCTACTTCCTTCTATCTCTAATTCCCTATGTATACAACCTTTTGACTAAAACCCCTCTAACATTGGTGAACTCAACGTGAAAGGTCATGAGAAGGAAAGACAAGATGGGAGAACCTTCAAGCATAATTTCTAATGATGTTTTGCAACAGTTAGTGCAGAATATGAACATGCTTATGCATGTATAACAACAACAACAAGTGATGCATGCTTCTACTCAAGCAGAAACTGTTGTGATGGATGCTCTGCAAGCAGTAGAGCATGAGCTGAAGTTGTTGAATGGTAGAAATGTATCTGCATATATGCATACCTATGCTCAAAAGATGGAATTCTTTGGGGTGGCTCAACTTGCATGGAGCCACTATTTTGTTCGGATCACCATACATGAACTGAAAGCGTGAATTATTGAATTATATATGCAGGATGCTGGCTGGGTAGCTTTCAAGAAGACACTCAAGGAAGAATTTTACATTGAAGACACAAGTTTGATTACGCGCAAGACTTTTCAGGAGTGGGTTTTATAACCCAAAAAGGGTCTTGTGGCTATAGAATTATTAAGAGAATTTGAAAGTCAATTTGAGCAGTTAGATCTTGCAGAATATCAAGCTCTTGCAAGTCAAAAAATTGAATTGTTTCTACAAGCAGCAGATCCTGAGCTTCAAGAGAAGCTTGATGATTTGCTAGAGGATTAGACTACAGAGACATGTCTTAAAACAGAGTGGAGGCATGTCAAGGAAGCTGTTACTACACTGGTGAAAAAGCATAGAAGAAGAGAAAAATTGCATGTCTCTAGCTTGTTTTGACCATTGTTACGGGCAAAACAATTGATGTATCCAATAAGCCACCCACTTCTGTGGCTAAACCTATGGCTGTACTTATTATTCCCACTGTTAGGGAAGATGTATTAGATGAATTTGTTAAAGGCATGTCGGATCTTCAATTAAAGGTCGCAAAATTGGGTGAAAAAGGATAAGAGGAAAGGGGACAAGTAGTAGCCTGTAAACTAGGAAAAGATGTATGTGGTGTGATAGTTTGTAGCATGAGAGAAAGGATTGTGCTGCTTATCAAGAGGCCTTGGCGCACGATAGCTCATCTTTTGGAAAGATGGCAAGATCCATGCACAAGAAATGAGATTGCCTCTTGCTTTGAATTTTGAAAAGGGAGGTATGCAAAAGTTGTTGGAAGACTTGGCTATCCGAAATCCTTATGCGGCTATACATGCTTCCACTTTTGGTCTATAGTTGGATAGAATGCATGGCCAATGGTCCAAAGGCTGCAATATGGACACAGGCCTTGCATACAGTTGAAAATAGAAAAGTTACTGATAGTAAAATGTCTCATGTAGGGCAAGACATTCATGACATAACTAGTTGGGAATCATCGGTAGATGTATATTCATTGTATGCATATTTAGCAAAGGTGCAAAACACAGATGTACTTGTGGAAGAGAAATGAAAGAGAGATGAAGATAATGCAAGGACATCTAAAAGAGTGACAAGAAGAAGTGTGGATCAGCCTAAAGCTACAAATTAGCCACCTCCTGAGCATATTATGGAAGAGGCCAGTTAGGAACAAAAACATGATAGCAAACAAGAGGGCAAAAAGAAGGGCAAGCATCCAAGATATAAGTTGTAGTTTGATATTAAGATAGCCACAAATCTTAAGAAGGTTCTTGAAGAATGGATCTTAAACACTCGGGTGGAATTCACCTTGGGAGAGGTGCTTGGCATCGCCAATCGGGAATTTCATGATGATATCATTGACATAATTAAGAGGAAGCATAAGTTTGTTGGTGATACTACTAGTGCATTGATGCAATTTGAAGAGGAAACTGGTTTGTTGGGTATTCAGACTAAATATGAGCATGATGTAAATATTGGATTATCTATGCAGGATGCTATTAATTAGTGGACATCATGTGGAAAAGAGAAAAAAGTGGTTGAAAATGCATTGTCTTGTAGCAATATGCATGGTGGAGTAAGGCAAATGCAACAATATGGGGAAGAGACTCTAGGATTTATTCCTCAAAATAATTACACAAGAGACCATTGGGCCAGGGCTACCACTGAAACGGTAGTGAAAATAGGGGAGTATGAAACTCCTTGAGTTGCTTTGCTTGACCATGGGTTTGCGGTTAATATCATTGAGCGTGGATTGTATGAAAATGGTGCATGGCTTGTGGACACTGATCATGGTTGGCGTATGAGGGCTGCAAATAATTCTTCGGGGAAGCTCTATGTTGCATGTCCTAATGTAAAAGTGTCGATTGGTGATGTATAAGAAGAGCAACACTTCTTTGTGCAAGATAATTCCTCATATGCAATGATTTTGGAAAAACCCTATATTACAGGAGTGTTGCGTATGGAAACAAAGGTGCTTGATGATGGTTCTGCTTATGCCACAGTCAAAAGCAAGGATGGGAGGAAAGCAGTCCAATCTCTTACTATTTGTGTTAATCATCTTAGGAAGAATCAAGATACGCTTCAAGAGTCTCCTTTGCCTCCAAATGCAAGGGAATCAATGACTTGGATTTTCATTAAGCACTGTTATAATGGGGGGGCTATATAGTGCTATTCAAAGGATGTACTCGCCTCTTGATGGAATGAAGCATGTATTTACTATTGGTTATTCTTAGTTTATAGTAAACAGTTCATGTTGGTTTAAGCCTATGGAAGCTATGTGCAAGGCTGAACACATATCTATGAAATGGGCTACTAATGAATTGAGAGCATTGGGGATGTTAGCTAAAAATGAAGGCATTTTAGGCATCTTTTATGGGTTGAATATTAATGACAATGTGGCTAAAATTTCAGCAACTATACATGCAGAAAATGAGGTTGAAAACAGTGTTGTCAGTATGTTCTTTGGATATGTATGATGCTATAGCATTGTTTTCTCAGTAGGAAGGATTACAATGGGCTAAAGCACTTGTGGAGATAAAGTATAAGACATTTGACAAAAGGGTGAAACCAATTACTTTGGCACTTCCACCAAAAAGTGAGGGTCTGTATAAAAAAGGTATGAAAAAGTGTTAAGGCAGCCAAGCTTGTGGGATCCTAAAGATATAGGTCATCAGTTTACATCTAAAACATTACAGGAATTGAAAGTTGGTGCAGAAGGATTTCTTTTACTTGCTGAAAGAGATTGTTTTATGCAGATGTTAGCTGGGCATGGAAAGGCATTTGCATTTTAGCCAACTGAAATAGGTTGTGTGGATCCAAATGTTGTCTCTCCTATGGTAATATTTATTGTGCCACATGTACCATGGAACTTGAGGCCTATTCCAGTGCCTAAAGCTTACTTGCCAAAGCTAATGGATTTGCTAAATGAAAAGATTTACATGAAGAACTTGGAGCCCTCTTCAGTCCCATATTCAAATCGTTGATTTTCTTTGCCAAAAAAGAATGGGGCTTTGAGATTTATTAAAGACATGCAACTGGTCAATAAAGTGACCATAAGAAATGTGGGTGTAGGTCTTGTGGTTGATGAATTTGTAGGGGTTTTTGCAAGTAGAGCGATCTATTCTTTGGGCGATCTTTATTCGGGGTATGATTAGTTTTAGCTTGCAGTTGAAAGCAAGGATATCATAACCATGAAGACTCCCTTGGGTTAGTGTGAATGTGTACTCTCCTGCAGGGTGCGGCAAACTCAGTGGCACACATGACAAATGCTATGAATAGGGTACTCATGGATTTTATACCACAATTGACAACGCCCTTCTTGGATGATGTTCCAATCAAAGGGTGTGCAATGGATGAAAAGAATGAAGAGATGGATGCTCATAGGTGTAGACAGTTTATTGCAGACCATATTGTGGATTGTGAAAGGATTTTGACACATTTAGAAGAGGTGCATTTAACTCTTTTAGGACAAAAGTTTGTCTTTGGAGTTAAAGAGGTTTTGATTGTTGGGCATATGTATGGGCCCTATGGGCAAATACCATCACCATAAAAAATAGATGGGATTGATAGAATGTAAGATGTATGCACGAATGTATCAAAGGTGTGTAGATTCTTGGGTGCATGTGTGTTCAATTTGATATGGATTCCTCACTTTGCATGTAGCTAATGCTCTATATCAGCGCGTGAGGAAAGGTTGGAGATTTCATTGGGAAAGGAAACATCAGAAAGTAATGAAGAAATTAAAGCAGCTCTTGAAATTTTCTCCTACATTGAGAAAGGCTAATTATGCACATGGAAAGCCTATCATTATTACTATTGATACAAGCCCAATCGGGATTGAATGGGAAATCGGGAAAGATGATGAGGAAGGGCAAAGATATGAAATTTGATTTGGTGCTAAAGTATTGACTGAACGATAGAGAAGGTATCCACAGGTAAAAAGAGACTTATGGGGAAGTGTGACAGCCCTTAAATGTGATAAGGAGTATTTTATGGGTGCTCATGTAGCCATTGTTGAGACTGATTGTTTGCCTGTATGGGGTATGATTACTAGTTATGCTACCTTAGACATTGCTATGCTCTGGTGGATTACATACATCAAATCTTTGAACCCTGAATTTCAGCATATTGCAGGAAGAGATAACCCAGTGGTGGCAGACATGTTATGTCGGGGGCACACTATGAGAATAAAGATGGGATGATGGATGAGGAGAAAGAAGATGACTTTCTTGCAGCTGAAAATGATGTTGTAAGAGTGAATTTAGTAATGCAAGGAGTTGCTACAGCATAATAGAAGCTTGGACAGCAAAGAGAAGGCACTTTAGATGTTTTGTATCTTGTGTAGAAGTGTTTTTGGAAGACAAATATGCAGGAGAGTACCCTAGTTTGGTAAAAGTTATTATTTCTAATCGTGATTCTAGATTTTGCAATAATTTTTGGACTACATTATTTGCTAATTTGGGTACAAAGATTGATTTCTCATCTGCATTTCATCTGAAACAAATGGGCAAACATAAGCTACTAACAGTCCAATTTTGGATCTTTTGTGTGCATACACAATTTCAAAACCACAAACATGGGATACACACTTGCATTTACTTCCGTTTGCATACTATTAATACACCACATATAGCTACATAGAAAGCACCTTTTGAAATCATTTATGGACATAGATTGCCTACACCTGTTACATCATTGTTAAACAAAATTAAAGCTGCTGATGATATTACCAATATGCATACTACAATTTTTGCTGAAGTCAAAGACATGTTTGTGAAAGTCCAATATACATACACAAAACAAGCTAACAAGAAAAGAAAAACTATGAGTTTCAAAGTTGATCATTATGTTTGGTTAGGCATTGAAAAGAGAAGATTGCAAAGTGTTGAGAAATACCCTGTTGTTAAGTTAGCCCCTAGATTTTATGGACCTTTCAAAATCATTCATAAAATCAATAACAATGCATTTAAATTAGAACTACCCCAACACTCAAAAATCCACAATACTTTTCATATCAGTTTGTTACGACCTTTTAGAGACCAATTACCTGTTCAACTTGTTAATGAAAACCCTCCTTTGTTAGAAGAAGAAACTAAAATCCTTGAACTCAAAACTATTCTAGACACTAACTTTATGACCACTAGAACTAGCCGTAGATACTCTAGATATTTGGTTAAGTTTAAAAATCATATTGTTGAAGAGGCCCAATAGATGCATGACCGTGATCTAAGTGCTTAGCCCTCATTGCTCGCTCCACATTATGATGCCAGGAGGCATATTCCATAATGGATTTTGTGGGACCATGGTGGATTCCGTGAGTTTTTATTCCACGGTGGATTTCATGAGGTTTTGAGGTGGATTTCATAAAATTATATTTATTTGTCGGGGCTTGTACACAAGGTGGATTCCTTGTGCAAGAAGTTGACGGGGACACCTATCCTTTTCGGGTATCATGTTAATTTAATGTGCATGTGGGTGACTCCATAGTGGGTGATTCCACAAAATACATATTTAAATTAATGGGCATTTATGAGTTTAGAGTGCACTTGTACTAAATTAAGGTTAGGACAAAGTTCCAACCTATTTATTTATTTTGTAGCTGAAGACTGCTAGGTATTCACTTTTGTCGGTTTAAGTTTATTATTTTCTAACAATTGTGAATGCTTTAGTTGATGTGTAGAGCATGTGGCGATGGCATTGGGAAGCATTGGGCAATAGCGTGTATTCAAATTACCTAGAAGGAATTATCATTTTTTATGGGTGCGCGTCTTATTATTAAAGGCGTTGTGGTAATATCTATTTAGGCGCGCTTATTTACTGAAGCACTTGACAAATATTTATTATTTTATATGTGCATGGGAACACGATTTAAATATTTTATTATTAGATATTGCATTTGGGCATAGCTTGACTTTTGGACCACCCAATCGCTTTATTTTTTATTTGGACAAAAGCAAACACAAAAGCTAAAGCATGCTTATCGTAAAATTGGGCTATTTTTGAGCTTTGAGATTAATAAATTTATAAATACATGCCTTGTGAAGCGCTCACACAAGGCATGGGAGGAGATTGTACCAAATTGGTCTTTTTGCCTCATGTCGTGCAAGTCTATCTTCTTATTTTTTAAAGCTTAAAGTAGAGTTCTTTGTTCTTAGGGACCTTCCGGCACTCACTACGTATGCATCTAGCATCCAATTTGCACACTGGCATTTCTCAGTCCTGTTGGCTAAACCTAGGGCCTTCTCCACCATCACAAGGCTCAACTCCACCTCTACTTGTGTGAGATTCTTCTCCTTTTCTTTCCATCACCGTGCCACAGTTTCTTTGGGCATTGAAACTCCTTAGAAATTTTGCGCACTTGTTGTAATCGACAGCCTACCCGACCTTCTCTACATACTTCTGTAGATTGCATTGGTCCACGAGTTGTTTTACGATTGGCTCCTCCATGATGGCATCTTCTAGGTTTAGGGTAAGCTTGAATGTAAATTGGTTGAAACCCCTCATCTCTCTATCGATATGTACTTTGTTTGCTCTTCCTCTATCAATGGGAGCTTTCCACCTTTATCTTGCCGTGCCATTTTAGGTTCATGTCATATATCATAGCTCACCATTAGTTTTCTTGAGTCAACTTCCATAAGGAGGTAGATAAACATACATGGAAGATCTTAAGAATGTGAATGCTTAAGTATAGAGTAAAATTTTTGCTTCAAGCAATCCACATGATTAAAAAATATCCATGATAATTTTTCACACATTTTGAGTCTTGTCATTTAAACATTGATTGATGTTTAAGGCATGTTTGTTTTCTTCTTTTCCAGTTTTCTTTTTATGCTTGTTTCCTTCCCATCTTACCCCTTCCCTCCCTCACGAATGATTTGAATCCTTCCTAGGGTTGGAGAGCAAAGGTTTAAGGGCATTTTAAGTGGGCATGGGTGGAAAATTACATTGCAGAATCCATGCATAGAATTGTGGGCTATATTCTGATTGAGCATGGTGGTCCATATCATGAGGTGTGATGCCTACGCATGTGATATAGGTGAGGACATAAGTGATAAGATCTCTTGAGTTGATCTTGCTAGCAATGTGTAGCTCTTCTTCAGTAAGGACTTGATCTAGGTAAGGGTGGCTCATGATATGATCTTCCAATGATCAATTGTGAGTGATGGCCAATACTCTAAAAGAGGTAGGAGCTATGTAAGTAGGATCATACTCGAAGGTCTTAATGGCATGTTGCTGCTTAGCATTGGTCATGATTTGGCAGCCTTCTTGTTCCCACTGGAGTCAAGAGCATACCACTTGCATAGGAAGGATGAGTCATTATCGGCTAGCTTGTGAAGTTCGTCTAGCTCTTGGCTCATGGCAGTGACTCTGCTCTTGCTATAGGAGGTGATCAATCGTTGTTTAAGGGCTTGGTCTCGAGATATCTTGGCATTGGCGATCAATTCCTCTACGACCATGGGGGTTTTAATCCGTCACAAATTCATATTCCTCTCAAGTGCATGACAAGGAGCAGACATCCGACTCTAAGGATGCATCAAGTAGACCTAGCTCTAAGCATTCATAGCTCTTAGAAAGTAGGGTGAAAGTGGCATCTAAGCACTTGATGCAGGTGACTAGGTCATCTCTTGTGTTTTTAGCTAGGTCTTTAGCCAATGTGAGGACCGATCATCGTTCATAGGATGGCTTAAGATGTGCTGGTGGGTAGGGTTGATTTGAGCTAAACAAGGGGGCTTCTAGTGGCTGATCCTCATGTGGGTCTTTAGAAGTAATGGCATCCTTAGGGACCATGGGTTGGGTGTGCGGCTCAGAGGATGTGCTACACTCATCTTGAGAAGTAGCTAGGTCATTAGGCTCCTTGGGGGTGGTCGACGAGTTAATGGGAGTCGATTGCAGTTTTGGTCGATGGACTTGCTGTAGTGCTGGTGGCCTAGTGATCTTGGGCTCTATGGGTTTAGTGGCTTTGGGCTCTGTAGGCTTGGGTATGAGGGTCTCTTGGGGCCTTGTTTTCTTAAATGGTGTTTGATCTTGCGTAGATGGGTTTGAGGGTGGCACTTGAGTAGTGTCCATGACAGTTTTGGCTTTAGGTACCCATATCCAGGCATTGCCCTCGTAATAGCCCTATGCTTGCAACAAGGTTTTGGGAACCCATTGTGGCTTTCCCATTTGTCTTTGCTTGTATCGCCTATTCTGCGCCTCCTAGCTCTTGGGTGGTGTGAGTTTCTAGTGTTGTGAGGTCATGTGTGCCTGCTTCTACGAGGTGGGCCTTTGTGCTTAGGCATCCATTTGAGCTGTGGTTCCTAGGCCTTAGCTCTAATTTCTGCGGTTTGGTGGCATTTAGGTTTGGCACGTGCAACCTCAAGCCTCTGCCTTCAAGCTCCATCCTCCATAGCCACGCATAAGAGAAGAGAAGACAAGAAGAAGAGAGGAGATGATGGAGAGCTTCTTCTCCTTGATCCCTCACCCTCACGCACTCACTCCCTCACACTCTTACACTCCCTCTGTTAAGCACACACAAGCAAGCAAGAAGGAGAGAAGAAGGGGAGAAGAAGAGCTTTTGCCACACACCAAAGAATGAGCTTCTTATTCACTTTTTGAGTTTATATACAAAGCCCTTATCCCTATGGGTGGTCATCCCTTTTTTTACGTGGCTGGGCCTAGGCCCTCTTTCCTATTGTCCTTCTGTCTTCCTAGCTTCCTTTCTACCGCCCTCTACCCTTACAATTTGCATAGGAGGGAGCCTAGCGCTCTTTTACAAGGATTTTGGCTGTGCCTTTACATTCAAAGGTGTGCCTTTTCTTTTTTAGTATTTTTTGGGCTCCGATGGCCGTGCCTTGGACTTCTTGTGGTGGCCATGCCTATGCTTTTGGGCTCTTCCAAGTCTGATTTCCTTCTGGGCCGCCTCTTTCAGCTCTCGACTTGTGCTTTTCCACTTTTTTCACTTTTTCTTGTGATGAGGTTAACATTTGTAGTGCATAATATTTGATGACTTTGGCAATATGCAAGATGAAGGAAGAGGATATAGATGCACAAGTACTTTTCTAGACAAAGTTGAATGTCAAAGTGAGAGAGAAGTGTGGCTACCCAAGTGTAGATTTTTGAGGATTCACAACAGGTAAGGCAGTCACCCACTAGAGGGCCATTTTCATAATGTTCAATGGTAGTCTGGACAACATATTGCAAGGAAGGGAGAGATCTTGCTTATTTAATTGGGAACAAAGTCTCCAAATATACACATCACATTATATGCACAAGAATTTCCAAGATGAGCATAAGTGTTTGTGCCACATGTGGAGGTGTGTGGCCACAGAAGATAATGCAAAAGTGTAATACCAATGGCTTGGTGGGCCTCAGGAAAAGTTGCGAATTGCGATACTCGAGTAATGGATTGTTGGCTTAGTTGGTGGCATATCAGATATCCACACATGGGAGGTGACACTTTATCAGGATACGACTAAATCGTAAGAGTAGGATGTGATGTGTGGTGCAATTGTTTTCTCACGCTCCATATCGTCTTGTGCTAGTATTTGTCCAGGTGGTAGAGGACATTACTCATATGCTAATCATGAATCTAGTAGAGCCAATGCATGCAAGTTGGTTAGGGAGGGATTCAAAGAATCTATCAACTTGTATGATGCATGTGTTAGTGATTTGGTCAATGCTCTACTACAGAGCACTAAATGACATGCATTCATTGGTGGAAAGTTTCATGGCATAGGACCCATTGTAGAGAAGCTTTTGAGTTGACTATAACAAGGAATTAGCCCTACACCTTGAGCAACATCAATGATGGTTGAGGAGGTGGCAACAAGAAACTGAAATGCATCAACATCTTGATTTTAGAGGGGACAATGTGACTATAGCGATGAAACAAAAGGTTGATGGGAAAGTGGAGTGAGAGGAAGCAAATGCCTCTCACAGTCCCAAGTATGTGGCAAAAAATATACCTAGAAGAAAGGGCACAAGGTCCTCTATGAGTTTAAAACTGGGACAACTATGGTAGAAGATTCATTTGTGGTAGGAATTTAATCTTATCATTACATAAACTTTGAGGACTCTCTACCTTTCAACCAATCAAGGGCAGTTAGAGAAAATGGTGGTGGAGACAGTCCTTCACGACACCATTTGGGCTATAAGAAGGATTCTAGCTTAGAGCATGTGGAATGTCAAGGATGGTTGGGAGCTATATAAGAAAAACACAAAAAACCAATTAAAAATAAGACATATGGGGTGCCTATACCTTCATTTTGGGACATTGTGCTCAAGAGGAGAAACTAGCAATAAACATGGAATGTGGTGCTAGTTCATGTGGTTCTATAATGATAGTGTAGACCATACATGGAACATTTGTTCTTCTATTCATCAAGCACCACCCAGAGTTCCATAGGTATGGCCAGTGGCATGAGGTACAAACTTGACAATAAAAGAAATCCACATGTTGTAGAGTAGTGGGCTTGTTTTACAAAAGGTGGTACAAGAAGTGGATGCTAAACGAGGGCTCATGTAGATATCAGAGATGTGTTTCATAGGCTACGAGGAAAAGGATAGACTTAGCATTAGCTCTAGATGCAACTGTGAAGGGCCACACAGTGATGAAGCCCTTGAAGCATGCGCTTTTCAAACTATAGACCTAACTCAAGTGTCTTGCATGAGTGTTATGATATGCACTTTGCAAAGAATCCAACATGTATTTTTTGGGATTTCATGGATAGTGTAATAGAAGGAAAAGCATATTATTTGGCATGCAAGCACCTATACTATGTGTACCTCCAAGTGTTTAGAATGGATGCAAATGCAAACATGTTTGCACACCAACCCATGCTTACAGAAGAAAACTTACATATCATATTTGGAAGCAGAACTTTTCCAGCACTATCTACACTATGACCAGTAAAGCAACACCAATGCTACCTATTAGCACAATCACATTCTATTTTATCAAGAAAATACTATCATACAATTCACTTGGTTAGCTTATGTCAAAATTTTGATTGAAAAAGCATAACTTTGGTGGCTTGTATGTAGGTACCTACCACCAATGGATGTACCTTTGCATAAGTTAGACATGTTTCAGCTATGATTGCTAACTTGCAACTAGGCAGTGGTGGGTACCTTGGGACCACTCTTATGGGCTGCAATGGTCCCTTAGTATACCACCACTTGCTCATAGCCCCAAATGGTATGGGATGATGGTAGGTTACATTTAGCATCTAGATTTGTACACTTCATCCTTATGGTGTGTATAAACTGATCATACTCAATAATTTCCCATCACAGTTGATACAAAGAAGCACTCACAATTATATGATATAATGGTAGTGTAGTGGAAAATAGTAATTCTCGAGACATAGTTTATAAATAAAATTTACTCATAGTTGAAACATGCATATTTAATAGTAGGATTCTTATAAATTACTCTTGTAGGCTCTCAATCTAATTTTATCACTAATTAATTTTCAAACCAAACATATAATTTATGGGACTCCTTTTCGGATTCCAAAAGAAAAATGATACTTCAAAGTAGAGATATATGAATTAGTGAGGATATATATTATGATGGGCACAATAATATTAAGGCAATACAAAATCTAGAAATACCAAGCAATATGTAAATCAAAACCTAAGAGAAGAGGAATCTGGTTGCTCTTTATTATTGTGAGGAAAGAGGTAGTAATTTTTGATGCTCCAGTAGTGGTTGAGAAGACATCCACGAAGCTCTTCAAAATGGTAATTTTAATGTAACTTTAATAGTACTATTTTCTATTGGAAATAAGAGATATAATAACAAAGGCAAAAGAATGAATGGCAAATTGATTCCCTTAATATCATAATTAGTAGGCAATATTTGTTTTCCTAACCGATATATCTTCATCATTAAGAGGATAAGTTGTTATCATTTTAATTCGAATGAGGTGGCTTGACTCATGGGACAATTTGTTCTCATTACTAAGCTAGAGTGAATTTCTGTGAATTTTTCAAACGTTGAGACACTTGCCACTTACACTTCATATTGTTGTGACATTAGCTTATTTCTAGAAATATTCTACCTAAGGTTTACCTTTTATAAGGCTTTGACACTAATCCTTGTGATAAGATTCACACACTTCTTCCCTAACTTTTAAAAAAGATGCATAAACTTCTATATCATATAATTGTCAATTTAGGGCAGTTCTATAAACTTTTGTAGCTAGGTCTAACCCTAAGAAGTCTCTGTGCTATAGTCAATACTTATATAGTTCTTGATTATGCAATGCTACCCATCTAGGAATTTAGGGACATATTGAATGATAATGCATTTGCATGTACGGCTTGCTTCTTTAAAAAAAAAATTGAAGACATATATAAGCCCCATTGGGCATGTTATCCCTACTTGCTAATTTCTTTTGTAGAGGCCAAACTGAGGTGACTTGAGTATTTCTTTGGATCATGGTGTGAAGAACCCCTCCTCTTTAGGGTTTTTGGTTACCCCAATTTATCATGTGGCTGAAATGCTCCTGGACTCCTAGCCCCCATCCCATATTGCAATATGTTGTGACTCTCCCTTCCTCCCTTTCCGTTGTCTTATTACTATGACTACCTTTCCCCATGATTATGCATTGGTTATCAATAGCTATGGTGGTCTATATCTTGGACTAGAAATGGTGAATATGAGATAGAACGTCCTTCTGATGTCTGATTACAGCTTGTGCATGATTGGTTCAAAGGCAGTTGTTCATTGTTATCTTCTCGCCCCACATACTTGCCATGTTTGCCTGCAAGTTATTGATTGGCAAATGCCAGGTAAGGCATTTATCTTTGTCTCCTTGCTTGATGCATATTATCTCCAAACTATAACAACTATTTGGTTTTGAGCATATATGGGTGTACTTCTACTAGCTATTATCTATTGACTTTGTTGTTTTGGAAGATTATCATTGTAATAGTAAGGCCTTTCCCTTAGAAGTTCCTTATTTACATGAAGTGATAACCATGAGTTACTAATTAGTTAGATTGTTTTCTAGTTGAGTACATGGTAAATTTATATTGATTAATTTGTCAAATTATTTTTAATTGAGTACATGGTAAAATTATGGTATTGTTTTAAATTAATTTGATCATGTATGCTTCCCAACTCTAGTATGATAATGGTCCTTTTGTTTGAGTACATGGAAATTTCTCTTGTCCTTTGTGTGAATACATGATAAAATAATAGAGTTAAAATGGGGGATTAAAAAAAGCAAGCCCCCAATTTGAAGTTTTTTCACAAAATTTTCCAAAACTTGGAGTTTTTCAATATATTTGCAAAAACTTGGAGTTTTTTCACAAAATTTGTAACTTTATGAGGGATAATCTTGTTACCCATATTGAAAATTTGTATTAAACAAGCTATTCAAGGGACCATTTTTTTCAAACTCTCAAAATATACCGAAGAGAGAAAAATGAACAAAATTGGGTTTCTACCACACATCTCAAAAAGTATCCTTATCAATCAGACTAATCTCTAAAATTATGAGTCAATCTAAACAAAACACAAAAAGAACTCAATATAGGAAAATATAATTATTTCTCTTGCAACTATTTAGGTAAATTATGAAAGCCACTTATATATAACTATTATATAGTATCGATATGTGGACTTGATAGCAACAAATGTCAATATCTTCCTCATCTTCTTTACTAATCACTCTAAAGCTTCTCATATATGCAATGGTTGTAGGGAGCTTTAACTCTAACATATCTATAAGGGATATATCATTTTCATCCTCTTGTTGAAAAATTTGGCCAAGTATTTGTTCAACCTTTCCAATGGCAAAGGTTGCATCATTTATTGACCACTTCTCGTCATAGTTTGTATCTTTTGACAACGAATCTAGTTTACCATTTGCGGTTCTGAAGGTCTTTCTCATGTCTAGCTCCTCCTGTGTAGGTTTAGGCATGATTTGACTCATGTAGAATTTAAAGAAAACCTTGTGCTAAAAATAAAAATTAGTAGAATTGACTATGGAAAGTGGAAGGAAGAGCAATATGCAAAAGAGAAGCAAAGAGTAGAGTTGTTGCATAAGGACGGGAAGCAACCATATCATGGTTTGGTTCAACATCAAACTTGGCCATGGTTTATATCAATAGCAGACTTGCCAATCAAAGGTTAGATGAAACATGGTTTAGATTAAAAAATACCCAATTAACAAATGAAAATTAGAAATTAGAACATAGTTTAGATAAAAAACACCTTGATAATGTGATAAGGGGAAGCAAACAATTGAGAAGGTGTAACATGGGAAGGAGAAGCAACCATAATATATATTAGAAATGTGACTAGAGTAGATGATACATGATTAGATTCTATGTAACCATGCTTTCCATAATAGGAGTAAAGGACAAAGATCAAGATTACCTTAAGAAAAAAGTATCGCAATCAACAAAAACGAACTTGGAACATCAATATCAGGAAAAATGAAAATGCTTTGCACACAAAACAAGAATGATTTATAAAGAGATATTTCACATATAAATAGAAAATCCTCTGAGGGGAATTAAAACGAAGTGATCAACAAGATTTATGAAACAAAATCGAGATTACCTTGAGAAAAAAATTGTCACAACTAGCAAAAATGAACTTGGAGCATTAAAATTAAGAAAAATAAAATTTCTTTGCACACAAAATAAGCATGATTTATAATGAGATCCATCACCTACAAATAGGTACCCCCCTCAGTGAATACCAAGCTTTATGGATGTATTCATCATAGCAAAAGGCAAACAATAAACTTGCATACTTTTCATAATAGGAGAAGAGGAGCAAGATCTAGATTACCTTGAAAAAAAATTGGCTCAACAAAAATGAAGTTGGAGCATCAAATCAGGAAAAATAAAATTACTTTGCATACTAAATAAGCATAGTTTATAAAGAGATCCCTAACCTATAAATAGATGGCCCCCTCAATGAATCAAAAAAGCATGATCAATAATTCCACTTTTAGATCCTCATCGAATCATGTCCACAAATGGATAACTGGTCCATGATTAATAATGTCTACTTTTACTAGAGTTTTCATTATTCTCAAAAAGAAAAATACCAAATATGTGGTCCCTTCACATTATGTATCCAAAATGAACGTCTACCTCCACTTCTTCATATGCCCTTTAAATCTTTCATTCAGTACTGCATGGTCCCCATCTCATTGAACAATAGCCAACATAAAACTCTCAAGTCTTTGATTTGCATTTTATGCGTCGCGAAAGGGCAAGCATAAAATTTAAATCAATTTGCTTAAGGGAAGGTTGATGCATCATCATATGTTGATTTTTGTCCATCCCAAGCATACGAATGTAGACATAATACATGTGCTTGCAGGCCAGGAAGGGTTTACTTTCCAACTCTCTCTTTTGAAAGTCAGGACATGTGCAGAAGGGCTCGGGATTGACATGCACCTCATACAAATGCTCTGACATAACATAAAATATGACTTTCTCATTTGTCACCACTACTTTCTCTTCCATGAAAACTACATCCAATGCCTCAGACAATGCAATTTTTCTTTCTGCATCCTTAGAAATACCATGTCTCCATTTTTTTCTTCGTTTGCCACGAAGAGGTAAGTGGTTTTGTCCCATGGGTCGTAGTATTTTTGGGGGTAGGTGGAATGCCATCATGCTTGAATACAAAACCTCCTTTTATAAGAATTGAAATCTCCTCAACAGAAGCATTGGTGCCCTTGTCAATAGACCAAATCCTTGGTCGCAAGGGCACATGCTTAACTTATTTATCAACATCCCATGTATGCTCCACATCGTGACTGCAAAACCAGAACCATTGTGCAATAGGCTTACCTTGAAATTCCCTCTCTGACCAAAATGAAGGGCATAGTAACCCAGGTGATCTACTTTCTATCACGTTGCAGCACTTGTTTCTATTTATAATACCAAAACATTTTCGTTTGCAATGAACAAGCATTCTCCGGATGGCCCACAAACTTCTATGCATTTCCTCCTTTGAGACAATATTAGTTGGGAGATCCATTTCAATCGGCACTGCATGCACCTCATGGTCCAAGCCCACTTTTATAGGTTGGTCATTTCTATTTTGAAAATTTATCTTGTGTGCTCGTCCTTTTTGTTTTCTATCCCTTGACTCCATTACATAGCTAGGTTTATGAGAGCTACAACCATCTAGAGTTCTTCTTTTCCTTTGAACTGTTTCTTTGTTTCCAGAAATGAAAGGCTCTCCGTACATGGGGGTGCCAAGAATTGCTCCTTGAACTGTTCGAGCTATGAATGCAGGTGAAGGGGTATTTCTTGCAACCACCCTATTAATAAGAGCATCCATGTCGGGACCACTTCCAGAGTATCTTCCAGTTGTGAAGGCCAGTTGCCTTGAACATTGAATATATAAGTTGATCAAGTCAGTGATGCATGCATTATACAAACCAATTTTCTTCTTTCCATCCTCCCCTGCCAACCAACTTGCATGCACGCTCTCAAAAAGATTTGTGTTGGGAATAAAAGCCCTCTCCCAAGGACTCAAGGAAGCCTGCAACCCAATAAAAAACTCAGCAATTCATCTTACATGTCTATTTTGTTCTCATACTTGGGTATTCCCACCCCAATGATATTAGTACATGTGTATGTAATAAATAGAAACAAAAAAAAACATTTACATGTGTAGTACTACCCCAATGGTCTATCCTATTCTCCCACCATTTGATCCATCTCTTCAATGGTACGGTACTATCTCGAGGTAGTCCTACTTGCTGCCACCAATTTTGTATAGCTGTGGCATTCCTCTTGCCCTCTTCAATGGATTTTGAAAGGCGCCACCTCTCACATAAATTCAAGTGATGCTTCCGAAGGTTTGAAGGCACATATTTTGTTGTGTGCTTTTGTAAGCTTTGTTCCCAGTGAAACAAACACGATCGCTCTCTTCCTTCCAAAACATTGTCAGGTCCCGCATTGAAAACAGTGCGGATCGCCATCCAATTTGCACCGGCTTCATCCGCCATAAAACATGCAAAGTCTGCAGGAGGGTGTCCACACTCGAGCATCACATTATTAAGGCATCTCCAAAAAAGAATTTGTGTTTCTGTATCCTCTTCCTTTGTATCACAAATAGCAATCACCATGATCCCCTTCAAGCTGCAATAAGAAATACAATGATTAGCAACTAGAATATGTCAACGAAAATTGATAACAAGTAAGGTTCCCGAACAAACCATGGATTGTACACAGAACAAGACATTGTTGCCCAGTCATCTATTCTGTGTGTAAAGTCAAAGTGAACCCAAGACTTGCAAAGGTCTCCATTTCCTAAGCGTCGCATTCGATTAACGAATTCCACTCCAGAGCCGGGTCCTTTAGTAGATATCTTGAAAATGTAACTTTCTTCACCCACCTCTCCTTGCCCTGGAAATCTACTACCATGAAAAAAAGGAAACATGCATCTTTTTTTCAACTCCAAAATGTTATCAAAGCCATCTCCAACAACACATGTTTCTTTTTTTTCTGGCATGTCACGATACTATTGAACCTGCAACCTCAACAAACGAAAGTTTGTTAAACTAATAACAATGCTACAAACCATAGTTTGCAGACTTAAATAACTGAAACTAACCTCTGATTTTGAACCAATGGCATCAACTCCTCCAAAAAGTTTGTAAGCTCTTGTTCTTCCTCCACCATTGAACCATTAGTTGTCAAAGATTCAGTGATAATTTGTTTTGCCACAATCATTTGAATCTTCCTAGCACCACAGTGTCGATTCACTTGCAAAACTGAGTGAACTAAATTTTTTTAAATTGCAGCCATTGAAGTCCCTGGTTGCACATTGTGTGTGTGAGTGCCTACATGAAGCATCAATCTCTCCATGCTTGTGTCCTTTGGAAAAATGTAATAAAATTTGCAATCACAAGTTGCATAACAAGTGACAACTTTACTACAATAGTGACACGTGATTGAATGTTTTTCTTCACTTGCAAGTAGCCCCTTGCTCACTGTGGTATTGAGGTAACCATGAAAATACATTTTATTATGTTGATTGTTTCTCTCATAGTAAGGACAATTGACTCGATGACATTGTAAGTCTCCAAGGGAATGGCTAATTCTCGAAGTAGCATCAGGGAAGATATTAGTTGGATGGGGTCTTGTCCAGACATGACCATCATATTGTTGCTGCATCCCATCCATGTTTGAAGATGTGCCATATGCCGGCAGAAGAACGAAAGCAACAGAACCATTGTACTCTCTTGGAATCTCACTAACAAAAAAAGGGCCTTCACTCATCTGCAATAAAGCCTTCAACTTCTTTCCTCTAAGGCTATTAGCAATCCAAGGTAAAATCTCTTTCTTTATTTGTGGAAATGAATGAGGACTATCAAGTCCATCATCCGACTCTAAGTCAATAGTCGGAGTTGAGACGAGTGCACAAAAAGCATTTGTTATAAGTGGCGAAGAAGTTTGAGATGACGTCTCTGCGAAGGAATCGGATGTAATGTCTACAACATGTCCTGAAAGTGAATGAGCTTGTTTGCTATTTTCTACAGTGTGTAGTCCTTCATCTTGGTCCATGGTGAAAGTGGTATCACAATGTACTATTTTATACTGACATGACAGAGAAGAATCGAGCAAAAATTGCTCCGCACCATTGATATCCGGTTGGCCATGAACCACGATCTCTTCACTGTAAGCATCAAGTTGGAAAATAGCATACAAACCTACCAGCTTCCGGTCAGGGGGTAGAAGTGATTGAAGAAAATAAGAGCTCACAAGAATCTTTCCATCCCTCAGGGGCACAACATGTTCCAGTGATTCGGAGCCGATTGACCATTGAAGAGTAACTTTTGCCATTGTCTCTCACAAAACCTGGTTTGAAACTCAGCAAACAATGGAGCTATGAAGACGAAATATTATATCTAATAGCATGCCTATTGTTTATCAGTTTCTTTGAACGTAGAAATAATAGTCCGTTACCCCCACCAAATATGGATTAAATGAGCTCTTACTCCATGGGCAAGTTCTTAGTGATGGTTGAAGTTGCGAATCAGTCCATTAATGAACAAAATCATTAAAAAAGTCTACATATTGAAAAATCACAAGATTTAGTTAAATAAATTAAAAAAAACGTGTCTTTTCGAAAATAAATAATGTCTTTTTGAAAATCATGTCGTGTTGTAGCACATATTTTTATAAGCATGTTTTATTTTGTCAGATGTCAGGCGCCGTCAGCATTTACATTTTTTAGTAAATAATTTTTCGATGTTCGAGAGAAACATTCTCTCATGATGGATGTTCAATATGCACGTACCGCTTGCCATTGAAAGTTGTGTGTAATGGTTTAAACATATCTTCTTATTTGTCCTTGTTCTTCTTCTTCTTCTTCTTCTTCCTTTTCTCTTTTGTTTCCCTCTTCTTCTCTCCCATTGCAAGTTGGAAGGCATAAAGAAGAAGCAAGAAGGAGAGCAGCCCCTGAAACAAGCTCAAACAAGATCAACATTCTCCATCAAACTCACTAGGTAAGCTCCACACTCCATCCTTATGGCTAAAAATCTATATTTCAAGTTTCATTTTTCCTCCATGGCTGAAAGAAATGGAAGAGCAGGTAGACAATGAGAGGACAACAATGGGAGGGGAGAGAAGGAAAGGGGAGGTAGAGAAGGACATGGTAAACTAAAAAAATGGGAGAGGAGGAGACCTTTGGGACACCCGGGGCTATCTGCGTCAACGCAGACAACTCTCGGGGGTTGGGCGCAGCCTCCTTTGGAGGGAGGAGGAGGAGAGGGAGAAGGCGAGGAGGGGGAACCCTCAGTACCCGCTCGTTGTCTACGTCAACGCAGACGACCTAGTGGGGGGGCGGGGTACCTTATGAAATGGGGCGGGTAGTGCACAACCGCCCCCCTCTCAGCCCCTCCTTCTTAAACCACTCCCCTCTCAGCACCTCCTCCTTAAACCACTCCCCTCTCAATCCCTGCTCCCTAAACCACTCCCCTCTCAGCCCCTCATCCTTAAACCACTGCTCCTCCCTAAACCGCCCCTTAAACCTCTTCTATAGCCAAGTTACCTACAATTTTGGCTTTGGGGGCACTGCCCTCGAACTCCCGCCAAGGGGGGCCTCATGGCTGTTGCCAACCCCCCTTGAAACCCCCCGGTGATAGTAGTAGGGGGGGCTGATGGCCCCCCTACATCCCCCCCATATAGAGTGGGTGAAAACCGTGTGAGTCCAAGGCATGAAAAATTAAACCATTTTTAAATCGTACGCAAATCATCCTAAAGAAATAAGTGTGACATGATTTGATTTTTTTGGATTGGGAATTGTCAAACACTCAGCATTGTCTGCATCAACGCAAACAGGAACAAGGGATTAGGAGTATCTCCCCTTTGGGGGTGCGGGGGTGAAAATGTGGTTAGGAGGTTCAAATGATTAAGAAAATTTAATACATTTATTAAAACCAAAGAACAAATGATATTAAAGTGTGTTGTATGCGTCAAATGGTCATATTTTGGTGGAGATTAATTAATAGAACATGTGATTTAGTTGAGTTGTCTTCATTTTTAAAATGATTTGTGGTTTGTTTTAGTGCTTCTGAGCATGGCTAAGGTCGGCGTGGTGGTGGTAGGAGAGGTCAAAGCAAAAGGGGCCGTCCAAGTAAGTCATTCAATCACTCTTTTAAATTTACATATTCTATTCTTAATGGTTAAGCAACTCTTTTAAAGTTCCATATAAATGTTATATTCTATTTTCAAATTATTTTTGTAGATACTCCAATTACAAGGTTAAGATCCGATCTATGCAATAGACTAGTAAGTATCAATCAAGAAGCATCCTCCCGTGCATTCTCTGAATCTCCAAATAACAAGGGTGGAAAACCAAGGAAAAAATGTCCTTTCATTGATGATGAAGCGCTTGAGGATAGCATGGATGAAGCAAGCAATGACATTCATGCTGATCCTATGAGCACCCACACTACTACCACAGAGTGTGGTGAAACAACATAGGGGAGGTCTTTAGATTTGCAAACTGTACATGAGGAAAATGAAGAGGTGAATGAGGATGTTGCTAATGAAGAAAAGAAAGAGGTCAGTCATGATAGACACATTGGAGAGAATGTCAAGTTGGGCTTATGTCAGATGTGTTGGCCTCATTTTTTGTAACGAGGTCTACTTCTCCTCCTCCTATCCCTTTGTGTAGACTTGTGCCCTATGAGGCTATAAGGCTTGCATCTAGTTCTGCTACATGGTTGATTTCATCTTTCGATAATGCTTCGTATATGGAAAAAATGGGAAAATTTTTGGTTTCTTTGAGAATGCCCACTGGTGAGCTAATGGATGTATATCCCCAAAATTTGGAAGAGTGGGGCCCTCTTTGGAGAGAAGTTAACCAAAGGTTTGAAGATGAATTGATTGATGAGTGGGATGATTTAAGAGGGCACAAGTTTTTGGTATGGGACGGTAATCATAGGTTGAAGATATGGATGAAGAGGATAAAGGAAGGTAACTATGCATTGTCTTGCTTTCTCTTGTTTATTGTGATGATACTTCCTTCTTTGACTAATTATTTATTTTATTATTTGATGTATGTAGTTTATAATGAAGATATTTCGCGACATGTTAGAGTTCTATGTCAATTCATTCAAGTGGAGAAGAAGAAAGAAGGAGAACTATTGTTAGCATTGGATACATCAAATGCGTAAGTATACTTATCACTATTAACTTTTTCAAATGGATTAATAGATCATCAATTGTGTGTGAATATTGCCAATAGTTTTTATTTATGTGTGAATCTCAAAATATAAAGATAATTTATGTGTGAATGTCAAGATATTTTATTTATACCAATAGGTTTCATTTATGTGTGAATGCCAATAGGTTTCATTTATTAGTTATGTGAATGTGAATAGGTTTTATTTATGTGTGAATCTTAAAATTTAAAGACAATTTTCAATGTTGTAGTGTAACAAGAGCACATGTCAAACCCAACCTAGGCCATGAAATTTTCATGTTCCAAAAGTTTGGCATCGCTGATAAACAAAGCATTTTGGAAAGGATGAGCCCTTCTCAAAGACGGTGGGCTGAAATAGAGTATGAAATTGAGGGAAAAAGTAACCATGGCAATGATCCATGGTACAAGAACCCATGTTTGCTAATATCGCTTTTGGTGTGGAAGGTAAAAAGTTTGGTATAGTATTTTAGTTTTCAGCATAACAAATTGTGGTATCTTGAATTTAACCATAACTAAGAATAGTGTATTGGTTTTTCTATTTAGGATGACTATAACTCTGCCATACTCAAAGAGGAGGCCCGCCTCAAGGAGCTTGCATTGCCAGAGGCAAATTATGAGGCAAAAAGAAAACAATTCATAAGCAAAGAGCAAGATAAATTGAGGGACAAAGGATACAAGTACCTTGGAATAGCTAATCCTGCGCATGGAGAGGATTTCTTTTCTATTTTGTTTGCATTGAATTGGGATGAAAAGAACATGATGGTTATTACCAAGGACAAATTGTATGTCATTTGTAGTGCTAATATTACTGCGGAGAGTTATGTTTTCCTCATGGACTAATGTTCTCTTATTTTTTGGAATTGAACATAATTTGGTTCAACAATATTGAAGTTGGGTTTTGTTCAATAACCAATATATTAGAAAAAGGGAGATTTTACTTCTCATGACTGTCACAAAGGCAAAGGACTCCACTATGTCACACTTTGCGGATGTAAGGAGATTTTGTAGCTACATGAAGCAAGAGGTGTATTGGTTTCATATGATTGGAGAATGCTCCTTATTGATCAGGAGCTTACAAGTTGATGGCACTGAGATTCCAAGAGGCTTTGATGTTTTTTTAAAAGGCCAAAGACGTTTACATATTTTAAAGGCATTTGCAAATATTTTTGGTGAAATGAAGAATGTTGGAGACTCTGAGAAGGTTCCAGAGCTCATAGAATCAAGCAAGAGGGTGGTATACATGTATTTCTAGTATAAAGAAACCATATTTTCTAAATACCACAGGTACAAATGTATTCTAACTTAAGAGTGCTTTTGTTGTTTGTTCTTATGTTTTTGGAAAAGATGGTTGCGTAGTCTACAGGAAAGTGGAGTGCTAGAAAGCCTCCCTCCTCTAGTGGAGGAGTGGATGGACTTGGGATGTGAAAATTGTATGTTCTCAAAAGCACTGCTTGAGAGGGGTCTGTCGGAATGGGAAATGCGTATTTGTCCATGGTGGATAGACTATCCATTGGATGACATTCCACGGCAAGAGATTGAATTAAGAGAGAGTAAGTACTTTGAGAGCCAAACATAGTAAATATGTGGTAACTCTTGCTCTTAGCTATTTGTTTTAGTAATACTTGCCTTATATGCAAGATTTCTGGAACAAAATAGAGTAATTTCTATGCACAAAGAAGAGGATGAAGGAAATGGTACTTTCTAAAAATGTATTTGTTTAACATGAAACTTATCATAACTTTTTAGACTTTTGTGTTTTCTTAACTTTGTTGTTTTTGCAAATTAGAAATGTCCAATACAATAGACATGGTCCCTCATGTTGTGGGGATAAAGGCGACTTGTGGTGGTAGCATGGCAAAGGGTATATTGGATGGAATGCAAATTTTTAGTTTGATCCAAGGAGCCTTGTTTCTAATTTGCATGAACATGATATTATATTGTGTTGACTTCACACTACTGAGGTGCCATTAGTGATGCAACTGTTGATACTACAATGAAGAAAAAGTCCATGGGAAAACGAAAGAATATCCCCACGATAGATGATGCGTTGAAGCATAGCAAGGGTAAGCCAATTTGCATGAATGATAGAGTTTAGGATTTTCATTTGATGAGTCAATTTATTAAAGTATTATTTTGTTGTCTTTATATTGCGTAGGTAATATAAGTGAATCAAATGAGGTTGGTACAACAAAGCGAAGGTCTAAACACAAAGAGAAAGTTGTTTCATTGGATGAAGAATTAGAAGGTGAATCAAATATCATTTTTTGGATTATTGGAGTCATGTTATAAGTACATTTTTATATTTTTTTGAAGATAATATAAAATCTAAACATTAAACACTAAATAATTTGCTTTCCTTCCTATTTTTCTTTACAACTTTAGGCAAAAAAGATGGTTTTGACATGCATAGCATTTGGAAAGAAAAGGAAAAAAGTAAGGGTCACTTTGAGGGATCTTTGCAACATACTACACCTTCTCGGGCTATGTCATTCATGACTCAGTCATCATCAGAGCCTATACAAGAGTCTTGTAGACATCCCGCTATACGCAAGACAAGTATGTAGATTTCTAGCTTTACATTCGGAGTCTTAACATTTAGCCAACATCAACATTTGTAAGTAAACTTTATTTTGATGATAGGATTTCAATACCAAACTATCGTAGATGCTTTGTTGGTAGACATGACATCGATCGACGATTTTGCATTGGATGGGTATATTTATCACCATTCTCTATATACACATCTATTGTAATGGTTCCTTATGCTTTGTTATTGTGTTTTAAATTTTAGCATTAAGCGCTTCATGGAGGGAAATACCATCAACTCTTACCAGTGTAATGGTGTCCCATCATATGAGGTTGCTAAGTTGTTGTTTGTAGATTTTCCTACATCTTTGCTTGTTGTTGGCCTTGAGGCAGAAGGTATATGTGCTTGCATTAGTTTAGTTTCTAAACTCATGTGATATTGCATGGTCTTATACATCTTTACATTTGAAAGGGATTCCCGAATGGAATACATTTTCTAGTGCACTTGTCAAAGGTGTCATGGACCTAGCCCATAGATTCTTGGCAGATGAGGGGTTCTTGGTGACTTTGGGACTTGCACAACAATTTGGAAAAGTGCTTAGAGGAGCTCATGCCATTGGATTGAAGCTCCATCACACATGGACTCTCGTGTGTGAGGGTGGATATAGACACCCTGATACTCGAGAGGAGGTAAGTGTGTTGAAGACAAACTTGTAACTTTTTAAAATAAAAGTTTAAGTAGCTAACAAGATGATTCTGCATTGCTAGGTCATGGACCTTACTATTGGCTTGTTTTATAGAGGGATGCATGTCCCTTCATATGATAGAGAGGCTGGCGAGAGGGTTAGCCCATACAGGTTTCTTGCCTCTCGTAGCTTCCTCTTCGAGACAGACCTCTAGGGCACATCATTTGAGCACACTTATGTGGATGGTGTAGAGGTTTGGGGGGATGCAGAAAGATCACTAGTTTTTTATAGGTGCGTTATACACTCTTAGACTAGTTTATACTTTGCATTGAGATATGTCATGCTTTTGTTATGGATGTTACTAAATGGTTTCTTTTGTAGGTGGCTCCTTGCTACGTTCACAGAGGATCTCGACTATGTGCTGGATATTTTTTCAGGTTGTGGCGGCCTTGGTAGAGGATGCACAGAGATGCATCATTTTTGCATGTGCCTTGAGGGTGATTTTAGCCTCTACAACAAGTGCTTGGTTGATGTGGCATGTGAACCTCCATCTATTCATCCTAGTGACGATGATGATTTCACATGATTTGTAGTTGCATTATTTTTAATATGATGCCTTGTATTGGTAGTGCATGCCATGGGGCTTGATGATGCTCGGGAATTATGTATGACTCTATGGATTTTGGATCTCACTTAAATTGGGATTACTTCATAAACTTATAAAATTATGCTAAAACTTCATGCTTTAGAAGTAGTTGCATACCTATTTTTTGTTAGAGATCAAAGCATTCAATAGTTTGCGATTAGTTTGCAATTCAACATCCTAATATAATTAATCTAATTAGTTTGCAATTGCAAAATAATTAAATTCAAAGCGATAACATAATCAAACAAAAAGCTCCATAAAATAACCAAAAAAATCCAAGGCATGACCAAAAAGCTTCAAGAAGCACTTAAAAAGCTCCAAATGAAGAGCTTGCTAAATAATAGCACTCAGTTAAAATTTGTTTTTTTTTTCACTTTTATGGGATTGTTTAATAGTAACCCATAACAATGTAAGCATCCCTACCCCCTTAATACAAATCCAAATTATTAGTTTAATGCAATTGATTTTGACTTAAGGATATATCATTCCCCGATGCCTTAATGGAACCCATAAAAAGAACTCACCCATGGACAATGATGGTTGAAATTTGACCTAATTCATGGTCACATAGCCTAGCTTGATATTCAATTTTCTTTGTTATTAAAAGCTATTCTAGTTGTTTCATAAAGCGGCTACAAACTCCTATGGCAATAACATGGCACATATATGGAATTTAACTAAATAATAACTATTAAAATCTTGGCTCATTAGATTGTTTTAAAGTAACTCAAAATAATGCAAGCATTCGTAATCCCTTAATACAAATCAAAGATATAACTATAATGTAGTTTCTTTTGACTCAAGGATATACCATTCCTCTATGTAAACAAGAGGGGAGAGAGGGGAAGAAATCAAGAGTGTACATGCACTAAAAGGTGGAGCAAGAGTGGAAGTAATAAAGAAGCAAGAGCTATGGAGATTCAAGCAAAGAAGAGAGAAACTGGTGTGTGGAAATTCCAATAGTCACAATGTGTGATCCGTCTTCCCTTATTCTATTATCATCATAAGAATAAAGAATAAATTGATAGTGATCCTATGCCCATCATTTTTCTAAGGAAGGCATAATGTTCCACTAGGAGACTTTTAGTGACAAGATTTGCAAGATTCTCATGAGCCAAGATCTTGGCAAGCTCTATCTACTTATTCTCTATCACCTCTTTGATGAAGTGATAACAGACCTTGATGTGCTTGGTCTTCACATGAAAGTTTGGATTATGTGCAAAGTGAAGGACACTCATAGAGTCTGAATGCAATATAGGAGTCATAGGCATACCAAGCTCTGTCACTAGATGGCCAAACCATAGGGCCTCCTTGCAAGCCTCAATGGTTGCAATATACTTAGCCTCGGTATAGACAAGGTCGTGCATTTTTGCACTTTAGACATCCAAGAAATAGTACACTGAGAAAAGTTGAAGACATAACCAAAGCATATCCTACATAATCTGCGTTCGTGCAGCCCACAACTCTAGTATCGTAGCCACCCTAACAATTTTATGTATTTGGAGTGCCCCTAAGGTATCTCATGATACTCTTCATAGTTTCCCAATGTCATGTGCTAGGTGTCACCATATAACGAGCCGCCACAACTCCCATTGCAAATGTTGTGTTAGGTCGAGTGGTGGCTATCATGGCATACCTCAAGTTGCCACTATGGATGCATATGGGATCTTGGCTATCTCAGCCTTCTCATCATTGGATTAGGGACAATTTGTCTGACTAACCTTCACATGAGAAGGTAATGGGCAGCTAATATGCTTACTACCCTGTATATGGAATTGTTCAAGGAATTTATGAATGCACTTCTTCTCTCACACAAGTAAAGAGTCTCTTAGAGTGATTGCAAGTAATGCATATACCAAGTATATGTGAAGCATTTCCCATATTCCTCAAAGCTCTTTTTGAGATGTGTCTTTAAAGCATCTAGCTCATAATGAGCACTCCCAATGATCAGCATATCATCAACATATAGCTCCAAAATAATATGGCTACCATTACATGCCTTCTTTGTGTAAAGACACAGATCCATATCATTATGGGACTAACCTTGTAAATGTTAAAGGCATCAAACTTGTGATATGATTTCCTAGGTGCTTCCTTAAGTCCATAAAGCCTCTTTCTCAATTTGCATATTATGTATTCCCCACGTTTTTCCTCAAAGCCCTTAAGCTACTACATATAAATGTTCTCATGCAAGTCCCCACCATGAAGAAAAGCCATTTTCACATCTATTTGGTATAAATCTAGGTTGATTTGTGCAACCAAGAGCAATACCAAGCATAGGGTAATCATTTTGACCATAGGAGAGAATATCTCATCAAAATCATCTCCCTTCTCTTACTTAAAATTTTTAGGAACCAATCTAGCCTTATATATTGGCTTAGGGCGACTAGGGGTACTTTTCACCTTATACACCCACTTGCATGGTAATGCATGCTTCACATTGGACAAGGAACCAAATCCCCTATATGATTTTTATATAATGAATCATACTTAGACTACATGGCCCTCTCTTAAGAGTAAATATCACCTTTGTGCATAGTACTTGTCACCATGACATATTATATAGAGGGCTCAAAATGACCAAGAGGATGTGAGGCTCTAGTGGAGCATCTCAAGACTGGCCATGGGGCTTGTACAACCTATCCTCTATATCCAATATCATCAGGTGGATCTTGGGGCCACTACATCATCAATAACTGCAGCAAGATGTCTAATTGGGGTTGGTTGTACTATAATAGGAGCCTCCTCTCCTGAAAGATCATCCTATGGACCTCAATCACATGCTCTAGTCTCATATGCATCTTTTCCTCATGGAATACAACAACATGGCTATAGATGACCTTCCATGCATGTGGATTCCAAAGGTGATAGCCCATCTCACATGCATCACCATATCCAAGAAGATGCATTTGATAAATTTTTGTTTCAACTTATTGTACTTGAATTTGGAAATATGGGGGAAATGTTGATAAATATGACATATCCTAAGTCATATCCTATGGTTGTATGTATCTAAAGTACAAGCATATGTAAAGTGTCCTTAAGTTTGGGGTATCTATCTTTTGAGGATACCATTTTGTGGGTGTGGATTGTTGGAGAAATAGAGAAGAATAATGGAGGAGAAGAAGACATTGAGCTTTTGACTTCTCATCTCATTTACCTCACGGACTCCCTCCACTTCGGTTTTATTATGGTATCAGATCCTAAGTCTCTGTTGGACTAATTATCATGTGAATCGAGAGCCTTGCATTTAAGAGGATGGTATGCAGGCTTTTGTGAATGAAGAGGGCCCTGTAAACCCAAAACGAAAAGTTTGCTTGCATGAAATCGTCACTGAGATACATAGGGGAAGTCTATCTCGTTGTCGCTCGAATGTCGTACGGGGGGTTGCTGATGGAGCTGGGAACGGTGGTCATGTCTGCAATGCAAGGGCTTGAAAATGGTCTACAGTGACATCTCCCAATTTGGGATAATCAGATCTGCAAGGTTAGGCTAAGGATGAACATGGTGATGGAGCTTTGAAATGTTGTGGCTGTGATTCTCCTTCTGTCTGTGGAACAATCTTATCAGAAACAAAGGAGGAAAAGCAAGAAACAGGGGAGGACTGTAGCTTCACAGAAGAGGCCCATCGTTGTAATCCGCCAATTTCCCATCTCAAGGAAGCAAAATATACAGTCACACATCTCGTAGAAGACCCGAAAGGATTCGCATCCCCAGGAAAGGAATTGATTTGCAGAGCAAATAAACTCTCCCCCTCTCCTCAGAATTATAAATCGTTTTACAACCTAGAATGCTAAGAAGCACCGATGAGACCCATAGAGCAGGTTTGCCATCATCTGCGATAAAAGAAAAGAGCTGTCTCTCTTGGACAATCCTCATGTGAACAATAATCAAGCGATCAGGTGAGAGGAGGCTCGCTTTGCTAAGCTACATGAGATTGTCTGTCTAGAAGGCATGGTGGCTGCTTGAAGGCTTCTTGAGGGAGGATCGATCAGAGGCTCCTTTTGCAGGAGATTGTGGTGTTCGAAGGAAAAGAGATATGTATTGTGGTATCGTGGTACACGTAATGGAGAATCATGGTATTGTGCTGGGAAATGCATGCCGAGCGTCTATGCTAAGTGGTGCACTTGGAGAAAGCAAAGGTGTTCAAGGAGCTTCTAGCACTGTGTTTAGTCTCTTCAACCATGCTAATTGTTGGATATGGTGACCATGTGCATGTCATTAAGCTTTGAATTGGTTTTGGTTCATGCAAGATGAGGGCCTTTCCTAAAATGTAGTTTGCATGCTAGGAGTAATGGAAACCATAATATTGTGCTAGATGCTACATTTGTGAGGATGTATACTACATGTGTTGTGCTTGCAAAAGTGTGAGAAGTGTGTGACACGCTTCCATCACAGGATTTAGTCTCTTGGACTATAGTCATTGGAGCATACTGCTGAATACCATTTCTAGGCATGTTGTATTGTTGTTTTCTTCTGAATTTGTAGCAGTCATAATGTCTGACACAACACAGATCACTCAGATCGTGGGAGAAAAATTGACCAAAGACAACTATAGCGTTTGGTCTTACAGGATGGAGAATTTTTTGATGGGTAGAGGTCTATGGGACCTCATAACAGGTGATGATGAATGTCTAGAAGTTCCTGAACATCCAATTGAAGAGCAAAAGAAAGCGTACAAGGATTGGACAGGGAAGGATAGGAAGGTTTTGCATTAGATCTCCATATGTATTTCAAAAACATTGATTCCTCATATCAAAAAGGCAAGTACTTGTAAGGAGGCATGGAAAATCATAGAAAAAATGTATGGAACATGTACAAAGGCTCGTAAGATACAACTCAAGCAATGATTACATGGTGCATGGAGAGGCAATCGCAGTATAAGTGACTATGTGGCAGAAATCAAGCAAATCGTAGAAGACCTTGCATCCATTAATGCACCTGTTGATGATGATGATTTAGTGTCAGTGACGCTAAATGGACTTGGACCAGCTTTCAAATCTTTGGATACCTCTATTTCAGTTAGAGGAGGCTCTATGCATGACTTTGAGGAGCTTATGAGATTGCTACTTACAGAAGAAATCAAGTTGGGATTGAATGCATCTAGCAGTGGCAAAAATGTAGGTGGAGACAGTGTTTTCTATCACCAGAGAGGTCGTGGCAGCTCATCTAGAGCTAGAGGCTCTTCACTTGGTCATAGTAACTATGGTTTTGCTCATGGAAAAGGTAACTTTGGTCGTGGTGACTTCATGCATAGAGGCAGGGGGAGATCTTTCCCTATAGGTAGAGGATGGTCTGGTCCTTCTTCACAAAGAGATGGCACTTGTCATTATTGTGGGCAGTTTGGTCACTTTGAGAGGGATTGTTATCAGAAACAGAATGCCATGTCTAGGGGTCGTGGAAGGACCCAATATGGCCACTATGCAGGCACTTATGGTAGTACAAGTTATGGACCTAGAGGTGGATCACCTAGAGGTCACCTATTTGCTATGGAGCATGTGCTCGGGAGCATGACTCACCCTCTTCGTGAGAATGACTGGTTTTTGGATTCAGGAGCTACAAACCACATGACTCTTCATGCTGAGTGGTTTGATAGCAAGGAGCAAATGCAGAATGATGAATATGTTACCACTGGTGATGATACTTTACACAAAATTACTCATATGTGTAGCATGCCACTTGTTACTAAAGATGGGATTGAGAACAAGCTTGGTGATGTACTTATATGTGCCCACAATAACTAAGAACTTAGCATTGGTTGGTCAAATGATAGATCAAGGATTGCAGGTGAGATTCAATAAGTTTGGATGTTTCATTAAAGAGTTCCATAATGGGAGATCTGGCAGAGTGATTGCTCATGGTAGAAAGAAAGGGAGATTGTTTACTTTGGATGCAGGTACTCCAGTGATTCAAAACTCTATATATGTTGAGAGAGGACATGGGCAAGATAAGGATGTGGAATTATGGCATAGAAGGATTGATCATGTTAATTTGCAAAGATTGAAGCAAATGCAATCAAAACAGATAGTCCTTGGTCTACTGCATTTTGGATATGTGAATTTTGATCATGTATGTGAGGCTTGTCAATTTGGCAAGCAGTCCAGATTGCCATTTCCAAAGAGGGGGAGAATAAGTAGTGTGGTTGAAAGGAAGAATCGGATTGTTGCAGAGGTTGCAAGGGCAATGATGAACCAAATGAACATGCCATTGTCATATTGGGTAGAAGCAGTGCATACTGCAGTTCACATTATGAATAGAACACCTATAGCCTTGACTCATAATATGTTACTATATGAGAGAATGTATGGCAGGACACCCACTATTGCATACCTTAGAGTATTTGGATGTGTCTGTTATGTTCATGTTCCGGATGGTTTGAGAAAGAGGATGGAACCTAAGGCTGCAAAATGCATTTTCGTTGGATATCTTGATGAGAGGAAGGGATACAAATGCTATGATCCAATGAGTAAGGAAGTATACATAAGCAGGGATGTCAGATTCAGTGAATATGAATCATGGTACAAGCTCAAAATTGCAGTGGATGTTGATTCCTATGAAAGCAATGATGATGATGGCTATGGAAGGAAAATTTCAGCAAACAACAAGGCTGAAAATCATCATGTGGAAGATGCCTCACGACCTCAAGAGAATGTGGAAAGTAGTGGCAGCTACAGTCCATGGAGTGGTAGATTGAGAAATGCACAAAGGAGTGCAGAAGTTGCAAAAGGAAAGAGACCTATGGCTGAAAGTTCAGAAGATGAACTATAGATGACGAGTATGGCATTTCGCATGTTAAAACACCTGGCACTAGAAGTGCAGGAAAGTATGTGCCACCACATGCTAGATCAGATAAGACACATGGTAGTGCACCACAATTGAGAAGGTCAGAAAGGGTAAGGTATCCTATTGATAGATTGACTTATAATGGGTTCATGAAGATGCATTATGCATACATGGTTTCTTATGTACAACATGTGGAGCCTACTTGCTTTGAAGAAGCACTAGAGAGCAAAGAGTGGAGACAAGCAATGGATGAAGAGATGGATGCACTAAGGAAAAACAAGACTTGGGATTTGGTGAAACTACCTCATGGCAAGAAATCCATTGGATGCAAATGGGTTTATAAGGTCAGATGGTTCTCTTGAAAGGTATAAAGCAAGGCAGGTTGCAAAAGGATATGCACAAACTTATGGTTTGGACTATGAAGAAACATTCAGTCCAGTAGCTAAAATGACGACAGTGAGATCGGTAATTGCTTTGGCTTTTATCTATGGTTGGAAGCTTTATCAAATGGATGCAAAAAATACATTTTTGAATGGCAATTTAGAAGAGGAAGTGTACATGGATCAACCAGAGGGCTATGTTGGTGCGCTGATCGGATGCTGTATGCTCGCGTAGTGAATGCTGGAAGGTCCCCAAGAACAAAAGAACTCTACTTTTTGCACAAAACTCAAGGTAGAAAGCATGCATGACATGAACAAGAGACCAATTGGATGCAATCTCCCCCCATGCCTTGTGTGAGCGCTCCACAAAGCATGTATTTTATGTATTAATCATCTTCAAGCTCAAATAATAGCCCAAATTACAAAATAGCACGCTTTTGGCTTTTGAGTTTGCTTTAGCACAAAATAGAAATAAAGCTAATGGACGGCACCCAAAGAGTCAGGCATACCCAATACAATGTCCAAAAACAAATATCATAATCGTGCGCCCATGCGCATACAAAATAATAAATAAATCTCCAACGCCTTAATAAATAGGCGCGACAAAATATAGGCGCCATGCCTAAGGTATGCGCCCATCAAAATATAAGTGATGACTCGAATACACGCTATCCTCCAATGCTTTCCTCCGCCACTGCTGCTATCTCTACACATCAACTGAAGCATTCACAATCGTTAGTAAAATAATACAATTAAATCGACAAAAGTGAATACCTAGCAGTCTTTAGCTACATAAATAAATGAACTGGTTAGAAATCAATCCTAACCTTAATTTATCACGAGTGCGCACTCTAAACTCATAAACCTTTATTAATTTAATATGTATTTTGCAGAATCACCCGCTATGGAATCACCCATGTACACACTAAATTAATGAAACGCCTGAAAAAGATAGGCGTCCCCATCAACTTCTTGCACAAAGAATCCACTTTGTGTATGAGCCCCGGTCACAAAGTTTACGGAATCCACCGTAAAACCTCACGGAATCCACCGTGGCACGGAATCCACTGTGAAATATGCCTCCTGGCATCATACCCCCGGGGTGGGATAGCAATTGTCCTCAATTGCTATTAGCTCAATGTGGAGCTAACAGAGTGGGGAAAGCATTTAAGTCTCTAGCATGCATCCATTGGGCCTCTTCAACAGGATGGTTTTTAAACTTGACCAAATATCTAGAATATCTACGACCAGTTCTAGTGGTCATAAAGTCAGTATCTATGATAGCTTAAGGTTCAAGTATTTCAGCCTCTCCATCTACTAGCAAAGGTGGGTTTTCATAAACAAGGTGTATAGGTAATTGGCCTCTAAAGGGTCGTAATAAACTAATGTAAAAGGTGTTGTGAATTTTCCAGTGAAGTGGTAGTTCTAACTTGAATTCATTGTCATTGATTTTGTGAATGATCTTAAATGGTCCATAGAATCTAGGGGCTAATTTCACAACTGGGTGTTTATCTACACTTTGTAATCTACGTTTTTCTATTCTCAACCAAACATAGTCATCAACTTTGAAATTCATGGCCTGTCTTTTCTTATTGGCTTGTTTTGTATATGATTGCTGGGCTTTGGAAATCATGTCTTTAACCTCATCAAAAATAGTAGTGTGCATATTAGCAATATCATCAGCACTCTGAATTGTATTTGATAAAGATGCAGTAGGTGTAGACAATCTATAACCATAAATCACTTCAAACGGTGCTTTCTTTGTAGCTGTGTGTGGTGTATTGTTATATGCAAATTGCAGTAAATGCAAATGTGTGTCCCATGTTTGTGGTTTAGAAATAGTGTAAGCACGTAAAAGATCTAAAATAGTACTGTTAGTGGCTTCTGTTTATCCATTAGTTTTAGGATGAAATGCAAATGAGAAATCATTCTTTGTTCCTAGGTTAGCAAACAAAGTAATCCAAAAATTATTACAAAATCTAGAATCAAAGTCAGAAATAATAACTTTTGGTAATCCATGATTAGTGAAAACAGTTTTCAAAAACAATTGTGCTGTTAAAGTTTTCTTGCATGGAATGAAATATGCTTGTTTACTAAACCTGTCTACTATAGTCCAAATCATATCATGGTTAGCTTTAGTGTTAGGTAAACCAGTAACAAAATCCATAGAAATCTGTTCCCATGGTCTTGATGGAATAGATAAAGGCATAAGTAATCCATACTGTTTACCATGATGTCTCTTAATTCTTTGATAAACCAAACATTTAGAAACAAAGTTAGATATATCAGTGTCCATATGTGGCCAATAAAAATCTTCAGTCAATGTACGTAAAGTAGATATGATACCTCTATGACCTTGATATGGAGGATAATGAATCTCATTCAAAACAAAGGATCTAAATGGAACTGTAACACATAACCTCTTTTCATAAAACATGAATCCATCATTATAAGACAGTGAATCAATAGGAATCCAGTTATTTCCAACTAATTTATTCCAATCAGCTTGAAAAGTAATGTCCTGATGATAAGTATCTTTCATAGGGGTTAGAGAATCAAATGATATAACAGAGACATTATGAATGGTTGGTCTTCTACTTAATGCATCGGCTACTACATTTTCTTTACCTAGTTGATATTGAATAAGAGGATGAAAACTCTGAATAAAAGCTGCCCATTTGATATGTCGGTCAGATATTTGAGGTTGATATTGAATAAGAGGATGAAAACTTTGAATAAAAGCTGCCCATTTGATATGGCGGTCAGATATTTGAGGTTGACTAAGGAGATGTCTAATACTTTGTTGGTCAGTCTTAATCATAAACTCAGAACCCATTAAGTAATGTTTCCATTGTCTTAAAGCTTATACAACAGCTAACAATTCTTTATCATATGTGGAATATTTAAGTTCGGAGGGTTTCAATTTACAACTAGAATAGGCTATAGGATGATTATCTTGCTTAAGTACGGCTCCTATTCCAGATCCGCTAGCATTAGTACTAAAAAGAATGGTCTATTAAAATCAGGTAGTTGTAATACAGGAGCATGTGTTAATGCATGTTTCAATAAATCAAAAGATTTATGTTGATTATCAGACCAATGATAAACAATACCTTTCTTTAAAAGTTTAGTCAAAGGCAAAGCAAGTAATGAAAAATTTCGCACAATTTCCTGTAAAAACTAGCAAGACCTAGAAAAGAACGTAACTCATGCACATTTTTAGGTATAGGCCAGTTCAATATTGCTTCTATCTTCTTAGGGTCAACCTTAATACCTTCTGATGACACAATATGACCTAGATATTCAATTTCTGTATGAAAGAACTCAGTTTTTTCCGAATTAGCATACAATTGATTATCTTTTAACAACTTGAAAACCAAAGATAGATGTTCATAATGCTCTTTCTCATTTTTACTGAATACCAAGATATCATCAAAGAATACTATAACACAATGTTGTTATTTCAAAAATATGCAATTCATCATTCTACTAAATGTAGCAGGTGCGTTAGTCAATCCAAAAGGCATCACTAGAAATTCATAATGACCAAATTGTGTTCTAAATGCAGTCTTGAATATGTCACATTTATCTAATCTCACTTGATGATAACTAGATTTAAGATCTATTTTACTAAATATGGCAGAACCTTGTAGTTTATCCATAAGATCATCGACCCTAGGAATTGGATATCTATTCTTTACAGTAATCTTATTTAGGGCACGATAATCAATGCACATACGATAAGTATTATTATTCTTCTTTACCAACAAAACAGGTGCGCCAAATGGAGAACTACTAGGTCTAATTAATCCTCTGTTTAATAATTCCTCAACTTGATTTTGAATTTCTTTCTGCTCTATCTGGTTATACCTATATGGTGCTTTACAAGGTGGTTGTGTACCAGGAATTAAATCTATTTTGTGGTCTTCAGGATGTGAAGGAGGTAGTCCAGGTGGTAGATCTTCAGCAAAATAATGTTTAAATTGTGCAAGGAATTCTTTAGGCCTAGGATGCATATGTTTTTCTTTAACTTGCAGTTCATTCACCCAAATTAGATATGATTTATTACTTTTGCGTAATGCACGTTAGCTTGAGTATGACTAAGCAGTGGAAAAGCATTAGATGCGTGCATACCATACAATGTAATGTGTTTTCCTTGAAAATGAATTTTAAGTGAATGGGTGGAATAATCTATGTCAGGATTATGCTGATGATGCCAAGGCATACCTAGGATAATATCACTGGACTGTAATGGTACAACTAGAAAATTCATTCTTTCAGTTGATTCACCAATTTAAATTTCTAAATCATGCACCTCTTGTGTTCCATTATACCTTGTGCCTAAGAATGCCGCTTTAATGCGATAATGCGTAGGAACAGTTTGTAATTTCAATTCTTTCACTAACTTTGCAGAAATAAAATCATGTGTACTATCATCATCATGCAAAATAATCTTTTCTTTTCCATGCACTAAAAATTTCATTGTCAACAAAGAATGTGGAGTTCGCATACTTGGTAAAGTATTCGAAGGAGTAGTAATATCGTCCTCATCTTCCGTAAAGTCAGGCATTTCCTCATGTTCTTCATCTTCCATTGCTCCAAGATAGTTGATATGCACAGGGGGCTTCTTCGATTGGCAATTGGCTGCTAGATGTCCAGGTTGGTGGCATTTGTAACACACTATAGGTTTCGCTTTAGATACATTGTTTGCAATGGTAGGAAGTCTAGGAATATTAGGATTTGGTTGTGAAGATGGCTTAGGGTTTTGATTAGTATTTGATGGCAAAGCAGGTAGTTTTGTCCAAGACTTACAGAAAGATGATGAAGGAAATTGACTTTGGTTGAATCTTCTAAAATTGGAATTGAATTGCTTAGAACCATAGTTACCATTTGCTTGAAATTATTGTGGATGCTTGTCTCTTCCTCGAATCTTGTCTTCAATGTCATGAGCTAAAGAAATTGCATCTTCAAGAGTTGCAGGCTTGAACATATTGACTTCAGTGTAGTAATGCCCAAGTAATCCAGACATATACTTGTGCTTGTGAGTCGCTTCAGGTACGTCTTCAAGCATGCGTAGTTGGAGTAAGGCATTCCAAAAGCATTCGGTGTACTGAGAAATAGGCTCACGATCTCTTTGTTGAAGAAGGTTGGATTGCTTTATGGCTTTTTCATGGAATTGTGGAGGAAGGAAATTCTGCATAAACTTCTTTTTGAAACTCTTCCAGGCAGTGGGACAATCTATGCTCTTACGAACCACGGTCCACCAAAGAGATGCTCTATCCACTAAATGATTAGTGACACACTTGATTTTATCTTTTTCAGTGTATGTCTCTTCATGAAAGTAATCATCAAACTGACTGATGAATGCAAGAACAGTTTTTCCATCTCGAGTGCCATTGAAAGTACGGAATTTGAAATTTCTTTTACTTATCTTTGTTTCTTTGTGGATGGATTGAGCTTCGAGAGTCGCATCGATGGTTCGTCGGATAAGATCTTCGGGTTGTGGTCCATCTTTGTCGGTAGTCGATCTTTGTAAATTGGCTAGTTGAACTTGCAAGGCTTGCCGGGCTCTTCGTTCTTCGTCCAACTGCATCATAATTAAATCCAACTTTTGTTCCATTGTAGGTTCAGGAAGATCGCCTTCAGCCATTAGATCATCCATATTTTGCTCCGTCATCCTGTAAAAATTCAAAAGACCTCACACTCTCAAAATCCAATTAGCGGGATGAGCGTAGCTCAAAATCGGGTGTACAAGGCTTATATATTTTTGTTTGGCTTCCACGGTCTTCGACTTTTGCAGTTGTGGGGTTTAAAATCTTTGAAAAATCTGTGTTTGACCTTCTGCGTGTGCGGAAATTGGTTCAGCAAGTCTGCGTATACGAACAGAGTCTTCCAAGGAACAACTTTGCAGTTCAGTGCTTTTGCGCATGAATAGTCCTTATGGGAGTTTTTGGCACAAGTTAGTTCTGACTTCTGGTGACTTGCTGGACTTACATAGTTGCAGAACTTATGAAACTTGATCAACTTGAAGTTTGTTGTAACTTTAGACTTGCTTGACTAAGCTTAAAGCTTAGTCTAACTGAAATGACGAATTTTAGGGGGGGCCTTTTTTGCGCCGCTGAATCCGTTTAGGACATGCCACATTACTGATTGATGATTTTTGTGGGGCCTTAAGCTTTTAAATAGCTTATTAAGCTTTTGACTTAAGCTTTTAAGCTTTTGAAAATTATGGAAGCTTATCTGTTTACTGTGAGAAAACGACTTGGAGAAGAAGATGTTGACGTGGTCCTCCGTCGTTTCAGGCCGGTCCTTCGTGATCAGAGGCTATAAACATAGGTTCTTGACCGCCAGGAATCCACCCATATCGACAGTTCGTAATGAGACTGACCGTAGAGCTCGATCGTTCCAGGAGCTCCCCCTTCGCACAAGATGGGTAGCGATTGGAAGCTTTCGATCTCAGCTTCGCTTTGATACCACTGGTGTGCAGATCGGATGCTGTATGCTCGCGTACTGAATGCCAGAAGGTCCCCAAGAACAAAAGAACTCTACTTTTTGCACAAAACTCAAGGTAGAAAGCATGCACGACATGAACAAGAGACCAATTGGGTGCAATCTCCCCCCATGCCTTGTGTGAGCGCTCCACAAAGCATGTATGTTATGTATTAATCATCTTCAAGCTCAAATAATAACCCAAATTACAAAATAGCACGCTTTTGGCTTTTGAGTTTGCTTTAGCGCAAAATAGAAATAAAGCTAATGGGCGGGCACCCAAAGAGTCAGGCATACCCAATACAATGTCCAAATACAAATATCATAATCGTGCACCCATGCGCATACAAAATAATAAATAAATCTCCAATGCCTTAATAAATAGGCGTGACAAAATATAGGCGCCATGCCTAAGGTATGCGCCCATCAAAATATAAGTGATAACTCGAATACACGCTATCCTTCAATGCTTTCCTTCGCCACTGCTACTATCTCTACACATCAACTGAAGCATTCACAATCGTTAGTAAAATAATACAATTAAACCGACAAAAGTGAATACCTAGCAGTCTTTAGCTACATAAATAAATCAACTGGTTAGAAATCAATCCTAACCTTAATTTATCACGAGTGCGCACTCTAAACTCATAAACGTTTATTAATTTAATATGCATTTTGCGGAATCACCTGCTATGGAATCACCCATGTACACACTAAATTAATGAAACGCCCGAAAAGGATAGGCGTCCCCATCAACTTCTCGCACAAAGAATCCACTTTGTGTATGAGCCCCGGTCACAAAGTTTATGGAATCCAACGTAAAACCTCACAGAATCCACCGTGGCACGGAATCCACCGTGAAATATGCCTCCTGGCATCATATGTGAATCCAAAATACCCACATTATGTATGCAAGTTGAAGAAGACTTTATATGGACTGAAGCAAGCACCAATAGCATGGTGTGATAGAATCAGCAAATTCTTATACAGTATGGGATTTCAGTAGAGTAAAGTTGACTATTCACTTTATGTGAGGCATATCGAAGATGGTATGGTTGTTGTGGTCATCTATGTTGATGATCTCATTATTACAGGTACACTTGAGAAGGAGATTACTGAAGTCAAGCATGGGTTACATAAAGAGTTTGATATAAAGGACATTGGTTTGTTGAGATACTTCTTAGGTATTGAGGTTATTGACACACCTCATGGTATATGGCTGATACAAAGGCAATATGCATTGGAGATGTTGGAAAAATATGGCATGATAGAATGCAAACCGGTTGATACACCATTGGATCAAAATGTTAAGTTGATGGCTGATGGATCATATGTTGAGGATGTCACTATGTTCAGAAAGATGGGTGGTAGTCTTATCTACTTGACCATTACAAGACTAGACTTGAGTTATGCTGTTGGATTGATAAGTCAGTTTATGCAGAAACCATGAAAATCACATTTGGATGTATTGAGAAGAGTTCTTAGATATGTGAAGAAGACAACTGGATTTGGCTTGTTTTATGAAAAAGGAATCAAGCCTACATTGTTTGGATACTCAGATGCAGACTGGGCTAGTAGCTCTATGGATAGAAGATCTACTAGTGGCTATGCATTCTCATTTGGATCAGCCATGGTAAGTTGGAGCAATAAGAAGCAACCTACAGTTGCTCTATCAAGCACTGGAGCAGATTATAGAGGCATTGCATTGGTAGCATGTGAGCAGACATGGCTGAGATTGATCTTATATGACATGGGCATAGAGATTGATGGTGGATTCATTATGTATTGTGATAATGTTAGCAGCATTATGTTGGCAAAGAACCGAGTCTACCATGCAAGGACAAAACACATAGAAGTGCACTATCATTTCATTAGAGAAAAAGTCATTGATGGAAAGATTGACTTGGTCCATGTGAAAATAAATGACCAAGTTGCTGACATCTTTACCAAAGCATTAGGTAAAGATAAGTTTGAGTTCTTCAGGAGTGCACTTGGAGTCTTATGTGTGCAAGCTCATTCTGAGCTTGAGGGGGAGTGTTGATAAATATGACATATCCTAAGTCATATCCTATGGTTGTATGTATCTAAAGTACAAGCGTATGTAAAGTGTCCTTAAGTTTGGGGTATCTATCTTTTGAGGATACCATTTTGTGGGTGTGGACTGTTGGAGAAATAGAGAAGAATAATGGAGGAGAAGAAGACATTGAGCTCCTGACTTCTCATTTGATTTTCCTCACGGACTCCCTCCACTTCGGTTTTATTAGGAAAGCCTCACATCCAAAGACTTGCAAGTATGCATACCAAGGGAGGTTTACCAAACCATATCTACTCTATAACTCTACTATCAAGAGTAGTACATGGGGATCTATTAATGAGATAAATGGCAATAGGACCTATGCTAGCATGGGACCACAAGTATTTGAATGAACAAGAGCCAAAGGCTCACCCACACTTATAGAGCTAAATTTTTGATGAGAGTTATGTATCTACCTACCATATAAATAATGATCACAAGAGTCAAAATAAGAGTAGTCAAGAGGCGGTAAATATTATGAATGAGTGAGTACTTTCATTCTTTCAAGGACATATGCCCAAGACAATGATGCCAAAGAGATACACAAGGAAGATTAGTCATGGTCAAAACATAATCGATAGATCTAGATATAAGTAAAGGGTATTGGTTGTTGCCAACCTAGGCATCTCTAGTAAAAATAAGATTAGCACGAGTGATCTTCCATGCAAAATTACCAAAGAGACATGGTACCTATCATCATCTAATTATCTAGTTGAGATAAGGCATTTATTCAAAGCCAAGATATGACATACATCATAAGTAATCATCAAAAGATTTGCCATTATCCTATGCTTTCCCTTTGTCTTTTTTATGCCTGCCATTGTGCATCTAATGGCACTGCTCCTTATATGACCTTGCTACCCAAAATAATGACAAGTAAGAGAGGACTTAGGACCATGAGACTTATTACATGATTGCCCACAAGACTTAGAATTGCCATTGTAGGTCTACCATAATTATTATTCCCATTTCCACCATTTCTACCTCTCATTGTAAGTTCAAGAAGTACAAGCTATATCAATATTTTTAATATTCACTTCTTTTGTAAGTAAAGCACTCTCTATATCATTTTATTCAAAGCCATCTTTAGGATGATTAGCACTCATAGCGGTATGAAATGTATACCAAGACTCTAGCAGTGTGATAAGCAAGAATAATGACTTTATATTATTCTCAAACTAAATGCCTTATTATATAAGACATAAGGGTGCCTTCCTTCATGCAAAAGTTCCACGAGCTTTTTCAGCCAATACAATTGAGATGCATGAATTTTTTTGTTATAAAGATCACATGTCTTTTTCCATAAATGATATGCACCACCATCGATCAAAATAACATTGAAGTACACATGCTTAGACAAAGACAATATGACGGTAGACTTGCATAGCTCATCAAGCTCATCTCAATCATCTCTATCCCAATTATATGGCTTTATACCCTTGGCTTTTAATGGCCTAACTTGCTTCTTTTGCACCAATACTTGCTAAATTTGAGTCTTCCAATATTGGAAGTTATTGCCATCCAACTTCTCTATGTTGAAGATAACACTGTCATTAGAGGGATTTGAAGCACCTATCATTATGTTTGCAAACCAAATAGAGTATTGGCTACTATAATAGTTGCAAATTAGTACAAAAGATCATCCAAAGAGAGTATAATAGGGAAGAGATTAAGCTAGTACATTGCTATCCACAAGTAGGAAGCACTAGAGTGTTGAATGTAAGTGTTTCAAGCATGTATCCACCTCAAACAACCCACTGACAATGATAGGTATAAGGTATCCAAGATCAAAACAAAATTAGACCATAGTCACGAATCTTTGCACTAAATAGAGACTGCATAAGTCATTCAAGCATGAGAGAGTCTCCAATAAACTCCAAAGAACCAAAATTTACAATGTAAGTAAAAAAGACTCCCCATTGGAAGCAAATCTGAAATGCCCAAGATCACAACAAAGCTCAAAACATAAAGTACATAGCATCCAAGTGCCCAAAGACATGAATCAATATATTCAAGAGCATATATTGATGATGGGCCTTCAACTCACAAGTAAAAAATCAATGTATCAATGAGTTAATGTCAAAATGCATTCAATCGAGCTTAAATATGAAGCTCTAAGCTCATCATAAGAATATTCAGGCATATGCATCAATGCAATGTATCAACACATACATGTAGATGACTTGAATACATGTATGCATAAAAGACATAAAGCATTATTGTGATATGCTTGCTATATAAACTGTACTATAGCAAGAAAAGCTTCAAGAATCGAGCACAAGGAGCTCAAAACAATACTAATAGCATCTCAAGTCATCCACATGACATCCTAATATCAATACATGAAGTATATGAGTATCAACAAATCCTAGATATTGAAGAGTATGCTATCCTAAACTGTATATGGCAGGTCTACTATGAATATATAGCAATGGTAGAGGTTGTACACTCCAAAGGGTGACCAAATGTAAGCTAATGATGTTGAGACAATATCCAACGAGTGACAAGTGCTTAAGAATTGAAGTAGGAGCTAATGGCTATATGAGACTAAACAAAGATAGGAGCCTAAAATGAGGTGTAGCGTGTGTGACCAATTCACGAGCCTATAATAATTGATATCCAAGTTGAGGATCATTTGGAAAGGCTCAACCAATCCCTGGGAAGCTAGAGCCCCAAGAGGAACACTAAGAAAATGGGGAAGCTATTGCAAGAAAATCTTTCTTTTCATACCAACATGCATGTTCTTCATACTTTACTCAACCATAAGAAGAAAACAAACACCAAAAACAACCAATCTTCGCACAATATCATATAGTGAATCTCCCAAGATTTATCACAGCAACAAATCTTCAACATGTTCTTTATATTCTTCATAGAAACTATCAAACAACTAAAATAACACAAATGAATAATAAATTTTGAATGAAATTCATCACATAGTATTCATATTTTTTCATATTCATAGTCTTTATAGGCTTTTCTCTCAATCTTTCTCATAGTCTCACTCATAGTAGATACATTGTTTTTCATACAAAATGGGCTATCTCTCATATACCATCTCTCTCACATATGTTCTTTCTCAATAGAACATTGGAATAACCAAGAATAACACTTAATAATCCACTCTTTGGTTGTGGATACCCCTCCCAAGAGATATGTTTTACATGAAAGGTCACCAGAGAAACTATAATGACCCTTAATTAAGAGCTCACTACTATCATTGTCACTGTAGTCTTCATTGCAAGCCTTCATCAACTACTTCTTCTACTTCTTCTAGCTTCAAAGAGCTTTTGTTCACCTCTTTCCAAGTTTGTAAAACATTCCCAAGCTAAACATTCATCCAATAGAACACTCATAGAAGTATATAGAACAAAATAAAAGATTCACAGAAGCTTTATAGAACACTTCATAAAAGGTTAACAAAAGGCATAAAAACCATACAACTCAAACCAAAATTCATTTACAATCATAACCTCTCAATTAGAAAGAAAATAGACCAAAATAGAACCAAATCAGATCTAACAGAACCAAATAGACACATCACAAAACCAATTAGCGCATCATATCTTAATCAAAAACCATCACAAGCTTCTTAATTATAATCAAACAATCCCAAAACACTTCCAAAGACTTCAAACACTTCCAAAATCAATCAATAAACTCTCAGAATCAACCATTTAGCTCACAAAAATAACAAAAATCAGCTCAAAAAATAAGTCAATTTAGCCCTCAACATATCCCCACACTTAATCAAGGAGCATCCTTGCAACCTTGGAAAAAGAGAATAAAAGCTCTACAATAACCATCTTCAACCATTAACTCTAGCTCGAATGAATCCATGACCCAAACATGTCTTTTTCAAATAAACTTGGATCTAAAATAGAAATGAAAGGAATACCATTAGCACTATGAATCATTCCTTGAATAATTAAATTAATAAAATCAAACAATTAAAGGATATAAGCATTTTCTTTGCATCTCAGCACATATTATTCCAAAAGATCTTTAACCTCAACCACCATCCAACTTTGATCATCTTTAGCTTCAAGTTCATCTTCTCATAACAAGGATAAAACACACACACCTCACACAAACATCATAGAACACAGGACACAAAAATCAAAAATACATAACAATAATGTAGTTTGAATGGCATATGCTCCCAAAAAATGGAGAGCAAAAAGGAGAATTTTCATTAAGAAAAAAGATACAATAAAAAACCTACTCCACTGTGATGTAAAACAAATGTACTTTTTCTTGAACTTCATGCTAAGCTTGAGACATTCGAAGGCTTTACTCTCATCCACAAAATATATAGGCACATTTTGGAGAAATTGAAGAAAACACATCCTTTCCAACAAGATAATGAATCTAGTAGGAAAAGCCTGCGCAAAGTAGTACAACACATCCATCTGAGCCATTGTTACAACCTGGTTAAGATTAATATGCAAACTTGATATTGTCTTTTGAGCATTCAAATTAGACTGTTGATGCATGAAGGCAAGTTACCAACAAAAATTAGTTGCAAGATGTACAAAGGTATCCTCAAACAACTAAGCATGCACTCGAGCAAATTAAAAATAGGAATTTGAAAATGCTGAAGGACTCTCCCAAGACCTAGGAATAAGGGGCAAATTAAACAAGGTCCTATCAAAGAATCATGTAACATCCACTACTGTTTACGAAGGATATCATTATCATATCCAGTAGTATCCATCACAAATTGTGGAGGAAGATTTATATATTTAGTATGTGGGGGTATTGAAATAATATGAGAACATTGCAAAGGTGGATAAGATAAATCATAAAAAGATGATAATTGAAGGGACGATAAGGATAGCAAAGGAGAAAAAGATTAAAAAAAATCTTGAAGAGACTCTATTGAAAAGATAGAGGGAATGGGTGGAACAATAGGAAGAGGTCCAGAAGGGCTAGAAGAAGATGTAGGATAAGTGAATGAATGGTCAACTAGTAAAAAAAGGAATTTGAGGGGAGTTGGTAGGAGTGAGAGATATGATAGGAATTGTATCTCCATTAGAATTGATAATGAAAATATACAAAGGTAGACGATAGAAAATGAAAGAATAGGAAAGGAGATCATTGGGATCATAAGGATAAATAGAACAACAAAATTTGAAAGTTTGAAAGAATTTATATGTGAAAAAGGGATTATCCACAATATGTGTTAATACTTGAGTGCGTAAAGGTTGGATATCAAATTTATGAAAAACACTCCATCCACAGTATGGATCCATGCTACCATCCTCCAAAGGAGGATGCCAAGCATGTCCTCTATATCAAGACGTCTGTTAATGTTAACTTCTCAAGAAATTTACCAAAGTCATCTCAATTGAATGTACGTACATGACAATTTGTAAGAAGATATATGAAAGAAAGAAATAGTGTCTCATGAAAAATCAGCTCATCCACAAATCTATTAAACACAAATTTCAACAAGTCTACATAATATAAATTCTTTCACCCATCCTCTAGAGGTTACAAGGTCAAGTTCTATTGATTATACTTAATCTATAAAGAGGAGGTGACATCAATTTAGCATAATGAATAAAATTTGCCTGAACATAGCTCATGTACTGCTGAATGCATTCTACCTTAGTAGAAAAACTATTACATAACTTAGTCTTTTGTTGTAGTTGATCAAGCTCTCTTTAGAAGATATCATAGAAGATACCACAGGAGCTGGAAGAGGAACATAAACGGTAGCTACTTTATTGTGGAGTTCTTCAATAAGCTTCTTCTACAACTCTACAGGTTCTTGAGAGTGCTGTAACTAACCCTCACATGTACAAAGCTTACTAGCTAATGCTATCATCTTCTTGAGAGCATAATTTTTCTATTTAGTTACTAGCACATTCTTCTCCTCTAAAGTAGTGATATTGGTTTCTAGCTCTTTAGTGGTGGCTTTCTGTGAATCGATCAAAGCTATAGTTGCAGTCATCTATTTATGGATGCCATTCAAAGTAGCTTTCTCAAAGGGGCTATATCCTCCAAAGCCTTGCTAATTTGACTAGTCAGGGAGTCCACTTTGTCTTGCAGAGAGATTGGTATAGGAAAGGAACAAGGGAAGATAATTGCTAGAAACATTAGGAATAGATTTCTTTACAGGAGGAGGATCTGGAACAGAAGGAGGACTGGAAGGACCCTTTGTGTGTAGATGTTTTTTTTAAGGGGACTTAGTAGGAGACATATCTTCAAAATAGGAGTTTGGTTGCATTAGAGGAGAAGAGGAAACAAAAGCTGGAGGTTGCTTTGAAAGAGCGGCAAATCAGGTACTAGTACTCCACATGGAGGAGGTGCAAGAGTAATAACCTTTTGGACAAAAGCTCCATATGATACATTACTAAGCTGATCTTTCCTGATATGCTAGAAGTGCTGATCCATTTTAGCTAAAAGAAATGTTGCCCAATTAAACTTGACACCTTCAAGTATCTTAATAGTTTCAATGAATATTTCTTTGGACATGCACTTGGATGTGGGCTTGCTCGACATAAAGTAATCTTGTAGGAATTGACACAACTACTTCCATACCCATTTTAGCTAAAAGAAATGCTACCCAATTAAACTTGACACCTTCAAGTATCTTAATAGTTTCAATGAATAATTCTTTGGACATGCACTTGGATGTGGGCATGCTCGACATAAAGTAATCTTGTAGGAATTGACACAATTGCTTCCATACATGAGAAGAGATATAGGCCACTAACACCCCTAAATTGTTAATAACTTTGTTAAGTACTAAGGGGGTTGAAGTCTCCTTTTGTAAAAGGGCAAGAATCTCCTATGTTGTCAGTAGTTGGTTACTAGTAGGCACAAAGGAAGTGGAAAGGGGCAAGAGCAATGCCTTGATGATGTAAGCAACTACTAGGGCCTCAAGAATCCTATCTTGAGCCACGTAGGAGCTTGGATGATTCCTAAGAGTCTAAGAATTTACTAACTGAAGCTCCCTCAACACCCTTAACTCCTCTTGCCCAAGGATCCCTATATTGGGAGCATTGGTGGATTCCCTTAATTCCCAATATAGTCAGCAATTTGTTCCTCCTTTGGAAAAAGGGCCCCACAACTAGCGTCAGGGGAGGTTAATACACTTTTCTTTTTATCTTGTTTTGCAAACTTAGTGTATTAGGATCTTTTATTATCCAATCAATCTCTTAAGTGCATCAAGTTAAACTTGTATGCATTGCTACAAGCACAAGCGATTTTCTTCAAGTAATATTCCTAACAAATAGAGAGTTAATTTAGCAAGATCTTAACTTAGAGGAAATTGCTTCCAACTCGGCTCTCTTTTAACACTTCGGTTTTTCCTAGTTCCCCTTCACATTTAACTTTCTAAGTCCCCTTTTTAAACTTCGATTAACCTTCATTCTTTAAGTCTTTTCCTTAGTTATAGTTAATCTTTATTTGCAATCTTTCATTTGTAACCCTTGTCAAGGATTAGTCGCTTGATCTCATTAAGAATCTAGAGTCTAAAATGTAGGAATTTATTGCATCTTGAAAATAATGGTGGAATTTGTTTTCTTAAGAAGTATTCCAATTCAATAATTTTTTGATAATTTAATTTCATTGTTTTAATTCACTAAGAAAAAGCTATTTTTATGTTTATAATTATTAAAGAAATATTTCTTGGTATTTAAGAAATTTATGAATATTAAAAAAATCACTGATTTAATTTTTATATTCTCTTATATTCACATAATTTGCAAATGCCAAAATAATTATTCTTACTACAACTTCACTTGTCCTAATGATTATATAAATTGCGAATGCTTTAAAAAATATTTTTAAAGTAAAGTTTTTATTTTCTAATATTTAAATAATTATAAATATTAAAAATATTTTCAATATAACTTTTATCCTTTTTAATATTTATATAATTTATAAATGCTAAAAGAATTATTCTTAATACAACATTCACGTATTCTAACGTTCACATGAATTATAAATACTAAAAAATTTTCTTAATGTAACTTCTACATTTCTTAAATATTTACACAATTTGTAAATGCAAAAAAAAGATCAATGCAAAATTTCACATTTTTTAATATTTTTGTGATTTATAAATGCCAAGGCATTTATTCTTAATGCAATTATTTGTTTATAAGGAACTTAAGATAATTTATTCAATGCAATGCTATAAAATTTATCCTAACTTTGAATTATATAATTCTAATTTAATAATATTTAATTGTTCTATTGTTTCCTTTCACTATAATTTATTTATCATATTGAAACTTTTTATAAGACCGTGATCACTAAAAGCAGCTCTTGGAGACAGCTAGGCAAGGTATATTGTTCTGGTCCGAGACTACTCCATGCCCAATTGCAACTTGAAAATTCAGCAAATTTGCCTTGCCTACGCATACTAAGCTTCATTTTGAGCCCATAAATATAAGGATTGAAGGGGTATAACTCTTATTATAGCCTATTTATTGACATATAGTCTTCTCTTATTGCACCCATTCCAATGGCCATGAAGAAGAAGAAATAGAAAATATTTGAGAGCATAAATGAAGACTTAAATGAGTATTAAGCAAAGATAAGCTCATCTATTAGAGCCACAAATCATGGAAAAAAGGATGAGAATGATGGCAACATACATGAAGAATAACAATGGCCAAGAGACCCCATTGATGAGTTACATATGTCTGAAGTGAATGGATCTCATCAATCAAACAAATTTCAAAAACTTTCTCATAGGATTGAATGCATGAGTGAGGGTATCATTCGATTGAACCAAACAATTGATGATAAGTTTGAACAAATGATCAATCACTTTGAGAAGTTTGGGCAACATTATCAATTATTGGTGGATACTAAGTGTGATTAGGTGATCTCTATTCTCAACAATTTGGGTAATAAGTGACAGAGCACTCTATCTTTCAATGATAATGGGACATAAATTCCATATAGCAATGTGAAGTCAAGAGTAGCCCATTAGTTCATACACTCAACCTATGAGCAAAACAGTCCATCAAGAGTTAAGGAAACATTTTAGCCTTTTTCTAACTCTTGGAATAAGGGAAGACCAAACTTTGAATCTTCAAAGGATCATGGATAGCCTAAAAAACTCAGCATGCTAAAAAAGAAGAAGACATTCATGAGTGTGACTCGTTCTATAAGCAATTTTATCCACCAAACTCACAAATTATCCAAAAAGAGGGCACGCTCCATCTCGTCCTGAGACTTCGTGGTGGCATGCAGATCTTCGTCAAAACCCTCACGGGCAAGACCATTACCTTGGAAGTGGAGAGCTCCGACACCATCAACAACGTTAAGGGCAAGATCCAGGATAAGGAAGGCATCCTAGCAGAGGCTTATCTTTGCAGGCAAGCAACTTCGACCGAAACCCGCCAAGAAGCCCAAAGCCCCGAAGGCCTCAAAGCCGGAGCCTGCTCATCCTTCATACTTGCAGATGAGCTTTGAAGCCATTGCGGCACTGAAGGAGCGTACGACGTCGAGCCAGTACGCCATAGCCAAGTACATTGAAGACAAGTACAAGGAGTTTCTTCCGGGCAACTTCAAGAAGATCCTGTTGGTGCAACTCAGGAACCTGGTGAAGCAGAACAAGCTTTTGAAGGTGAAGGCCTCATACAGGCTATCTAAGGAGCTGAAGAAGATGGTGACCAAGTGGCCATGAACCCGATCAACACCGTTTTCGATGCGAAACGGCTTATTGGCAGGAGATTCTCTGAGGAGCTGAAGAAGACGGTGACCAAGTGGCCATGAACCCGATCAACACCGTTTTCGATGCGAAACAGCTTATTGGCAGGAGATTCTCTGAGGAGCTGAAGAAGACGGTGACCAAGTGGCCATGAACCCGATCAACACTGTTTTCGATGCGAAATGGCTTATTGGCAGGAGATTTTCTGACCCCTCCGTGCAGAGCGACATCAAGCTATGGCCTTTCAAGGTGATTGCCGGGCCTGGTGACCAGTCTATTTATCGAGTGATATAACATTGTGAAATCAGGCTTGTCCGTATCAATTGTATATTATTCTTACCTTTAATAGTGATATCCATGTATGACAATATGCATTGTGCTCTCCACTTCCATGAGGGATCCTGAATTGGGAATTGGGGGGACTATTTATGAGGGGCTCCCTCATAGTGCTCTCCACTAGTATGCAAGCTATCGAATACTAACAACAAAGTGAGCTTTATGGCAATTATAATGTTCCTATAAGAAACAAAGAGCCATGACTTGAATCCAAAGTGGATGCAAGGAAAATTACAAACCAAGTCAATGGAAACAAAAATTTCTCAATAGCAGGCTTGCATGCTTTGACTTTGCATCAACACCATCAAGATTTAGAGGTGGAACTATAATTACATGCATCTTAAGTAAAGCATGGACTTTAAATTGTTTATGCATGCACCTAATGACTTTAGATCATGCAAATAATAGGTGATGCAAAGTACACGGCATGATGCACAAAATATTGGTCATTACTAAATGCATTGTGCACACAAACTACTTTTGTTGCAACCTAAAGGACCTTATCTGGTAAAGATGTCCATAAGAATAAGTTAGAAGCAAGATAGAGAAAACCAACAATTGGCTCCAGAGACGTTTGATACAATAAATGCAGGCACATACCTATTTAGCATATGTTGATATACATTCCTCCCCCTATTTGTGAATATTTCCTTCAAAGCTCATTTGAAGGATCAAGTTGTGTGCTTCACCCCCATTACCCATCACATATGAATCACAATTGGCACTAAGGCATTTCATACCATTTACTACTTCCATCCCTTGGAAAATCTCAAAAATGTTGTCAAAACATACTAATTGTGGTGAAGTCTCCTTCCTAGTTCAACCTCCAACGCTATCCATATAGAGACAGTCATAAGCATAGCTACACCTGACTACATGTTCATGATTGTTATGAGTTCCATTTACTATCTAAAGGCTCTTCCACAATATGAATGTGGGAAGGTTGCAAGAAAATGTGGTAGGCCGAAGGTTATTTAAATGAGAATCCTACAATAGGACTTCCATTCAAAGTCTAGCATAACCTGTATACAACAAAGGAGATTAAGCTCTCTTTGTAGTCCGAGCTAGGAAGTTTGCTTCAAATTCCCAACAAATGCAACATAAAATTATATATAAGCAAGGTGAGTGCACAATGCAAAGAGTCCATTGATATATTGTTACTAATACTCCTTACTAATATCCCAATACACCATACATGTTTCACATTGATATATTGTTACTAATACTCCATACTATATCCCAATACAACATACATGTTTCACATCATGTACGTACATGGGTACTTGTCCCCCTCACTAATCATTGCTTGTGTTCTTGAGGTTACAATGTCCACTCAGTAGCAAATAAGTAGAAAGCTTGATTCAAACATGCCAAGAGGCTACCTTGTAGACAGACTAGCATTCAAACCCCAAATTGTTGTGCGGACCAATGACCCAATCAATTAAATTTCAATTCCTTTGAACCATCAAGTAGTAGATTTCCTAACTGTGTATGTTGACACTTTGATATAGTCAAAGGCTAGAAATTATGCATATCATAAACTTAGATGTATGTAACCATACTAGTAGAATGTATGACAAGCAATCCCAACCCTTCCCAATTTTCATTCGAGGATTGAGCAACACATACACTAGCTTTGTGTTCCCTAGTCATAATCTTACACAGTCATGGCTATAAATGCATATCATAATCAAAGGCATGTATAACCCTTTCATATCATAACCTTGAGGCTCATGTTCCTGTTACATTTGTGCATTGGTGCTTGTTTCAGCACCAACACTGTCTCTTCTTAGACCTACTCCAAAATGCTCGTTTGACCACCTTGTCCAAATGATTCTCTATAAGCTCCACCGCAAAATCAAAATTTTGTGTCACTTGTTGCATCCTCTATCAAGTCCTTTTTTAATTATTTATTTGGCCAAATAGACATAGGTCTATTAATATACACATAGATCCCATATGTTTATTAATAAACACATAGGTCTACTAATTCCTTATTTGACAAAATAGATCACATAGGTCTATTAGATACTACTAACATTCATTGCTCCAAGTCAAGTGGTGGAAGAATCCAAGCATGATGTTGCTCCATGTCAAAGAGTAGTTAAAAATATTCAATCGATAACATGGAATTCATAAATGAGTATGAGTTATCTAGAACCATAGCTACCTTCTTTTGCTAACCAATTTCTTCAATATGTCTAAAACTCCATGTGTAGTGAGGGTAGTGCTACATAAAGCCAACTTCTTTGCACCTACATTCAATAAGAGGTAGGAAAAAATCCAATTCTAGATAATATGGGATCAAAGGTTTTGCAATATGTCTCTTGTTTGGCAAAGTTTACTTTTGAGTTGGTTGTTCCAACCATGGAGAAGACTTAACAAGAGGACCAAGTGTATGCCTTGTGGAGACAAGATTCTCCCATCCATAGTTGTAGGTGTCTCTCCAGAGAAAGATGCAAAGATGATTTGCTAATTGGGCACCAGATTCTCTTGTTCATGACAAGTGTCTTTTCAAAGTGGATTTTGGTAGGACTTATAGGTGATTCTCAAATGGGTAGTTTCGAATTGATGGTTTAGAGGCTTCTTTTTTGTGGTATCTAATTGTTGATGTCACAGAAATGGATTTTTGAAGTTTGAGAGTTTCTTGGATGTGTGCAAGCACAATAGTTGCTTACTTGGCATATTTATACTAGCAAGTATCCCATAATTCAAGCAACATGAACAAAGTAGCTAGTCATAGTGGCATACATGGTACCTCTACATGAAGTCTTACACACACATAAAAGGCACCTTGCAAGGGCAAATTTTACTAATATATGACTCTCCTTGAAACACATCTTACAATATGTAGCTCATGCTACTAATATTCAAGCATACCCAATAGATAATCTAATCATGGAATCATTAGCATGTATTGCATATAATATATCCTATAAAATAAGAGGTATAGTACTAAAGAATAACATGAACTCCAAGCATCTACTTCCTCCTAAAAATCTAACGATGAAAATCCATAGGCTCTGCATTCCAACTTAAAGAAATTACTAGCAAGGGACCTCAAAGTATAGTACATTTACAAAAGCCATTTATACAACAACAAAAACATCAAAATTTAATGCATAACATGTTTGATGCCCTTTCATACATCACATTTTTCAAGGTCAATGAGACTTACATGCACAATTTCACATCAATATATATACACACCCATTGACCTATGGAGACAAAACATGGGCTTTATTATGGGCTCATTTGAGAATTGCTAAGTACACTACACTATGGAGATTTCTTTGCATGTTAAGATTTGTTATCTTTAAAAAAAATTCCTATAATTTTTATAGGGTGGACTTTGCCATGCACCTCAATGAGAACAATATATTGATTACATTTTCTCGCAACCTTATCTCTACAATGTCACATTACTTCAATAGAACCTTGTATGTACCAATTTCAGAAGCACAAGGGAACTAATGTATAAAGATGCACAATTGTTGATTAAATATTCTTTTTTCTCAAATCTAAAGTACATATCAATATACATAATTATTATTTAAATTTTTTTTCCCTTTTTAATCTAGAGAAGTATGGTCAAAATGATATCTAAGATGTCAAGCCTTTTGACATAGATGGGATTGATTCATCATGACATAAGAAAAGGGAGGTTGATAAGGGTAGTCATTAAAATTAATGAATGTGAGTTGTGTCTCACCCCATTGCTTTGCCAAGATGCAATATGCAAAGTAATGGGAGCAAATGTTGGCATGGTTGAAGTAGTAGAGCAAACACTATAGACTGGTGATGTGAGGAGGCATATTCCATGGCGGATTCCATGAGGAACTATTTATTTGCCGGGGCTCATACACAAGGTGGATTCCTTGTGCAAGAAGTTGACGGGGACACCTGTCCTTTTTGGGCATCAGATTAAATTAATGTGTATGTGGGTGATTCCATAGCGGGTGATTCCGTAAAATACATATTAAAATAATGGACATTTACGAGTTTAGAGTGCACACTCGAATTAAATTAAGGTTAGAATAGAGTTCCAACCTATTTAATTATTTTGCAACTGAAGACTGCTATGTATTCACTTTGTTCTTGAAGATAAGAGACACCAGGGTGAAGGTAGACTTAATGAGAGGAGTAGATGGAAGAGAAGGGGTTTGAAGAAATTGAAGACGAAGAAGAATACTCAAAAAAAGAATTAGAAAATGTAGAAGAATACTAACAGAGATGAAGCATGTCAGTTTCTTTCAGTGTCACTAAATTGATTGCTTATTAGCATTCTCTATTTAATAAATTCATGTCAATAAATTAAAGGCTCACTTTTCTTTAAGTGTTGATGATGATCTAGCATGGCCATGAGACCATTTAGAGACCAGTATTCCTAGTGCATCACTTAACGGGATGATTAGAGCACTAAGAGACAGGGATACCTCGTACATGCAGTACAAGTTATGAAGGGGGAAAGAAGTGTCTGCTAAGTATAAGAGTGTGCACAAGAACCAAGGAGTTACACATAAATGAAGATGGATTGAGTTCTAAGAAGAGGAAGTGCATTAGCATTGTGTATATGTATTTATGTGTGCATTTAGGGACGCTTGGGAATGTTTACTTGTGTGTAATGAGCATTGCATTCATTTGGGGTCATCCTCTCCCTTACAAGTCAAGGTTTAAGGCTTTTTCTTTCATTAAGAAAGACGAGAGAGGGAATTCTCTCACTAAGAAAGATGAGAGACATGATCCTCTGGAAGTGAGGAGAGAAGTGAGTTTCTCTTTCTAAAGTCTAAAATGACATAAGCTTTTGTGTGGAATTCAATCTTAAGGTTGAGGCCCAAGGAAATCTAATGAAGTCTCCTTATCTATGACTCAAGATGGCTGCATGGACCACAAGTTAAGAGTACAGTTTAAAAAGCTATTTATTGGAAAATCCATTTTTAGAATATATCGCAATGGAAAAATGATCCCTAAAAATGGGCCATGAGGGTTATCGAAAACAACGAGATCTACAACTTTTGTGTTGAACGTTTTTTCATCCAAACAACGCACAAAGAGATATATCGAAATTAGCGCTACAGAGTGGAACAACCACAACTTGCATGAAGATCAACTCAACTCTCTCTCCAAGAAGAGAAGATCTTGAAAGCCTATAAAAGAGGAGGCTCTCCTTGGGTGTGAGGGAGAGGTGAAGGAAGCATCACTTTGCATGTATCCAAGAGGAGAAGAGAAGGTGCAAGTGCTCCGGAAGCCCTACTGAAATCAAGTGCTACGAAAGCTCTGCTGAAATCAAGTTCCAAGAGAAGAAGAGAAGGTGAAAGTGTTGTGGAAGCTCTGCTGAAATCAAGTTCCACGAGGAGAAGAGAAGGTGTAAGTGTGCTATGGAAGCTCTATTGAAGTCAAGCTCCATGTGGAGAAGAGAAGGTGCAAGTGCTGCAGAAGCTCTGCTGAAATCAAGCGCCTAGAGGAGAGCCCTACACATATTGTGTAGGAGAGAAAGAGACTCAAGAAGGATCAAAAGGTGCCAACTTCCAAGTTGTGCAAGTGTTAGCCGGTTGCATAGCGTGCAAGGAACCGTGATCTTATTTCCAAGATCTACAAGTAAGAACTTGCTTATGTGTAATGGAGGAGCTTGCTCCTTGTCAATAATATAACTCCACAAGGGGGGGGGGGACTGGCCCATCTTCCGGTCCCTAGTGTGTTGCCAATTTCTCTACCTCTCTCTCTACATCTTTCTTTTCTCTCATCTATTCACTCTCTATGCCAACATAATATTTGCCATATATATTTTAACTATATAAGAAAGTCAAGCATGTATTTCAGATTCTATAACAGTGGTATCAGAGTAGGTCTCTTTGCTTTTCTCAAAGTAAAGGTGATCCTTGCAAGAAGAAGGTAAAGATGGCAACTAATGAAGCACCTACAAGCGGGCAATTATAGACTCAATTGACAGAGTATCATAGCTTGTTGGAGATTCCTGAAGTACGTCAATTGATTGACAGCTTAAGGACAAGGGAAGAAGCTACTTATGAAGGACCAAATCCTCCAAAAAATGGTGATACTGGAGGAAACACCATTGCACCAATTGATGGTGAAGATGCAAAGCATCCAATTGCTAAGAAGCTTCCTAGAAGGAAGAAGGATTCTCGGGTCAAGAAGAGTAAAAAGACCTCACTTCGAGTGAGGCGGATAAGGAGGGAGTCATCTCCCTCAGCAACCATCTACTTCCTTGATTACTCTAGTTCCTCCTCCTCCTCCTCCTCCTCCTCCTCATCTTCTAGTTTCTACTCTCTTGGTTCTAAGTCTCGTGTAATTCGAAAATGGAAAAAGAGGGACCATAAGAGGAGCAAACTTAAGAAGACTAAGAATTTCAAGTCTTGGCATAAGGACATAAAGTTTGAATCTTACTTCGGTAAGAGAGATCCTACTAATGTGTTAGCCTTTGTCAGGCAATTTAAAGTTTCTTTATCTGATGGTAATTTCTCAGAAAAGTCCAGGCATGTAGGCATGCACTTGAAAGACACCGCTAGCAATTGGTGGTTGACTCTCATTTTGGAGGGAAGGAAACCTACGACTTGGGAAAAGTTCAAGAAGAAGTTTTATGCTCAATTCTTGCCTCCTGATTTTGAGAATGATGTCAAGAAGGAGTGGGATTGGCTAGGCCAAAAAGAGCATGAAAAAGTCACTAGTTATGTGGACAAGTTTTAGTCTACTCTTCTCAAGGTTACTCCTTTCATGGAGATCAGCGATGAAGAGAAGAAAATGAAGTTTGAAGTTGGCCTACTCCCTCATTTAGACAGAACCATGAAGGTGTATCCACATGAAACCTTATCTCGCATGATGGAGTCTGCCATCATAGCTGAAAGTTTACATACACCTAGTACATCTCGAAAGTTGGAGATGAGTTCTTATTGAGCTAGATAAGAGCAGCTCTATGATCAACCAAGAGACATGACTAATTGAAGAAGGCCTTCCTTTACCAATGACCAATATTCAAAGCCAGAGGGTAACAAGAAGAAGCACATGTATCTCTTACCCTCTGAGATGCAAAAGTACAAAGAGGAAGGAAGGTGCTTTCTTTGTAGTGAGTTAGGGCATATGAAGCCTAATTGTCCTCACAAAAGGAAGGAAGAAAATGTGGTTAAAGGGTTTTGGATGTGCAAGCTAACACTCATTCAAATGAGAAGAAAAGAAAACTCTTAAAGGGTTGGGGGACACTCAACAATCAACGAGTTTTGATACTCTTTGATCCAGGGTGGTCCACGGATAATTTTGTGTCAGTAGATACTGTTGAAAGACTACAAATTCCACCAGATCGATTGGGAACACTAATTGGATTAGGTTCGACATTTGAAGGACTTACAACCAATTCTACTCCTATTCAAAGGAAGTTGAATCTTAGAATTGGGGATTACCGTGATCAATAATCTTTTCTACTTGCACCCATAGGTAACTGTGATGTTATCTTAGGCATGCCTTGGCATTACAAGATTAGACCTCTTCCTGATTTTGTTAAGAAGTCCCTTGCATTTCAATTCAAGGGTCAAGACATAGTATGCATTGCTGATGCTGGAGATTAGCCTATGCCAATGGTTAGTCATGTTAGCATTTCTAAAGAAATGAAGAAAGCTATTTCTGCATACATGATTTTTGTGAGAGAGTCAAAAGAAATTAATGATTCAAGGGCACTTGGTGCCTCTAATGAGCACACAATACCAACTAATGCTTCTAAGTCTTAGACTTTAAAAGAACCCCTCTCTTTAATTGATCAAGCTAGACATGATTTTGTTAAACAATATGAAGATTGCTTTAGTGATTCACTCCCAAGAGAGTTACCTCCTAAGCGCTCAGAAGATCACACAATTGATCTTATCCCAGGTAGTTCACCACCTAACCAACCGCCTTACCAAGTAAGTGCAAGTCAACAAGAGGAGATCCTAACACAAGTAAACTAATTGTTGGAAAAAGAGTTAGTTCAACCTAGCTCTTCTCCATACTGCTCTCCAATCTTACTTTTTCAAAAGAAAGACGGTTCTTTCCATATGTGCATAAACTATAGATCTTTGAATAAGATCACAATCAACAATCATTTTCCTATCCCAAGGATAGATGATATCTTGAATAAGTTGCAAGGGGCTAGTATCTTTAGTCGCATTGATCTCAAGAGCGGCTATCACCAGATACGGATAGCACCTAAAGATATTCATAAGACAACTTTTCGTACGACATTTGGGCTATAGGAGTTCTTAGTCATGTCATTTGGTTTGACTAATGCATCAGTCACATTCAATCGAATGATGGAGAGAATTTGCAAACCTCACTCAAAGTTCACACGTGTCTTCTTTGATGACCTTATAATATTTTAACAGTCTGAAGAAGAACATAGAAAACATATATCTATTGTTTTTCAATAGCTTTGCAAGCATAGACCATAGGTCAATGCTAAGAAGATAGAATTTTTCCTTTCAAAAATTCATTACTTAGGCCATATTGTTTCTCACAATTTGGTGAGAATGGATCCTAAGAAGATTCCAGCCACTGTTAAATGGCCTACACCTACTTCTGTACATGAAGTTAGAAGTTTCTTGGGCCTATGTTCATACTACACGAGGTTCATACAAGGTTTCGCGTATGTTGCATCTCCTCTACATGACCTTACTAAGAAGCAAATGCCTTTTTGCTAGAGATCAAGGCAACTACAACCCTTTGAAAGAATTAAGTTTCTTGTGACTCAAGAACAAGTTCTCATAGTTCTGGATCTTCAAAAACCTTTTGAAGTTCACTGTGATGCTTTTGGGGATCACATTGGAGCTATGCTTAACCAAGAGCATTAACAGTAGCATTTGAGAGCCGACACCTCAAGGACCATGAGCTACATGCTCCAGTATACGAGAAAGAGCTTATGGCCGTGGTACATGCTCTTCAAGTATGGAAATACTATTTACTTGGTGCAAATTTTGTTATTAAAACAAATCACCAAAGTCTAAAATACTTCCTCACTCAAAGAAGCTCTTAGAGAAACAGATGCGTTGGGAAAATTTCTTATCTATGTTTCATTTTCAAATCCTTCACGCATCTGAAACTAAGAATGTGGTAGCATATGCTCTATCATGGCGACCTCGAGTGAATGCAATCACAATTGTTTACCATAACGAGTTGATGGATTTACCCAAAATGTATGCAACTGATTCCGACTTCTCAACCATATGGGATCAGCTTAACTCAGGTCAGTCGATTACACCTTACTTGAATCGAGATTGTTATTTGTCTCATCATCAAGCAATTTGTGTAGCATTACTATTGTGACACAAGGTAATGTATGAAGCACATGCATCTCCATATGTTGGACATAGGGGTATTCTACCTACTACTCAAGCATTGGAAAGATATTTCTTTTGGCCCACTCATAGAGCTAACATTGAAAGATATGTCCGTGAGTGCAAGATATGCCAAAAAGTAAAGTATGACAAGCATAAACCACTTGGTCTACTGAAGCCATTACATATTCCCAATGAGCCTTGGGAAAGTATAGCCATGGACTTTATCATGGAGCTTCCTCGCACACAAGTAGGCAATGATGCAATCTAGACTACCATTGATAGATTGAGTAAGCAAGCTCACTTTATACCTGTGCAAAAGACAATCAAAGCCGATCATATGGCTAAGCTATTGATTGCTTATATTTTCAAGCATCATGGCATGTCTAAGTCCATATTTTCAAGCATCATGGCTAAGTTATTCATTGCTCATATTTTCAAGCATCATGGCATGCCTAAGTCCATTATAAGTGATTGAGATCCTTGTATGACCAACCTCTTTTGGCAAGCTCTCTTCGAGAACCTCGGGACAAAGTTAAAGTTTTCATCCTCTTATCATCCTCAAATGGATGGGCAGAGTGAAAGTGCTAATTCTATTGTTTTGCACCTTTTGAAATCCTATGTCTCTGATAATCAAAGAGAATGGAAAAATTATTTACCTTTAGTAGAGTTTGCATACAATAATACGGTGCACTCTAGTACTAGTAGTAAGGCACCCTTTGAGATCATCTATGGTAAGCCTCATTTACCACCCATTCTTCTTACAAAGGATAAGATCTTTGTAGCAGATGAGTTTATTAGAGACATTGATACAACTTTCACTCAAGTAAAAGCTGCTATCCAAAGGACACAAGAGAAGCACAAACGTGAAGCAGATAAGCATCATCATAAGTTAGATCTCAAGTTGGGATAGTATATTCTTCTTAAGTTTGAGAAGGCTCACTTGAAGAAGTAGAAAGGTCAAAAGGGCAAAGTGGTTAAGCTTTCTAATCATTATTATGGCCCTTTCAAGATCACAGATAAGATAAACGATGTGACTTTTTGTTTGGATCTACCAAGTCATTGGAACATTCATAATGCTTTCCATATAAGTTTGCTATGTCCCTATATTAGAGAACCTCCAATGGAACCAATCAAGGAAGATTTACCTGATATAAAAGAAACAAAAGAGTTCCTTGTGCCTGAAAGAATTTTACACCATCAGGACAATACTCTAAGGCCAGGTAAGGTATTACAAAAGTATCTGGTTAAGTTTAAGAATTATCCCCCATTGGACACTCACTTTATGATGACTGAGAGAGAACTACAAGACTTTCCAAATCTTCTTAAGGACTATGTATCCCCTCTACGGTTGAGGTCAACTATTTAGAAGCCAAAGGGATGTCACTAAATTGATTGCTTATTACGCATTATGTATTTAATAAATTCATGTCAATAAATTAATCACTCACTTTTCTTTAAGTGTTGATGATGATCTAGCATGGCCATGAGACATTTAGAGACCAGTATTCCTAGTGCGTCACTTAATGGGTGATCAGAGCACTGTGACGGGGATATCTGGTACAATCAGTACAAGTTATGAAGTGGGAAAGAAGTGTGCCAAGTGTAAGAGTGTACACAAGAACCAAGGAGTTACACATAAATGAAGATGGATTGAGTTATAAGAAGAGAAAGTGCATTAGCATTGTGTACATATATTTATGTGTGCATCCAGGGATGCCTTGGCTTATTTACTTGTGTGTAATGAGCATTGCATTCATTTGGGATCATCCTCTCCCCTACAAATCAAGGTTTAAGGTCTTTTCTTTCATTAAGAAAGACAAGAAAGGGAATTCCCTCACTAAGAAAGACGAGAGATGTGATCCTCTGGAAGTGAGAAGAGAAGTGATTTTCTCTTTCTAAAGTCTAAAATGACATGAGCTTTTGTGTGGAATTCAATCTTAAGGTTGAGGCCCAAGGCAAACTAATGAAGTCTCCTTATCTATGACTCAAGGTGGTTGCATGGACCACAAGTTAAGAGTACAGTTTAAAAAGCTATTTTTTGAAAAATCCATTTTTAAAATATCTCACAATAGAAAAATGATCTCTTAAAATGGGCTATGAGGGTTATCGAAAACAACGGGATCTACAACTTTTGTGTTGGACATTTTTTCATCCAAACAATGCACAAAGAGATATATTGAAATCAGGGCTACAGAGTGGAATAACCACATCATGCATGAAGATCAACTCAACTCTCTCTCTAAGAAGAGAAGCTCTTGAAAGCCTATAAAAGAGGAGGCTCTCCTTGGATGTAAGGGAGAGGTGAAGGAAACATCACTTTGCATATATCCAAGAGGAGAAGAGAAGGTGCAAGTGCTACGGAAGCCCTGCTAAAATCAAGTGATGCGGAAGCTCTGCTGAAATCAAGTTCCAAGAGAAGAAGAGAAGGTGCAAGTGCTGTGGAAGCTCTGCTGAAATCAAGTTCCAAGAGGAGAAGAGAAGGTGCAAGTGCTGCAGAAGCTCTGTTAAAATCAAGCGCCCATAGGAGAGCCCTATATATATTGTGTAGGAGAGAAGGAGACTCAAGAAGGATCAAAAGGTGCCAACTTCCAAGTTGTGCAAGTGTTAGCCGGTTGTATACCATGCAAGGAACCGTGATCTTGTTTCCAAGATCTACAAGTAAGTATTGGTTTATGTGTAATGGAGGAGCTTGCTCCTTGTCAATAATATAACTCCACAAGGGGGGGACTAGCCCATCTTCTAGTCCCTAGTGTGTTGCCAATTTATCTACCTCTTTCTCTACATCTTTCTTTTCTCTCATCTATTCTCCCTCTATGCTAACATAATATTTGCCATATATATTTTAAGTATATAAGAAAGTCAAGCATGTATCTCAGACTCTATAACATTCAGCATTATGAGAAGATATAACTCTAATAGACAAAAACGTGTATAAAATAATACATTTCTCTATGCTGCTCAGATTTCCAATCTGATGCCCCCATTGGCTTTGAAAGGGGGGTTAAATACCAAGACACCTAAGTAACATTCTGCGAGATTACTCCTTCATCTCCCACTTCGGAGTGTTGTTCACTGCCTGAAAACAGCGATCGCGCGTCGCACGATTTTGCCAATCTCTCTTTTTATATAAAATCCTCTCAAATTGGTTGAAAGCTACATGCTTTCTTTTACATGTTATTCTAATCTAAAAGTTGTCTATAGTTTTATGGATTTTTACAAGAGATAATATCTAGAATATCAAAAATTGGCTTTAAAACTTGTCCAACAAAATCTAATATTTTGAACCATGGACACTAACAATAATGCATAAAGTGGCTTTGGCTCTCTAAATCTAAAAGGAAGCCACACTCTAGATTTTTTTACACGATGTGCACGTAACGGCATGACATCCACCCCCTCCTAACTTGCACATCCTTTGGCATGTGCCAAAGTCTTACGGATTTGCAGTGTCAAAAGAAGTACCTTCTGCCATGTCAATGTCTTCATCTTCTGCCTCTTCTTCTTCCTCTATGTCTTCATGCTCTTGAATTATATTCAAGTCTTCTGACTCATATGTTGAACTTTCTCTTAGTTTGAAGAGCTAGATTCTTTTTCGAGCTATGGGTATATTTATGCTAGTCCCATCCAATTTAGCCAATGAATATGTGGCATTGTTATGAATGACCTTTACCACATACGGGCCAAACCAATGCTTTACCATCTTCCTAGAAGCACTGTATTGATTGTCTCCGCTACTGTCATAGACAAGCACCCAGTCGTCGTTTTCTTGAATTTCTCTTGGCCGAAGTCGATATTGCTTATCAAATCTTCTTTTGTTCTTTAGTCTTGCTATCTTTAGCTTCTCAATAGCTACTTAAACATCTTCAGACCTTCTTTCTAGCTACCATATGTGCAAAGTCAGCAACTCTTCTTTACTGATGCCTTCCTCCCAAGGTAGAACACTCCATGTGAGAATAGATTCTTCAATTGGCATAATTGGTTTTTGTCCATGCATAAGTTTGGTTGGCATATAGCCAGTCATTGAATTGTGAATAGTCTGATCAGCCCACATTAGGAAAAAAATGAACTCACAAATGGGCCTTTTAGCCCCCCCTCTCTCCTCCTTAAACAAGGAAAAGAGGAGAGAAGAATAGTAAAATAATCCTCCTCTCTCTCCACTTTTGCAATCTCTTTTTCCTTTTTTATATTATCTACAAAGATAAACTCAGATTCCTTCTCTCTCCTCATTGAAGAAGTCTTTTTCAACCAAAATTTATATTAAAAAAGGAGTTAGTTACGGGAGTGTGGTGCTTCGTTTTCAATGCAAAATGATTAGTAGATACGAGATAATTGATTTTTTAATCGAGAACAAGGAAAATGAAGTTCTGGAAGTTCTTTTTAAGATATTTTGGGGATTTTTATATCCTAGCTTTTGGTCCAAAAACTGTAACATGTCCCCCTGTCCACTTGTAGGACATGTCTTAGCAACCCATCGAGAAGAGAGTCTAGAAAGTGCCGCCCGGCACTCACAAGGAATGTCATGGGGTTTGTGATCAAGGTCTTCCCGAGTCTGCCACAAAGTGGAAGCATCTGGCCGTTCCCACTTAAGACCTCAGGGTTTTCCTAATAGTCAAGTTCCTAGGTGGTAGCTAGCGTCGAGCCCCGAACCACTTTGCGTAGAAACATCAGGGTCGAAGTGGATTTATACTGCACTAGGTTCAAGGAGAATGGGAAATGAGAGGGATGCGAAGCTCGACCTCTCTGCCTGTAAGGCCTAGTCCCATTCCGTTCCCCTAAAATAGCATAAATCGGGACTCTAACTCTATTGATTCTAGGTCATTGCCACCTCACTGTCAATTCCTTCGAGAAAAGTTTCCGGCCAATTGAGACCACCCTTTCCTAGGACAGACCTAGAGTCACGTCCACTGCACTTTTCTCAAGTTACTTAGTTATCTAATTATCTACTACATTTTGTTTGACAAGCAAAAACAACTTCCTTAATTAACCAATTAATCACTATTTCCTTCACGTAACTTAGGCACTGATACAAAAAAACAATGTCAAGCAAGTTCCTTTTTCAACATTTGATCTTTATTTATCAGTCTTTTGAATACATCAATTAACTTGCCCGAAGGCTATCCCAGCAATCCTTAGGGATGGCTATTCCAAGTTCCATCCGTTGAATAGTATGCGGGCCTCGAGATCCCATCTCGAGTCACGTCGGCCTCCTATGTAGGATTCGGAGGCAAGGAATTTATGGCCAAAGCCTCCCCTAGCACCCAAGCGTCCTCCTGCTCCAAGTAGCACCCATGGGGAGATCTCTCATGGCGGGTTTGGTCCACGTACTCGGCGTGGCTAACAACCCCCTTGGATAGGGTCAAGCAGACAGTTGGATGTAACTAATACTGCCACTTCCTCTAGGCTTTTAACCTGAAGAATTAGTTGTTTTTCTTGAATTAGTTCCTTGAGCAAATAAGTACAAACAATGCATCTAAGTATACAATCACGAGCATTCCAGTGGTCGTTTGTACAGCCAACTGCTAGGGTGCGATTCCTTCTCCCCGAATACTTCCAACATTTGATCCTAGATCAATCATGACTTGGCAAGATCCTAAGGTTTTTCTAAGCTTAGTTACTTGTTTACCCTTTTTCCTTGGGTTAGGGTTTATACCCTATTGACCCAAATTGTCACTACCTTAGGTTTTCTTATATTATGGTTAATAAATCATGGACAACCCCATCACCCTAACTTGGTTGGTCAATTGCTTTCTTGGCAATTCATAACTACCCTAGCTTTGACAAATCACTCTCCAAGGAAGAGTGTTGTAGCAGGACGACTACTCAATTCCTAGGAAATTTGACTTGTAATTAGAACTCGCCAAACTCGATCTAAGGTGTAGTAGTACTATTTTGTGACTTAGACGCAAGGCATATGACATTGCAACTTGTAGCACGAGATAGGTGTCAGTAACTAACTTGTGGGAATATATCTCTCATCATACTGTATTTCTTGATCAAGAATACCTTTGATCAAGATATAGGGTTTGGGAGTCCTATTGACCCAATCCAAAACCCTAACCCTACTAGGTTGATAGACATTTTGGCCCTAGGATCCCTAAATTCATTGCGAAAGTCTAGTATTTGGTCATCTGATCCTTAGGGTGAGAACCCTAGATCATTCTTACACGGGCGATTTGATAACCCTCACATTTCGTGAATGTGGGTAGAACTTTTAAGATCGAAAATATTAAATCGGCATCCCAAGTGCGATACTAAGCAGAATTTTATCATAGCTTAACCCTACCTAGCACATTGAGGTGACTGTCATATATTAGCTAATCATACCTTTATGAATTTCATGTAAGCTACTCAATTACACACAAATTACTTAGTTGATGTAACCAACCCACGATTAAAGATGATCTTCCCTTAAAAGATGCAAATACTTTCTTTGAACTTGCAAGTACTTTCCCTAAAAGATGTACATAACTGCAAGATGTGTGAGATGTATCATTCCATGCAATTTCAAGACCATAGATCTTTTTGCCTTTATGCAACTATAGGATCTTCAGTGATCTTTCTTTTCGTTACCCTATACTATAATGATTGACATTCAGAGCTAATTCTTATAAACCCTACATTGATGCATCGAATTCAAAGCCTTAGTATTTTAATGAAGATGCATCTTTTCCCAATTTTGAACTTTGATAAAAGAACTCTATGCATGGATGCATCATTTTTTCATGACCAGATGCCAATGAATATATAATTGATTTAATCCTTCTGTTATCGCTTATCATAACCTAAAAAGTAACTATCATTGCATGCAAAATTGCATAATATATGCTTTATTGCCAAAGTTCATAAATATTTTCCTTTCAATTCAACTATTTAGACATCATTTAATGATCATCTATGATTACCTTATACACGAGACACAACCAGGAATTTATTACATAAGTGCAATATGTGTCATAAGCCCTATCCTTTGTGAGATGCAACAAGGATGCCTTCGCACAATTTCATCTTTTAACTTATGCAACAAGCGTTCAAATATGTGACTATCCTTGACCATGGAAATGCAAGTACTCGTCATGCAACTAAACTTTGTAAATCGAACAAGTATATAGATTTTCCAATGAATTTAAGCTTCCCTATGTGAATTGAAACATGCTTTATGCATCCTTCCCATGTCGGGCTATTTTTCGGAACCTCGGCATTCAAAATTGGGGCGTTGTCCACTCTCGTACTTTGGGTACAAGCTCCCGCGTGCGCTCCTCTCGACTTTTTGCTTAGGAGCCATTGACGAAGTAAATTTGGCTCAATGAACTCTCCCTTGGTCCCTTTTTTTGATTTTCGAAATTGCCTACTGCTCGAGATGTCCCTCGCGCCACGGGATATAGGCTGTGGGAACACGGCTTTAAAGACCCTGGGACACGCGGGTGAACTTGGCCTAGTCAAGCTTCTGGATGAACAGGGAGATGACATGGAGATGTGATGGGGAGATGATTGGGGTGATGATGGTGATGATAACGATGGAGAGTATGACGATGAGGATGATGATGGCGATGGGGGAGGCAGTAGCTAGGCAGCGTGGCATAGATAGGCGGTGGCAACAGTCGGATGGCGGCAGCAGCGGGTAGCACACACGATGCCCCTCCCTCCATTGAAGCTTGGGAGGGGGGTTCATATATAAGGTGGGGGGTGGCCACACAAGTGGTTGTTTGCATGTCCTCCTCCCATGCGCCTCCACAATCTCCTACTCACACACTCTCTCCAGCCATGCAATTGGTGAAGGAGAGGGAGTTAATGTAAAAAAATTTGCAAATAATTCATTATCCCTTTTTCCTTGAAGGGGTGTTCCCGCGGTGGGTTACGGTTTTGAGCCACGGTTTTCTATGCACAACACAGGGCTGGTGTTTGTTGGTGCACGAGGATGGAGCACTTAGGCCAAAGTTTTTCTGTTGTGGGAGATTACTTTGAATCGCTTTTGTGCAGGATCTAGGGTTTTTAATATTCTGCTATGGAAATATTACATTCTCTCCCCCTTAGAGGAATCGAGATGTCCTCATCTCGAGAAGATTTGGGGGTATTTTTGGTTGAGAGTACTTTCATCCATCCAAGTGGCATCCTCTTCGGGGTAATCTTTCCACTGGATGAGGTATTCCCTCAAGGTCCTGGATCTCAAATGCCTCTCCCTAACATCTAGGATTCTATCAGGTCGTAGCTCAAGGACTCCTCGGCTAGGCATTACAACTTGTTGATCATCAAGCACGTGCTAGGCACATAATTTTTCAATAGGCTAATATGGAATACATTATGAACTTTTAGATTTTCATGGAGTTGAAGTCTGTAAGCATTAGGCCATAGGCACTTGAGAATCTTGTAGGGTCCACAATACCTTGGACTTAGCTTTTTGCATTCACCCAAGGATAGGGAACTCTTCTTTGGATGTACGCAAATGAAGACCATATCACCTTCAACGAAGGATCTGTCTTGCCATTTCAGGTCCGCATAAGCCTTCTATCTATCCTTGGTGGCTTGGATGTCTTGTCTTATTGATTTGATTTGGTCATCCATGTCTTCGAGCATCTGCTTTGAAGCTTCAACCCTCAAGGTTGGATCCAAAAAGCTTAAAGGAGTACGACAATTGTGCCCATACAATGCTTGGAAAGGGGTCATCTGAATGCTTTGTCGGTAAGAAGCATTGTAGGCAATCTCAACCAGTTTTTGGGTTTGCGGCAGCAGTGTTCCCTAAGCATATCTTCAATGACTTGGTTGACTCGTACCGTTTGACCATCGATTTGGGGATGGTAAGTTGTACTGAAACAGAGTTGAGTCCCAATGGCCTTGAAGATAGCCTTTGAGAAGTGTGAGGTGAAGAGAGAGTCATGATCACTAATGATTCTTCTAGGTAACCCATGCAGTTTGAATATCTCCTTGATGAATAACCTTGCAATGTCTGAGGCTTTATAGTTTGTCTTAATAGGGATAATATGTGCAACCTTGGTGAGTATATCTACCATGACCATAATGGAGTTGTATCCCCCCTGAACTTGGGGCATGCCAACAACAAAGGCCATACTAATGGATTCACATTTCATTTGGGGAATGTCAAGTGGTTGCAATTTCCCTAGCATTTTGACATGTTGGGCCTGAATGCGTTGACAAGACAAACATTCCGTGACATATTTGAGAACGTCACCTTTGAGCCTATCCCAATAATAGCTCTTCTTGACCGCATTAAGGGTCTTGGCATAGCCAGGATGCCTTGAGAAAGGGGAGTCATGGGCTTCCCAAAGTATCTTCTGCTTGAGTGATTGGCTTGCCAGGATACATGATCTTGTCCTATAGTAGACAAGTCCACTATTGATAAAGAATTCTTGATACTTTGTTTGTAGCTTCGGGTCTTGATCTTTGATGGGGATCTCCCTTAGCAATTTCTGATAGGTTGGGTCATGACATGCCTCTTCTCTAGCTAGCTCAAGAATTGGGTTGTTTGGCATGGATACCTTTGTGGCTAGAGATCTTGCTGTTGATGGATCTTGCAAAATCAAAGAATTTAGAAATGCCTTGCGACGAGTGAGTGCATCGGCAACTACATTCTCCTTTCTAGGCCGGTATTTGATTTCAAAGTCATATTCTTCCAGTACTTCAATCCATCGGCGTTGCCTCATATTGAGCTCATTCTGGGTGAAAATCCATTTAAGACTTTTGTGGTCCATCGCTAAGGCAAATTTATTACCCAGCAAGTAGTGTCTCTAAATTTTGAGAGCATGGATGACAGCCAACAACTCCAGATCATGGGTAGCATAGTTCCTTTCAAGGCTCTTTAGTTTCCTTGAAGAGTATGATACGGAATGACCTTCTTGCATGAGCACACATCTTAAGGCAAGTGCGCTTGCATCAGTTATCACTTCAAACTCCTTACAAAGATCAGGAAGTTTCAGGATAGGTGCTGATATCAAGCTTTGCTTTAGTTTGTCAAAGCTGGTCTATTCAGCAGGTGACCATAAAATTGATACTTGCTTCTTTAGTAGATCAGTCAAAGGCGTTGCAATCAAAGCATAGTTTTTGATAAAGACCTTGTACCATCCTGTCAATCCAAGAAAGCTACGTATTTCTTTGACAGAAGTTGGTGTTGGCCATTCCAGAACATCTTTGACCTTGGCGGATCTACTGAAATTCCTTCGACTAATACAATGAATCCCAGATATTCAATTTGTCGCTTGAAAAATACACACTTCTTCTTCTTGGCATAAAGCTTGTGTGCTCTCATTGTTTCAAGAACAATGCAAAGCTAGGGTTCATGATCTTTTTCCTGCTTGGAGTAGACTAGGGTATCGTCAAAGAAGACAAGTACGAAGTCATCAAGATAGGGCCTAAAGATATCCTACATTAACCTATTGAAGGTAGCAGGAGCATTTGTCAGCTCGAATGACATGACTAGGAATTCAAAGTGTCCAAAGTGCTGAATGCAGTCTTCGAGATATCTTCTTCCTTGATCCTTATCTGATAATATCTAGATCTGAGATCTATCTTAGAGAATATCTTCGCACCTTGAAGACGGTCAAGAAGTTCATCTATTCTTGGAATGGGGCATTTGTTTTCAATGGTGAAAGGTGAGAAGGATCGAAGCTTGCACTCAAGAGCTATGGTAGGAGAACAAGAGCAAGAAAGAGAGAGACAAGAAATGGGAACTCCAACCATCACAATGTATGATCGGGCCTTCCTTTATTCAAACTATCACTAAAAGAATAAAGAATAAAGTGACGGTGACAGCAGGCGCCCACCACCTGCAGTGTGCATTGGCAGTGACTGTCAGTGTAGTAATACACAAGCGGCTAGGCAGAGGTGCCTTTACCCCCAAAAACCTCCCACTTAAAGGCGAATCTACCCCAATGAGGAATGAAAAGAATGTCTAGAAAGCTCCTCCCGGCACTCCTATGGAATGTTACGGGGTTTGCGATCTAGGGTTTTCAGCGTCTGCCACATAGCAGAAGTACTCTGGCCGTTCCCACTTAGGATCGACCAAAATTTGGGTTTTCCTGATTGGTCATTTCCTAATAGCAACTAGCGTCGGACCCAAGCGAACTACTTTACGCAGAAACACCAGGTCCAAAGTGGATTCACGCTGCACTTGGTTCAAAGAGAATGGGAAATGAGAGGGATGCAAATCTCAACCTCTCTGCCATAAGGCATAGTCCCATTCCGTTCCACTAAAACATCGTAAATCGGTTAAGACATAACTCTAGGTCAATGCTTTCGTTGTTCGTGTCCTTTGACGATCATCCTGCTGTTCTTCAAGATTTGAGAAAAGTTTCTAGCCAATCGGGACCACCCAACCATAGGACGGACCCATGGCCCATCCTCCGCACTTTCCTCGATTTGTTTTAGTTAGGTAATTATCTAACACATTAATTGGACATGTAACAACCAGCTTCTTTAATTAAACCGTTAAGCACTGGTTCCTTCACGTAATCTTATCACGTGACATAGAAAAACAATATCAAACAAGTTCTTTATTAACATATCATCATATTTATCTTTGAAATACAAGGAGTTCCGCTCGTAGGCTTGTCCATAATTCGCCCGAAGGCTATCCAGTAATCCACAGGGATCACTATTCCAAGCTTCCGCCCGTAGACTAGTATGCGGGCCTCGAGATCCATTCTCGAGTCACGTTAGCCTCTTGTGCAGGACTCGGAAGGTGAGGGATTTACGGCAAGAGCCCCCCCTGGCACCCAAGTGTCCTCCTGCTCCAAGTAGAGCTCAACGGAGAGACCTCTCGCGGCGGGTTCAGTCCAAGTTCCCGGCGCGGTCAACAACCTCCTTGGTTAGGGTCAAGCAAGCAGTCGGGGGTAACTGAAGCTGCCTCTCCCTTCAGGCCTTCAACCTGAAGTATAGATATTCATTTAATTTGTAATTCACAAATGAAACAGTGCTCTAAAATCTCTAGCAAGCACAAACATTTCCATTAACTGATCTTGTTGTTGGCAAACTGCTAAGGAATGATTCTTTCCTTTCGAATGCATCAGTACTCGTTCCAGGGTGTCTTGCAACTTGGCAAGATCCCTTATATTCTAGGTTAGGGCGTACCCTATTAACCCAACTTGGTCAACCTTAAAGTTTATTGGATACTTTAGTTTCCGGTTTAAAGTATCCGGTTTTAAAAAAAAAAACCTTCCTTACTTAGAAGGATATCAAAGAATGCATCCTTTTGCAAGATAACTTGCGTAAGGATCTGCCATCCTTGTTGAGGGTATTTAACCTTTCTTATTGTGAATCAATCACAAGACCATATGACTTTGTACTTGCTGCGCAAGTCCTGGTTTTGTAATATACCATGAAATAATCCGTTTTAGTTTCTTTAAGCCGACGTTTGTCAAACCTAGGGTCTCTTTTTAAGAACCTCAGGGACAAACCCTAGCTCTTTTACATTTACGATTTATTGACCCTACAATCAGGGAAGGTAAGCAAGTATTTAAGGTATAAACGTTTCTTGGATTTTTAAATCATTCCCAATGCATATTTCATAGCATAGGTATTTCTAAGTTTATATTAATTTGGTTAACCTTTAGAAGGTAATATCGAGATCACCTTGGCACGATTTGTTATCTATGTGACAATTGATTTTTTAGTCCTAAACTTTATTGCTTTGAGGTTAGGTAAATTCGATTAAACTTCCTTTTTCCTTGCGAACAAAACTTATGCCAATTAAACAATCTTTTCCTTGCTAAGATATGCAGTTAGCAATGATAACTTCCTAGAGTTTAAGCAACGTAAGAAACCTTTCATGAATTTCACCTTCTATGATGATTCGTTGCAAAAAAAAGAATAGGGTTTAATGGTGCAAGATGCAGTTTTTATACCTTCAAGATTTTACTGAAATATACTACTTTAGTGGGTAAATAATCTTGCTCATAATTTCGTTTCAGTGCATAAGGCTATTTGAAGGAAAACTATGTTTGTACTTTATCCATTTTGCATGTTCAACTAAACTAAATTCCTTCATCGTAAATAACTAGGACAAAATATATCTTATCCCTAACACTTCATCTTGCATGATTAAATTAAAATCGATATAAAATCAAGAAGGAAAAACCTGGTTTTGTGGTGAGATATCCACATGGATACCGGGAGATGACCCTCCCACAGCTACTCCTTGGACTTTCTTAGGCGGCATCGTAGTTGTAATCCTTCGAACGTGAAGGCAGCTTTACACTCCTTTTCGGAATTCCACCGCTGCTTCAATACTCTTCTTCTTTCTTTCGAAGCAAGGAGCCGTTACGGGATTAACCACGAGAAAGGGTAACAAGACCTTTAAGGTCTTAACTTCTTTTGAGAGGGAAAGGTTTATAAGGCCTAAAAGAAAAGGCCGTGGAACTTGCGAGGGAATGGGTGCTTAAATCTTGGGTGGGGGTATAAACCCACTTGGAGAAGGCTTGTGGAAGCCCACAAGGAAGGATTAAGAGGCTTGTAATATGAAAGGGCTTATAGGACCCTAAGGCATTTCATGGGGAAAGACCACGGGGAGGATTTTTAAATCCCGGTGAGGGTGGAAAAATAGGTTATAAAACCCTTCAAGAGGAAGGCTTATTAAAACCATGGAGGGGCTTAATGGTTTTTTAGGCCAAGGGGAGAGGGGGCTATGGTGGTTTAAACACGAGTTGGGGTTTAGTGGCTCTACGGGAAGGGGTTCAGGGTTAAAAAGAACCTGGGGGGGGGATGTGGTTCCAAGGGAAAGGGGGCTTAGGGCCTCTTAGAAGCTTTAGAGCTTCAAAACCGGGGGGGGGGGGGGGGGGGGGGAGAAAGAAATAATGGGGACACGGGGGAAATAAAAAGGACTTAGGGGGGGGGGGTGTTAAAAAGGAGTATGGGGGGGGGGGGGGGGTGAAAGGGTAAAAGGGATATGAGGGGGGGTGAAAGTATTTATGAACGTATAGGAAGGGGGGCTTAAGGAGCCCCCCCTTAGAAGCTTCAAGAAGCTTCTTTAAGCTTTTGTAGCCACGTCGGGGGGGGGGGGGGGATTCTGACGACGACGACGGGGGGTGAAAGTCTGCAGGCGGCGGAAATGGGGATGGCGAAATGGCATCGAGATTGCGTATCCTTCCTCCCCTCCACAGACTATCGGTGCAGCATTGAAGGTAGGGCGGCAGCGTTTATCTTTCGTCCTTCCTCCTCTCCCTTGTACCTGCGGCCCTCCCTCTTTTATATAGGGGAGGGGAGGGAATCCTCCCCCCTCAACGTGTTGATGGGCATGACTGTGGAGCCGAGCAAGCTCCAGCAAGGAGCTTGCTGGCTCCCCTATCCTGTTTCCCCTTCTAGCACGACGCGCCGCAGATAGGAGGATAAGGGAAAAAAATTTTCCCCTTTGGTTAATTAATTTGATATATTACATTCTCTCCCCCTTAGAGGAATCGAGATGTCCTCATCTCGAGATAAACTGGGGATATTGATGGTTGAGAGTGCCTTCTTCTATCCAAGTGGCATCCTCTTTGGGATAATCTTTCCACTGGACGAGGCATTCTCTCAAGGTTCTGGATCTTAATTGTCTCTCCCTTATATCTAAGATCCTATCAGGCCTTAGTTCAAGGACTCCTTGACTAGGCATTACAATTTGTTGGTCATCAAGTACATGGTTAGGGTTGGGTACATATTTTTTCAATAGGCTGATACGGAATACATTGTGAACCTTTAGGTTCGCAAGGAGTTGCAATCTATAAGCATTGGGTCCTAGGCATTTGAGGATTTTGTACGGCCCACAATGCCTTGGACTTAGCTTCTTGCAATCTCCTAGGGATAGAGAACTCTTTTTAGGGCGTACGCGAATGAAGACCATTTCTCCTTCTTCGAAGACTCTTTCTTGATGCTTCAAATCTGCGTATGCCTTTTGTCTATCCTTGGCCGCTTGTATGTCTTGTCTTATTGAATTTATTTGATCATCCATATCTTCCAACATCTGTCTTGAAGCTTCAACCCTTAAGGTTGGATCTGAGAAGTTTAGGGGACTTCTGCAATCATGACCATATAATGCTTGAAAAGGGGTCATCTGAATGCTCTACTGGTAAGAAGCATTGTATGCAAATTCTACCAAAGGCAAGTATTGAATCCACCTCTTCGGTTCTCGAGAGCAGTATGCCCTAAGCATATCCTCGATAACTTGATTTACTCGCTCTGTTTGGCCATCCGTTTGGGGATGGTAGGCGGTGCCAAAACAGAGTTGAGTCCCAATAGCTTCAAAGATAGCTCTCCAGAAGTGTCTTTGATAAACAATCTTGCAATGTCGGAGGCTTTATAGTTTGTCTTTACTGGAATCAGGTGTGCAACCTTGGTAAGCATGTCAACCACAACCATGATGGAGTTGTATCCTCCCTTGACTTGGGATAAGCCCACAACAAAATCCATACTGATGAATTCCCATTTCATTTGCGGGATGTCAAGCGGTTGTAGTTTCCCTGGCATCATGATATGTTCGGCTTTGATACGTTGGCAAGACAAACACTCAGTGACATATTTGAGAACTTCACCTTTGAGCCTCTCCCAATGGTAGCTCTTCCTAACTGCATTAAGAGTCTTAGCATAGCCAGGATGTCCTGCGAAAGGGGAATCATGAGCTTCCCACATTATCTTCTGCTTAAGTGACTGGCTTGCTGGTATACACAGCCTTGTTCTGTAGTAGACAAGTCCATTATCAATGGAAAATTCCTGATACTTAGCTTGCAACTTTTGATTCTGCTCCTTGGTAGAGATCTCCTTTAGGATTGTTTGGTAGGCCATCATGGCATGCTTCCTCTCTAGCTAACTCAAGTATAGGGTTGTTTGGCATAGATACTTTTGTAGCTAGAGATCTAGCCGTTGATGGATTCTGCAAGATTAGGGAATTTAGGAATGCCTTGTGACTAAGTGCATCGGCAACTACATTCTCTTTCCCTGGTCGGTACTTGATTTCAAAGTCATATTCTTCCAACACTTCAATCCACCGACGTTGCCTCATGTTGAGCTCGTTCTGGGTAAAGATCCATTTGAGACTCTTATGGTCGGTTACTAGAGTAAACTTGTTACCCAACAAGTAGTGTCTCCAGAGCTTTAGAGCATGGATGATAGCTAGTAATTCCAGATCATGTGTAGCATAATTCTTTTCATGGTTTTTCAGTTTCCTTGAAGAGTATGCTACTGGATGACCTTCCTGCATAACTACACACCCCAAGGCAAGAATGCTAGCATCAGTTACTACCTCGAACTCCTTATTGAGGTCTGGAACTTTTAAAATAGGTGCTGATACCAAACTTTGCTTCAATCTGTCGAAGCTATTTTGTTCGGGAGTTGACCATGCAATAGAAGTCTGCTTCTTCAATAAATCCGTCAGAGGTGCTGGAATCAAAGCATAGTTTTTGACGAAGACCCTATACCATCCTGTCAATCCAAGAAAGCTACATATCTCTTTGATGGATACTGGTATTGGCCACTCAAGCACATCTTTGACCTTGGCTGGGTCTACTGATATTCCTTCTGATGATACTATGAATCCCAGATATTCAATCTGACGCTTGAAGAATGCACACTTTTTCATTTTTGCATACAGCTTATGTGACCTAATTGTCTCAAGGACAATCCGCAGTTGAGGTTCATGATCTTCTTCCTGTTTAGAATAGACTAAAGTGTCATCGAAGAAGACAATCACGAAATCATCAAGATATGGCCTAAAGATGTCCTGCATTAATCTATTGAAGGTGGCAGGTGCATTCGTAAGCCCGAATGACATAACCAGGAACTCAAAGTGCCATATCTTGTATTGAAGGCCGTCTTTGGGATATCTTCTTCCTTGATCCTTATCTGATAGTAACTTGACCTGAGATCAATCTTGGGGAAGATCTTTGCACCCTGAAGACGATCAAGAAGCTCATCAATTCTAGGAATAGGATACTTGTTCTTGACTGTTGATTGATTCAACCCTCGGTAATCAATACATAGTCGAAGTGTCCCATCTTTCTTTTTCTAGAATAGTACTGGAGCTCCCCACAGTGAACTGCTAGGCCAGATGTAGCCCTGATCTAGGAGTTGCTTGAGCTGTTCCTTCAACTCAATTACTTCTGGTATGGACATTCTATAAGGTCTCTTTGCAATTGGTGCAGCTCCAGGTACTAACCTAATCTCATGATCCACTTCTCTTTGACGCGGAAGTTCAGTCAACTCTTTAGGGAATACGTCCGCGTATTCCTTTAGCCAAGAAGGTCCTTCATGAGACTCTTGCTTTTGATCTAATTTGTTGAGTTTGATCAAGTAAACATGTAATCCTTTTCTGACTCCTTTTATGATTCGAGATACTTTGGCCAATTGGATTCTTGGCACTCCTGCCTCACCTTGAGTTGTGACTAATTCCCTTTCAGAGTTTCGAAAGGAAACTTGACCCTTTCCATTGTGAATATGGGTGTCGTTGGGCTTAAGCCAATCCATTCCGAGTAGACACTCATGGATACCTAAATTCATGACTCTGAATTTAACCGAGGTCTTCTTTCCTCCCAGAAAGAATTCCACCTTAGCAGTTTGCCTGGTAAAAGTAACCTCACGACCATTTGCCAATTCCACAAGTAGGGTAGGTGCTTCTACTGTGGCTATTCCTAATCTTTTTGCACATGCCAATGAGATAGAGGAATGTGTACTGCCACAATCAATCAAGGTTTTGAAACCTTTACCTTGATAGTCCGACGGTGTTTGAATCACCGAGAACTGGCGATTCGGCCCTTTCTTGTGTAAAGCGGCATGGACTGTCGCTCTTTCGAATTCTGCTTCCATGGCCGGATCTTCCTCTTCTTCTTCTTCACCTCCTTGCCTATTGGCAATGCAGGCGGTTCTTCCTCTTCCTCGGGTAGCGGCTTCTTGACCACGGCCTGCTCCTTGGAAAGGCGCTTGGCGATGTCCTCCGCCGAGCTTGGGACATTGCCTCTTGAAGTGACCGGGTTCGTTGTAGTGGAAACAATGGAGGTTTTGGCCATTACTTTGAGTAGGAACAAAGTTGTTGATGTTATTCGTTCTTGCTTTCTTTCTTTGTCCCTGATTATGACCTTGAACTCTCTTCATTTGAGGTCTGCATGCTCCTCTGTTCGGGTCATTATAGGACCAAGTTTTGTTACCCCTTGGTCTAGACTGCACCTCCTGAATTATAGGCGCTGCTCGAATGAGTGCATCCTGAAGATCTGATGGACATATAGATTCGAGACGGGTATTTACTGGTGGATTTAAGCCCGCACAAAATTTGGACACCTGCTGTGTCATGTCCATCTGTGGCGCATACTTTAAAAGTGAGACGAATTTAGAGTAGTATGGGTCAAGAGTGAGTCCTAGTTGTTTTAGCTCGTAGAACTTGTTCATTTTCTGTGTGCGATATGCAGGTGGTAAGTATCTACCCTGTACGGCTTTCTTCAGCTTCTCCTAGGTAATGGATCCCTCTGCAATCCCTTGATCCCTGCACCATTGCTTCCACCAAAGTCTGGCTTTTCCGGTGAGTTTTAACTTGGCGAGCATAGCTTGATTGGCGGGTGCAGTAGCGGCTGCTTCGAAGTAATCCTCCATGGATTCAATCCAAATTTCAGCATCAGCCTGGACAAATCTGCCTCTCCCGTCAAACTCGGGTGGCTTAATCTGCTTGAGAAGGAACTTCTTCTCTTGGATCATAGCAGTACTTGATGTAGGAGGCGAATTAGGAACCTGTACATGGGGTTGTGTCTGGATAAAGGGTTTCTTAACGTTATTATACGATAATCGATGTTAGCTTATATTACATCTTTAATTCAGCTATCTCGTAAACAATGTAGCTACTTAACTTTTTATCAATTCTTATGCACAGCCATACATTGATAAAAAGAAGTCTTTATTTGTATTTATATGGGTATAGCCCTTTCGAATACAACGTGTCATGTGATGATACGCCAATTGTTACTTTTAGTTTGGGGAGAACAATGGTGTATTGCATTTATCTACAGGAACTGTGTAATAGTAAGGTTTTGGGTCATGGATCTTCAGGAATCGGTAAGTCATTGGAAGTTCATGATATCCTTTCTATTGGAATCCATACTTCTCATGGCGGCCCAATACTTTAATCCTGTCAGCGGGGATTACACGAGTTACTTCCTCATATACATATGAGTTCATCTCAACCCTCCGACCCCGAATATGTAAAGTCGAATTTACGTGAGCTTCCACAAAAACGAACAGCTTCACGACTTTCAAGTCTTCCAACCACTTGATCCTTTTTAGGTTGGTCTGTAGATAAGCAAACCGGTGGGCGGCTATATAGTAGATTCCTGAAGCACCCGTCCATCTTCGTTCCATGTACAAAGGTGATGGATTATAGATCTGCTCCAGGATGTTCATCATCCCAATTCTTTGTCTATAAAGCGGAGAATGCATTGCAATCATAAACATGACTCGAAATACCAAAAAACTTGTTCCACGCTTCGTAATTCTACAAGACAGCATTGAAGGTAAGGAAATGTTTGGACAGCAACAATTTCTTTATTTCATTTCATTGAGATTTCATAAAAACAATTCCGTTGTTGGTCGGCTCTGATACCAACTATAATGTGTTCACTAGTATCATCCAGGACACGTCTTAGCAGTCCATCGGAAATGATGTCTACAAAGCTTTGCTTGGCACTCCTATGGAATGTTATGGGGTTTGCGATCTAGGGTTTTCCACGTCTGCCACGTAGCGGAAGTAATTTGGCCGTTCCCACTTAGGATCGACCGGAATTTGGGTTTTCCTGATTGGACATTTCCTAACAGCAACTAGCATCGGACCCAAGCGAACTACTTTACACAGAAATGCCAGGTCCAAAGCGGATTCACGCTACACTTGGTTCAAAGAGAATGGGAAACGAGAGGGATGCAAATCTCAACCTCTCTGCCATAAGGCAAAGTCCCATTCCATTCCCCTAAAACAACGTAAATTGGTTAAGACATAACTCTAGGTCAATGCTTTCATTGTTCGTGTCCTTTGACGATCATCCCGCTATTCTTCGAGATTTGATAAAAGTTCCCGGCCAACCGGGACCACCCAACCGTAGGATGGACCCATGGCCCATCCTCCGCACTTTCCTCGATTTGTTTTAGTTAGGTAATTATCTAATACATTAATTGGACATGTAACAATCAGCTTCTTTAATTAAACCGTTAAGCACTGGTTCCTTCACGTAATCTTATCACGTGACATAGAAAAACAATATCAAACAAGTTCTTTATTAACATATCATCATATTTATCTTTGAAATACAAGGAGTTCCACCCGTAGGCTTGTCCATAATCCGCCCGAAGGCTATCCAGTAATCCACAGGGATCACTATTCCAAGCTTTCGCCCGTAGACTAGTATGCAGGCCTCAAGATCCAATCCCGAGTCATGTTAGCCTCTTGTGCAGGACTCGGAAGGCGAGGGATTTACGGCAAGAGCCCCCCCTGGCACCCAAGTGTCCTCCTGCTCCAAGTAGAGCTCAACGGAGAGACCTCTCGCGGCGGGTTCAGTCCACGTTTCCGGCGCGGTCAACAACCCCCTTGCTTAGGGTCAGGCAGGCAGTCGGGGGTAACTGAAGCTGCCTCTCCCTTCAGGCCTTCAACCTGAAGTATAGATATTCATTTAATTTGTAATTCATAAATCAAACATTTCCATTAACCGATCTTGTTGTTGAGAAACATTTCCATTAACCGATCTTGTTGTTGGCAAACTGCTAAGGAATGATTCTTTCCTTTCAAATGCATCAGTACTCGTTCCATGGTGTCTTGCAACTTGGCAAGATCCCTTATATTCTAGGTTAGGGCGTACCCTATTAGCCCAACTTGGTCAACCTTAAAGTTCATTGGATACTTTAGTTTCTGGTTATTAAAAAAAAAAAAACCTTCCTTACTTAGAAGGATATCAAAGAATACATCCTTTTGCAAGATAACTTGCGAGATAACTTGCGTAAGGATCTGCCATCCTTGTTGAGGGTATTTAACCTTTCTTCTTGTGAATCAATCACAAGACCATATGACTTTGTACTTGCTGCGCAAGTCTTGGTTTTGTAATATACGATGAAATAATCCGTTTTAGTTTCTTCAAGCTGACGTTTGTCAAACCTAGGGTCTCTTTTTAAGAACCTCAGGGACAAACCCTAGCTCTTTTACATTTGCGATTTATTGACCCTACAATCAGGGAAGGTAAGCAAGTATTTAAGGTATAAATATTTCTTGGATTTTTAAATCATTCCCAATGCATATTTCGCAGCATAGGTATTTCTAAGTTTATATTAATTTGGTTAACCTTTCGAAGGTAATATCGAGATCACCTCGGCATGATTTGTTATCTATGTGACAATTGATTTTTCTATCCTAAACTTTATTGCTTTGAGGTTAGGTAAATTCGATTAAACTTCCTTTTTCCTTGCGAACAAAACTTATGCCAATTAAACAATCTTTTCCTTGCTAAGATATGCAGTTAGCAATGATAACTTCCTAGAGTTTAAGCAACGCAAGAAACCTTTCATGAATTTCACCTTCTATGATGATTCATTGCAAAAAAAAGAATAGGGTTTAATAGTGCAAGATGCAGGTTTTATACCTTCAAGATTTAACTGAAATATACTACTTTAGTGGATAAATAATCTTGCTCATAATTTTGTTTCAGTGCATAAGGCTATTTGAAGGAAAACTATGTTTGTACTTTATCCATTTTGCATGTTCAACTAAACTAAATTCCTTCATCATAAATGACTAGGACAAAATATATATTATCCCTAACAATTCATCTTGCATGATTAAATTAAAACCGATATAAAATCAAGAAGGAAAAACCTGGTTTTGTGGTGAGATATCCACATGGATATCGGGAGATGACCCTCCCGCAGCTACTCCTTGGACTTTCTTAGGCGGCATCGTAGTTGCAATCCTTCAAACGTGAAGGCAGCTTTACACTCCTTTTCGGAATTCCACCGCCGCTTCAATACTCTTCTTATTTCTTTCGAAGCAAGGAGCCGTTATGGGATTAACCACGAGAAAGGGTAACAAGACCTTTAAGGTCTTAACTTCTTCGGAGAGGGAAAGGTTTATAAGGCCTAAAAGAAAAGGCCGTGGAACTTGCGAGGGAATGGGTGCTTAAATCTTGGGTGGGGGTATAAACCCACTTGGAGAAGGCTTGTGGAAGCCCACAAGGAAGGATTAAGAGGCTTGCAATATGAAAGGGCTTATAGGACCCTAAGGCATTTCATGGGGAAAGACCACGGGGAGGATTTTTAAATCCCGAGGAGGGTAGAAAAATAGGTTATAAAACTCTTCAAGAGGAAGGCTTATTAAAACCACGGAGGGGCTTAATGGTTTTTGAGGCCAAGGGGAGAGGGGGCTATAGTGGTTTACACACGGGTTGGGGTTTAGTGGCTCTACGGGAAGGGGTTAAGGGTTAAAAAGAACCCGGGGGGGGGGGGGGGGGGGGGGGGAATGTGGTTCCAAGGGAAAGGGGGCTTAGGGCCTCTTAGAAGCTTTAGAGCTTCAAAACCCGGGGGGGGGGGGGGGGGGGGATTCTGACGGCGATGACGGGGGGTGAAAGTTTGCAGGCGGCGGAAATGGGGATGGAAAAATGGCGTCGAGATTGCGTATCCTTCCTCCCCTCCAAGACTGTCGGCGGTAGCATTGAAGGCGGGACGGGACGTCAACGTTTATCTTTCGTCCTTCCTCCATCTCTCCCTTGTACCTGCGGCCCTCCCTCTTTTATATAGGGGAGGGGAGGGAATCCTCCCCCCTCAACGTGTCGATGGGCATGATTGTGGAGCCGAGCAAGCTCCAACAAGGAGCTTGCTGGCTCCCCTATCCCCTTCCCCCTTCCAGCATGACGCGCCGTGGATAGGAGGAGAAGGGAAAAAAAAAATCCCGTTTGGTTAATTAATTTGATATATTTTAGCATAAGCTTGTAAGACATCAAATACATCCCAAGATACAACTCTGGCAAGCCAATAAATAGTTCAAGTAAGCTTTGGGAATCCAAGGTCAAGCCAAGACCGAGCTCCAGTAGCAATAGGCTCCAAACAATGTAACTAGCATGTAGTAATGGCATAGGCTAAGCATGTCAAGACCGGTCAGACATAAGCAATACACATGCCATAAGTACATCCAAGATAGAGCATCCAAATGCTTTGCAAAGTGAGCTCAAGCTCAACCAATGATCCTGAATAAAAATCAAGCTCTATATTGAGCCCCAAGTGTGAATACATCACCATATAGACCCGAAACATAGCCCAAAAAGCATAGGCATAAGCATACATGAATAAAATGACTTCAGCCCAACTATGTACAGTAGTGATTTACTATTCAAAACTGAGAATTTCAGCACCAAAATCAGCTCGAAATGGTTGCCAAACAATAGGCATACATTCCCCTAACATCCGGGCATGAAATGGGACCAACCGGGCATCACATGACAATGCCAAACAAGCTCTAGCATCAAATGTCAGTGTAACACTATCATAAACTGCCTATGGACTGTTATGAATGTCCCAAAACAATGTTAAATCAGTCCAAATGCTATGCCAACACATCAACCATCAAAACCAAGCATCAAAGCATGTTCATATTCCCGAAATGGAGCCTTTCCAAGTGCCAATGGAGGGGGAGAGCTGCTGTTGCGATTGTCAAACCTGAAGACACATATGGGAGGGATGCGTGATTCTACCAACTATAAATGCTGGTCTTGGGGCTGCAAAAAATGGCGGCCAAGCTTCAGAGGGGTCGGATTAAAGCCAAGGAAGGCCTCAAACAAGCTCCAGCAAGGGAGAGCAGCCCACATATGAAATGAGAGCTAGGAGTGTAATTGCTGCCATGTTTCAAGAGGGCTAAAAACTGAGGTAAACCCTGTAAAGAGTGAAGCAATACCTTTGTGTGAATGCCTTGAGGGTGCCCAAAGGGGCCGGGAAGGCGCTCGGGAAGCCGGGGAGTGATGGGAGCTCGAAGGAGTCGGATATGGCTGCGGGGAGATCCAAGGCGAGTGGAGAGTTGATGGGAAGCTGAGAATGCCACGAACCAAGCTCAAGAGTCGAGAAGCCGAGCTCTGATACTAGTTGAAAGGTGAGAAGGATCGAAGCTTGCACTCAAGAGCTATGGCAGGAGAGCAAGAGCAAGAAAGAGAGAGACAAGAAATGGGAACTCCAACCATCACAATGTGTGACTGGGCCTTCCATTATTCAAACTGTCACTGAAAGAATAAAGAATAAAGTGACGGTGACGGGTGCCTACCACTTGCAATGTGCAGTGGCGGTTACTGTCAGTGTAGTAATACATGGGCGGCTAGGCAGAGGCACCTTTACCCCCAACAAATGGTTGATTGATTCAACCCTCTGTAGTCAATGCATAGCCAAAGTGTTCCATCTTTCTTCTTCTGGAACAACACTGGAGCTCCCCATGGCGAACTACTAGGATGGATGTAGCCTTGGCCTAACAGTTGCTTGAGTTTCTCCTTCAGCTCAATCGCTTCCGGGATGGACATCCTATATGGTCTCTTTGCAACTGGTGCAACACCTGGCGCTAGCTTGATTTCATGATCGACTTCCCTTTGAGGAGGAAGTTCTGTTAGCTCTTCAAGAAATGCGTTCGCATATTTAACCATGAAGGTTCTTTCCTAGATTCTTGATTCTGATCTAGCTTATTTAGTTTAATCAAATAGACAGGTAGGCCCTTCCTAACTCGTTTTATTATCCGTGTTGCTTTTGCCAGCTGAATTTTTAGCTTACCAGACTCTCCTTGAGTTGTGACTAGTTTCCCTTCAGAATTTCAAAAGGGGACTTGGCCCTTTCCACAGTGAATGTGGGCATCATTGGGTGTTAGTCAATCCATTCCGAGCAAGCATTCGTGGACACCTAAGTTCATTACCTTGAATATGATCGAAGTTGGTTTTCCACCCAGTAGGAATTTCACCTCAGCAATTTGCCTGGTACAAGAGACCTCACACCCTTTGCTAATTCCACAAGTAAGGTAGGTGCATCTATTGTGGCTATTCCTAATCTTTTTGCACAGACTAGTGAAATGAAGGAATGTGTACTGCCACAATCAATCAAGGTTTTGAAGCTTTTACCTTGATAATCCAATGGAGTTTGAATCACCAAGAATTGGCGATTCGGGCCTTTCTTGTGAAGAGCGGCATGAATCATTGCCCTATCAATGTCAGCTTCCATGGATGGATCTTCTTCATCACCCAGCTCCTTGTTGGCCACACTCGAGGTTCTCCCTCTGGCCATGATAGTGGCTCCTTGGCCATGGACGGCTCCTTGGGATGGCCCTTGACGTTGTCCTCTACTAAGCTTGGGACACTGCCTTTTGAAGTGTCTAGGCTTATTGCAATGGAAGCAACGGAGATTGCGGCCATTACCTTGTGTAGGAATGAAGTTGTTGACAGTGTTGGCTCTAGCTTTCTTCCTTTGTCCCTAATTTTGGCCCTGCGCTCTCTTAGCCTGAGACCTATACATTCCCTTGTTCTGATCCTTGTAAGACCAAGTCCTATTATTCCTAGGCTTGGTCTGCACCTCTTGTATTATGGGAGCAGCTCAAATGAGTGCGTCTTGGAGGTCCATTGGGCACATTGATTCCAAACGCGTGTTTATGGGTGGATTTAACCCAGCACAAAACTTTGACACCTGTTGTGTCATATCCATTTGTAGCGCGTATTTTAAGAGAGAGACAAACTTTGAATAATATGCATCCAGGGATATTCCAAGCTGCTTTAATTCATAGAATTCATTCATCTTCTGTGTGTGGTAGGCAGGTGGCAGATATCTCCCTCGCATAGCTTTTTTAAGCTTCTCCCAAGTAACTGACCCTTCCGAGATCCCTTGGTCTCTACACCATTGTTTCCACCAAAGTCTTGCTTCGCCGATAAGCTTCAGTTTGGCGAGCGTAGCTTGGTTAGCGGGTGTAGTTCTGCTGCCTCGAAATAATCCTCCATGGATTCGATCCAGACCTCGACATCAGTTTGAACAGTCCTTCCCTTACCATCGAATTCAGGTGGCTTGATCTATTTGAGAAGAAACTTATTCTCTTGAATTATAGCCGTACTTAGTGCAAGGTCGGACTAGGAATCTGCACTTGAGGTTGCGCCTGGGGCAATAAGATTCTTTACATTAAAAACTTACTAAACGTTTCTCACATTGCATTAATATGCCCAATTCAGCTTTTAGCCAAGTGACCTAATCACTTAACTCCATTACCAACACTTACAGCCATGACAGATAGTGATAAAAAATCTTATTCATTCATGTGGGCATAGCCCTTTTGAGTACATTTATATTGGGAAGGTAGAACAAGCTGATTGGCACATCAGTTTAGGGAAAATAGGATTGTGTTACATTCCGCCACGGGGGCTGAGTAATAATATGGAGTGGAGTCATGGATTTTCAGGAATCGATAGGTCATAGGAAGCTTGGGGTATCCCTTCCTTTGATACATGTTCTTCTCATAATGTCCTAGAACCTTAATTTTGTCGACAGGGATTATTCGAGTCACTTATTTGTACACATACTTGTTCAGCTTGACTTTCTGACCGCCGACATGTAGGGTTGCGTTTGTGTGAGCCTCAACAAAGATGAATAGCTTCACGATCTTTATATCCCTGATCCGCCCGTCCATCTCCGTTCCACGTATAGGGGTGAAGGATCGTAGATGCGGTCTAGAATATTCATCATGCCTAGTCTCCATCGATAATCGGAAGCACGCATTGCAGTCATAAACATAACCTGGAACACCAAGAATTTGTTCTATGCTTTGCAACTATGCAACCCAGCATCCGTAAGTAAGTAAGGAAATATTCTTTAACGGAAACAATGCTCTACTTCCCCTCATTAATTCCCCTTGTAAATATTAGATCCCGTTGGATCGCTCTGATACCAACTGTAATGTGTCCCCTTATCCACTTGTAGGACACGTCTTAGCAGCCCATTGGGAAGAGAGTCTAGAAAGTGCCACCCGGCACTCACAAGGAATGTCACGGGGTTTGCGATCAAGGTCTTCTTGAGTCTGCCACGAAGCGGAAGCATCTGGCCATTCCCACTTAGGACCGACCCGAATCAGGGTTTTCCTAATAGTCAAGTTCCTAGGTGGTAGCTAGCGTTGAGCCACTTTGCGCAGAAACATCAGGGTCGAAGGAGATTTATACTGCACTTGGTTCAAGGAGAATGGGAAATGAGAGGGATGCGAAGCTCGAACTCTCTACCCGTAAGGCCTAGTCCCATTCGATTCCCCTAAAACAACATAAATCGGGACTCTAATTCTATTGATTCTAGGTCATTGCTACCTCACTATCAATTCCTTCAAGAAAAGTTCCCGGAAAATCGAGACCACCCTTCCGTAGGACGGACACAGAGTCACGTCCACCGCACTTTCCTCAAGTTGCTTAGTTATCTAATTACCTACCACATTTTGTTTGAGAAGCAAAAACAGCTTTCTTAATTAACTAATTAATCACTGGTTCCTTCATGTAACTTAGGCACTGACACAGAAAAACAATGTCAATCACTGGTTTCTTCATGTAACTTAGGCACTGGTTCCTTCATGTAACTTAGGCACTGACACAGAAAAACAGCTTTCTTAATTAACCAATTAATCACTGGTTCCTTCATGTAACTTAGGCAATGGTTCCTTCATGTAACTTAGGCACTGACACAGAAAAACAATGTCAAACAAGTTCCTTTTTCAACATTTGATCTTTATTTATGAGTCTTTGGAATAAATCAAATAACCTGCCCGAAGGCTATCCCAGCAATCCTCAAAATTGGCGCCCCCCCTTTTGGTATTTATTTAACTTAATTGAAAAAGAGGTTGATGTACAATGGGATTCTCCCAATCCCTTTGGGTATTCCAACTTCCCTTGCTGTCCAAAACAACCAGCAAGTCTTCAATCTGATTTGCCCCTTGATTCGGGTAGTCAATCGGCCTTCATCCGCTTTGATGGAGATGAAAAATGCCCCAAATTCATTGATTAGTTGGTCCCTCCACTTGAATTTGACTAAACACAGCTTCATCCTTGTTGAATCCAAGCCTTGAAGCTTCCAATTTCTAGGCAAGGAATTTGCAACTAGAGCCTCCCCTGGCACCCAAGCGTCCTCCTGCTCCAAGTAGCACCCACGGAGAGACCTCTCGCGGCGGGTTTGGTCCACGTACCCAGCGCGGCTAACAACCCCCTTGGATAGGGTCAGGCAAACAATTGAAGGTAACTGATACTGCCTCTCCCTCCAGGCTTTTAACCTAAAGCATTAGTTGTTTTTCCTGAATTAGTTCCTTGAGCAAAGAAGTACAAATAGTGCATCTAAGTGTACAATCACGAGCATTCCAGTGGTCGTTCGTACGGCCAATTGTTAAGGTGTGATTCCTTCTCCCCAAATACTTCCAACATTCAAATCATGATTGGGCAAGATCCCAAGGGTTTTGTAAGCTTATTTGCTTGTTTACCCTTTTTCCTTGGGTTAGGGTTTATACCATGTTGACCCAAATTGTCACTACCTTAGGTTTCCTTATATTATGGTTAATAAATCATGGACAACCCCATCGCCCTAACTTGGTGGTCAATTGCTTTCTTGGCAATTCATAACTACCCTAGCTTTGACAAATCAGTCTCCAAGGAAGAGTGTTGTAGCAGGACGACTCTTCAATTCGTAGGAAATTTGACTTGTAATTAGAACTCACCAAACTCGGTCCAAGGTGTAGCAGTACTATTTTGTGACTTAGACGCAAGGCATATGATGTTGCAGCTTGTAGCACGAGATAGGTGTCAGTAACTAACTTGTGGGAATATATCTCTCATCGTATGGTATTTCTTGATCAAGAATACCTTTAATCAAGATATAGGGTTTGGGAGTCCTATTGACCCAATCCAAAACCCTAACCCTACTAGGCTGATAGACATTTTGGCCCTAGGGTCCCTAAATTCCTTGCAGAAGTCTAGTATTTGGTCATTTGATCCTTAGGGTGAGAACCCTAGATCATTCTTAGACAGGCCATTTGATAACCCTAACATTTCATGAATGTGGGTAGAACTTTTAAGATCGAAAATATTAAATCGGCATCCCAAGTGCGATACTAAGCAGAATTTTATCATAGCTCAACCCTACCTAGCACATTGAGGTGACCATCATATGTTAGCTAATCATACCTTTATGAATTTCATGTAAGCTACTCAATTATATGCAAATTACTTAGTTGATCTAACCAACCCATGATTAAAGATGATCTTCCCTTAAAAGATGCAAATACTTTCTTCTAAACTTGCAAGTACTTTCCCTAAAAGATGTACGTAACTGCAAGATGTGTGAGATGTATCATTCCATGCAATTTCAAGACCATAGATCTTTTTGCCTTTATGCAACTATAGGATCTACAGTGATCTTTCTTTTCGTTAACCTATACTATAATGATTGACATTTAGAGCTAATTCTTATAAACCCTACGTTGATGCATCGAATTCAAAGCCTTAGTATTTTAATGAAGATGCATCTTTTCCCAATTTTGAACTTTGATAAAAGAACTCTATGCATGGATGCATCATTCTTTCATGACTAGATGCCAATGAATACGTCATTGAGTTAATCCTTCTTTTATCGCTTATCGCAACCTAAAAAGTAACCATCATTGCATGCAAAATTGCATAATATATGCTTTATTGCCAAAGTTCATCAAATCTTTTCCTTTCATTGCAACTATTTAGACATCATTTAATGACCGTCTATGATTACCTTATACACGAGACACAACCAGGAATTTATTATATAAGTGCAATATGTGTCATAAGCCCTATCCTTTGCAAGATGCAACAAGGATGCCTTCGCACAATTTCATCTTTCAACTTATGCAACAAGCATTCAAAGATGTGACTATCCTTGACCATGGAAATGCAAGCAAATGCAAGTACTCATGCAACTAAACTTTGTAAATCGAACAAGTATATAGTTTTTTCAATGCATTTAAGCTTCCCTACGTGAATTAAAACTTGCTTTATGCATCCTTTCCATGCGGGACTATTTTTCAAAACTTGGGCATTCAATATCAGGGCGTTGTCTACTCTCGTACTTTGGGTAGAAGCTCCCGCGTGCAATCCTCTTGACTTTTGCTTAGGAGCCATTGACGAAGTAAATTTGGCTTAGCGAACTCTCCCTTGGTCCCTTTTTTTTATTTTCGAAATTGCTTACTGCCCGAGATCTCCCTCGCGGCATGGGATATAGGCCTTGGGAACACGGCTTTAAAAACCCCGGGAGACACGAGTGAACTTGGCCTAGAGATTCAATAGAAGCTTCTCAAGCTTCTGGATGAACAGGGAGATGACGTGGAGACGTGATGGGGAGATGATTGGGGTGATGATAACGATGGAGAGGATGACGATGAGGATGATGATGACGATGGCGATGGGGGCGGAGCAGCCAGGTGGCGTGGCATAGACAGGAGGTGGCAGCAGTCGGCGGACGGCGGCAGCAGCGGGCAGCACACAGGATGCTCCTACCTCCATTGAAGCTTGGGAGGGGGGTTCATATATAAGGTGGCGGGTGGGGGGGTGGCCACACAGGTGGGTGTTTGCCTGTCCTCCTCCCATGCCCCTCCACAATCTCCTACTCACACTCTCTCTCCCTGCCATGCAACGGGTGAAGGAGAGGAAGTTAATGTAAAAAATTTTGTAAATAATTCATTATCCCTTTTCCCTTGAAGGGGCGTTCCCGCGGTGGGTTACGGTTTTGAGCCACGATTTCCTATGCACAATGCAGGACTGGTGTTTGTTGGTGCATGAGGATGAAGCACTTAGCCCAAAGTTTTTCTGTTGAGGGAGATTACTTTGAATCGCTTTTGCGCGGGATCTAGGGTCTTTAATATTTTGTTGTGGAAATATTACAAAAACAAACCAGCTGGTCAAATTTCATATTTTTTGGAGATGTTTTTGGAGGAAAAATAGAAATATCTTAAATACGAAAAGTCTTGGACATCCCTACCCTCTGAGCTATTTCCCCCCATATCTATACTCTCTCATGGCTCTATTGTGACCTCTTCTCTGTGTTTATGCAACCTTCATTAACAGAGTGAATTACTTACACCCTCCTTTCCCTTGGCACCTTTGTGTGCCTCTCTGTGCATCTCCACTCTACTTCTTGTGACAACCAAGTAGGCTTCCTGTTTCTACTAATAGTAAAATGAATACAGGAAAGAAGGAGCTGCATATTGAGGTAGAGATTGAATATGCCCCATTATTCAAAAGAACCCAGCGTACCAGTGTCAACCCTTAGGTTTTGCAGAGTTATAGGCAAATGGGATTGAAAAATGTGGATTTGTGGGTTGATGGGGGAATCTACCCATTAAACAATAGACGTCCAACTTTCTCAGGAATCACAAATTTGCTGAAGTATGTGTGCGAGGGTGAAAATGGGTTACTTGGTTATACTAGGCAGCTTAATGATCAAGCATTCAAAGTATTTACAACTTGCCAGGCAACCATAAAAAATTGCCATGATGTGATTGCTACACATTTTAACATCCCGAATTCCACGCGTAAACCACCTCTACAAAGGTTATTTGATTTGGATATGGGGAAAAAAATTTTAATTTTTTTTAAATCCCCTCCTTCTCCCCTAGCCGACGTCGCACTGGAGGGGAGGGAGGGAAGCCACGATGAAGCAGCACGCTGGAGCTCATGTAGGAGACATAGCCATGCGTGCTCCCGTGTAGGGGAGGGAGGAACCTCTCCCTCCCCCTATTTAAATCACTGCTGGGCATCGTGAGGAGGGAGGGTGCTGCCGCCAGCTGATCTAGGAGGAGATAGAGAATCTCTCTATTCAACTCGTGAGGGAGGGAAGTTGCCGTTGTTGCCACCGTATACTAGGCCGTCGATGCCCTTTGCCGTCACGACTGCACCTCCGACCATCAGAACGCCGTCGATTGGCATCGTTTCCTTTTAAAAGCTTCCTGGGGGGAAGCTTCTAAGGGGCCTCTTAAGCCCCCTTTCCCCCTTAAGCCCCTTCCTTGGCTTTGGGAAACCCCCCCCCCCCCCCCCCCCCCCCCCCCCACCCCCTCTTGTTTTAATTTCCCTTAGCCCTCCTTCCTATGGCTTTTAGGATTACCCCCTCCAAGGTTGCCTTTAAGGGCCCTTAGGCCTTTTCCCTCCTTCCGAAAGGTATAGCCTTTAAAGGCTGCTTTTTTCCCTTTATAAAAAAATCTATCTCTAAGGCTCCCTTAGGGTTTTCCCCCCATAAAAGGTTACTCCAAATGACCTTTCCTTTTCCCCCCGTGTTTTCTAAAAAAAACCCCTTAGGCCCATAGCCTTTAAGGCCACTTTTTCCCCTTGGAGTTGTCCCTTAAGATTCTATAGGGCCCATTTTCCCCCCAAGAAAATTTTACCTTAGCCCTTTCGTTGCCCCATGCAAAAATACCCCTTGGAACTCTCCCGCACCTTATTTCTTTTCCCACACGTAAAAGAAAGAAGAATGTTGAGGGTCATTTGACACCTTCCTTTCCCACTCAAAAGCATCCTAAGGGATTCCACACCTTTTTATTCCCCATTTGTGCGAGTCTTTACAAGGCCATTAAGCCCTTCCCATGGCTTTAATGGGTCTTATCTGCAAAAGATTTTGAAACACCCCTTCTTTCGAGGAGGGAGCCTTCTAAAACTACTTTCGACGGACAGTGCAAGTTATTGCAAAAAGGGAGCGGCAGTGCAATTCCAAAGAGGAGTTGTAAAGCTATTTCTATGACAGAAAGACTACAATTGCGATGCCTCCTAAGAAAGTCCAAGGCATAGCCGCGGAAGGGTCATCTCCCAACATCCACGTGGATATCTCACCAAAAGCCCAGGTTTTCCTTCCTAATTTTTATTTGGTAATGTTGAAATTCAATCATGGAAGGTTAATTGTTGGATATAGGATATATTTTTGTCCTAGATGTTCACGACGGAGGAACTTAGTCATTAATACTTTTAATTAAACATGCAAAATAAAGAAAGCATAAATGCATTTCTAGCAAATAGCTTTATGCATTGAAATGAATTAAAAATTAGATTATTGTCCATTAAAATAGTATACTTCTTTTAAACCTAGAGATATAAACTACATATCACACTATTAACCCATATCCTCTTTGCAATGAACCATCATGGAAAGTGCAAAGCATGAAATGATTCTTATGATGCATAAACTCTAGGAAATTATCGTTTGTCAACTGCATAAATTATCAAGTAAAAGGTTGCTTGTTTAGCATGAATTTTGTTTGCAAAGTAAAGGAAGATTAGTTGGAATTAACCTAACCTATGCCTGACCTCAAATCGATAAGTTAGGATTGAAGAATCAATTTACGCATAGACAACGAGTCATGTGGAAATGATCTTGAAATTATCTTCTAGAGTTAAACAAATTGGCATAAATCTAAAACACCTAAACCATGGAGTACTCATTTAGAACAAGTTAAATTCCAAGAAATTCACTAGGAAATTAATACGTGACCTAATCGTACGTATTTCCAAAACTGAAACTTCTATACCTTAAAATACTTGCCCACTTTCGCCGAAATGTAGGGATAGTGCAACATATTTGGAAGGTGAACTAGGGTTTGTCCCTAACAATCTTACAAGATGGAACTTGGAACCCTAGGTCTAACGATGTTAGCCTAATGTAATCAGGATAGATTGTTTCGTGACTCCATTCAATGTGAGACTTGTGCAACAAGTGTAGAGTCATATGATCTTGTGATTGGATCACAAGGGAATGGCCCAATTCTCGCAACGAGGATGGCAAGTCCTTGCGCAAGTTATCTTGCAAGAGGATGAATAATCATCCTAAATTTAGTATCTTTCGTGAGTAAAGAAGATTGATTGGAAACTAAAGACCAGCCGATAAACTGAAATAACCGATGAACTTAAGGTTTGACCAAGTCGGGTTATTAGGGTATGCCCTAACCCAGGATATAGGGGATCTTGCTAAATTGCAAGTCATCCTGGATCGAGTGCTGGATGCATTCAAAAGGAAGGATTCATTCCTTAGTAGTTTGCCAACAAAGACGATCAATGGAAATGTTTGTGCTTGCTACAGATTTTAGAGCACTGTTTGGCTTTGTTTGTTCAATGAATTAAAAGATAAATGGATATTTATACTTCAGGTTAAAGGCCTGAAGGGAGAGGCAGCTTCAGTTACCTCCGACTGCCTACCTAACCCTAACCAAGGGGGTTGTTAACCGCACCGAGAAAATGGACCGAACCCACCGCGAGAGGTCTCTCCGTTGAGTGCTACTTGGAGCAGGAGGATGCTTGGGTGCCAGAGGGGGCTCTGGCCATAAATCCCTCACCTTCCGGGCCCTGCACAAGAGGCTAATGTGACTCAGGATTGGATCTCGAGGCCTGCATACTAGTCTATGGGTGGAAACTTGGATTAGTGATCCCTATGGATTGCTGGATAGCCTTCAGGCGGATTGTGGATAAGCCTACGGGCTGGACTTTTTGTATTTCAAAGATAAATATGATAACCTGTTAGTAAGGAACTTGTCTGATATTGTTTTTCTATGTCAAGTGATAAGATTACGTGAAAGAACCAGTGCCTAATAGGTTAATTAAAGAAGCTTATTGTTACATGTCCAATTAATGTGTTAGGTAATTAATTAACTAAAACAACCCGAGGAAAGTGTGGAGGATGGGCCATAGGTCTGTCCTATGAATGGGTGATCCCGGTTGGCCAGGAACTTTTCTCAAATCACGATGGACAGCAAGAAGATCGTCAAAGAACATGAACAATAAAAGCGTTGACCTAGAGTTATGATTAAACCCGATTTACGCTATTTTAGGGGAACGGAATGGGACTATGCCTTATGGCAAAGAGGTTGAGCTTTGCATCCCTCTCATTTCCCATTCTCCTTGAACCAAGTGCAACGTGAATCCGCTTCGGACCTGGCATTTCTGTGTAAAGTAGTTCGCTTGGGTGATGCTAGTTGCCATTAGGAAATGACCAATAAGGAAAACCCAAATTCAGGTCGATCCTAAGTGGGAACAGCCGGAATACTTCCGCTACGTGGCAGACGTGGAAAGCCCTAGATCACAAATCCCATAACATTCCATGGGAGTGCCGGGCGGAGCTTTCTAGACATACTTTCCAATGGACTGCTAAGACGTGTCTTGGAGATACAAGGGGACACGTTACAGTTGGTATCAGAGCCGACCAACAACAGAATTGTTTTTATGAAATCTTAATAAGAAGAAGTAAAGTAAATGTTAACGTTCCAAACATTTCCTTACCTTCAATGCTGTCTTGCAGAATTACGAAGCGTGGAACAAGTTCTTAGTATTTAGAATCATGTTTATGACTGCAATGCATTCTCCGCATTATGGACAAAGGGTTGAGATGATGAACATCCTAAAGCAAATCTATAATCCCTCACCTTTGTACATGGAACAAGGATGGACGGGTGCCTCAGGAATCTACTATATAGCCGCCCACCAGTTTGCTTACCTACAAACCAACCTAAAAAGGATCAAGTGGTTGGAAGACCTGAAAGTCGTAAAGCTGTTCATTTTTGTGGAAGCTCACGTAAACTCAACTTTACATATTCGAGGTTAGAGGGTTGAGATGAACTCATATGTATATGAGGAAGTAACCCGTGTAATCCCCGCTGATAGGATTAAAGTGTTAGGGAGCCATGAAAAGAATGGGTTCCAAAGGAAATGATACCCTGAACTTCCAATGATTTACCGATTCCTGAAGATCCATGACCCGAAACCATACTACTATACAGTTCCTGTAGATAAATGTAATACAACGTTGTTCTCCCCAAATTAAATATAACAGTTGGCTTATCATTGCAAGAAATGTTGTATTCCAAAAGGGCTATGCCCATTTAAATACAAATAAGACTTCTTTTTATCAATGTCTGATTGTGCATTAGAATTGATAAAAAGTTAAGTGGTTAGATTGCCTAGGTGATAGCGGAATTGAAGATGTAATATAAATCAATAACGTCTATCATATAATGATGTTAAGAAACCTTTATCTAGGCACAAACCCAAGTACAAGTTCCTAGTTTGCCTCCTACATCAAGTACTGTTGTAATCCAGGAAAATAAGTTTCTTCTCAAGCAGATTGAGCCGCCTGATTTTGACGGGAGAGGCACGTCCGTTCAAGATGATGTTGAAATTTGGATTGAATCCATGGAGGATTACTTCGAAGCAGCCAGTACTGCACCCGCCAATCAGGCAATGCTCGCCCAGCTGAAGCTCACCGACGAAGCCATACTTTGGTGGAAGCAATGGTGCAGGGATCATGGAGGGATCCGTTACCTGGGAGAAGCTAAAGAAAGCCGTGCAGGGAAGATACTTGCCACCTGCATATCGCACATAGAAAATGAATGAGTTCTATGAGCTAAAATAGCTGGGACTCACTCTTGATGCATACTATTCTAAATTTGTCTCACTTCTTAAGTATGCACCACAGATGGACATGACATAGTAGGTGTCCAAATTTTGTGCGGGTTTAAATCCATCAGTAAATACCCATCTCGAATCTATGCGTCCATCAGATCTCCAAGACGCACTCATTCGAGCGGCGCTTATAATTCAGGAGGTGCAGTCTAGACCAAGGGGTAACAAAGCTTGGTCTTATAATGATCTGAACAGAGGAGCATTCAGACCTCAGATGAAGAGAGTTCAAGGTCATAATCATGGACAAAGGAAGAAAGCAAGGACTAATAATGTCAACAACTTTGTTCCTACTCAAAGCAATGGTCGAAACCTCCATTGTTTCCACTGCAACGAACCCGGTCACTTCAAGAGGCAATATCCCAAGCTTGGTGGAGGACATCGCCAAGCACCTTTCCAAGGAACGGGCCATGGTCAAGGAGCCACTAACCAAGGCAGAGGAGCTTTCTTGGATTGACAAGATGGTATAGGGTTTTCATCAAAAACTATACTTTGATTGCAGCACCTCTGACGGACTTACTGAAGAAGCAAACTTCCATTGCATGGTCAACTCCCGAACAAAATAGCTTCGACAGATTGAAGCAAAGTTAAGGAGTTAGAGGTAGTAACTGATGCTAGCACACTTGCCTTGGGATGTGTGCTCATGCAGGAAGGTCATCGTGTAGCATACTCTTCAAGGAAATTAAAGAGTAATGAGAAGAATTATGCTACACATGATCTGGAATTGCTAGCTGTTATCCATGCTCTAAAGCTTTGGAGACACTACATGTTGGGTAACAAGTTTACACTAGTAACTGACCATAAGAGTCTCAAATGGATCTTTACCCAGAACGAGCTCAACATGAGGCAACGTCGGTGGATTGAAGTACTGGAGGAATATGACTTTGAAATCAAGTACCGACCAGGAAAAGAGAACGTAGTTGCCAATGCACTTAGTCGCAAGGCATTCCTTAATTCCCTAATCTTGCAGAATCCATCAATAGCCAGATCTCTAGCTACAAAAGTATCTATGCCAAAAAACCCTATACTTGAGTTAGCTAGAGAGGATGCATGCCATGATCCGGACTACCAAACAATGCTAAGGGATATCTCTATCAAGGATCAGAACCAAAAGTTGCAGGCTAAGTATCATGAATTTTCTATCAATAGTGGACTTGCCTACTATAGAACAAGGCTGTGTGTACCAGCAAGTCAGTCACTTAAGTAGAAGATATTGTTGGAAGCTCATGATTCCCCTTTCTTAGGACATCCTGGCTATGCCAAGACTCTTAATGCATTTAGGAAGAGCTACCATTGGGAGAGGCTTAAAGGTGACGTTCTCAAATATGTCACTGAGTGTTTGTCCTGTCAACGTATCAAAGCCGAACATGTCAAGATGCCAGGGAAGCTGCAACCACTTGACATTCCCTAAATGAAATGGGAATTCATTAGTATGGATTTTATTGTAGGCCTACCCCAAGTGCAGGGAGGATACAACTCCATCATGGTTGTGGTCGACATGCTTACTAAGGTTGCACACCTTATTCCAGTAAAGACAAACTAAAAGCCTCAGACATTGCAAGATTATTTAGTAAGGAGATATTCAAGCTACACGGTTTACCCAGAAGAATCATTAGTGATCGCAATTATCTCTTCATATCATACTTATGGAGAGCTATCTTTGAAGCCATTGGGACTCAACTCTGCTTTAGCACCGCTTACCATCTGCAAATGGATGGCCAAACAGAGCGAGTAAATCAAGTCATCGAGGATATGCTTAGGGCAAACTGTTGTCGGGAGCCGAAGAGGTGGATTCAATACTTGCCTTTAGTTGAATTTGCCTACAATGCTTCTTACCAACAAAGCATTCAAATGACCCCTTTCCAAGCATTGTATGGTCATGACTGTCGAAGTCCGCTAAACTTTTCAGATCCAACCTTAAGGGTTGAAGCTTCAAGGCAAATGTTGGAAGAGATGGATGACCAAATAAAGTCAACAAGACAGGACATCCAAGCTGCCAAGGATAGACAGAAGGCATACATGGATTTGAAGCATCAAGATAGAATCTTCAAAGAAGGAGACATGGTCTTCATTTGCGTATGCCCAAAGAAGAGTTCCCTATCCTTAGGAGATTGCAAGAAGCTAAGTCCAAGGTATTGTGGACCGTACAAGATCCTCAAATGCCTAGGACCTAATGCTTATAGATTGCAACTCCCTGAGAGCCTAAAGGTTCATAATGTATTCCATATCAGCCTATTGAAGAAGTATGTACCTAATCCTAACCATGCACTTGATGACCAACAAATTGTAATGCCCAGTCAAGGAGTCCTTGAACTAAGGCCTGACAGGATCTTAGATGTTAGGGAGAGACAATTGAGATCCAGAACCTTGAGAGAATGCCTCCTCCAGTGGAAAGATTATTCCGAAGAGGATGCCACTTGGATAGATGAAGGTACTCTCAACCATCAATATCCCCAGCTTATCTCAAGATGAGAACATCTCGATTTCTCCAAGGGGGAGAGAATGTAACATCCTGAATTCCATGCGTAAACCACCTCTACACAGGTTATTTGATTTGGATAAGGGGAAAAACAAAATTTATCCCCTCCTCCCCCAACCGACGTTGCGCTGGAGGTGAGGGAGGGAAGCCACGATGAAGTAGCACGCTAGAGCTCATGTAGGAGACATAGCCATGCGTGCTGCCGCGTAGGGGAGGGAGGAACCTCTCCCTTCCCCTATTTAAATCACTGCTGGGCATCATGAGGAGGGAGGGTGCTGCCACTAGTGGATGATCTGCGAGGAGAGAGAGAATCTCTTTGTTCAACTCGTGAGGGAGGGAAGTTGCCGCTACTGCCGCCGTATACCAGGCCGTCAATGCCCTTTGCTGTCACGATTGCACCTCCGACCATTACAATGCCGTCAATCGGCGTCATTTCCTCCCCCCCCCCCCCCCCCCCCCCCCCCCCCCTTGTTTTAATTTCCCTTAGCCCTCCTTCCTATGGCTTTTAGGATTACCCCCTCCCCCTCCAAGGTTGCCTTTAAGGGCCCTTAGGCCTTTTCCCTCCTTCCAAAAGGTATAGCCTTTAAAGGTTGCTTTTTCCCCTTTATAAAAAAATCTCTCTCTAAGGCTCCCTTAGGGTTTTCCCCCCATAAAAGGTTACTCCAAATGACCTTTCCTTTTCTCCCCGTGTCTTCTAAAAAAGACCCCTTAGGCCCATAGCCTTTAAGGCCACTTTTTCCCCTTGGAGTTCTCCCTTAAGATTCTATAGGGCCCATTTTCCCGCCAAGAAAATTTTACCTTAGCCCTTTCCTCGCCCCATGCAAAAATACCCCTTAGAACTCTCCCACACCTTGTTTCTTTTCCCACACATAAGAGAAAGAAGAATGTTAAGGGTCGTTTGACACCTTCCTTTCCCACTCAAAAGCATCATAAGGGATTCCACACCTTTTTATTCCCGGTTTGTGCGAGTCTTTACAAGGCCATTAATCCCTTCCTATGGCTTTAATGGGTCTTATCCGAAAAAGATTTTGAAACACCCCTTCTTTCGAGGAGGGAGCCTTCTAAAACTACTTTCGATGGACGGTGCAAGTTATTGCAAAAAGGGAGCGGCGGTGCAATTCCAAAGAGGAGTTGTAAAGCTACTTCCACGGCAGAAAGACTACAATTGCGATGCCTCCTAAGAATGTCCAAGGCGTAGCCACGGGAGGGTCGTCTCCCAGCATCCACGTGGATATCTCACCCCAAGCCCAGGTTTTCCTTCCTAATTTTTATTTGGTAATGTTGAAATTCAATCATGCAAGGTAAATTGTTGGATATAGGATATACTTTTGTCCTAGATGTTCATGACGGAGGAACTTAGTCATTAATACTTTTAATGAAACATACAAATTAAAGAAAGCATAAATGCATTTCTAGCAAATAGCTTTATGCATTGAAATGAATTAAAAATTAGATTATTGTCCATTAAAATAGTATACTTCTTTTAAACCTAGAGGTATAAACTACATATCGCACTATTAACACATATCCTCTTCGCAATGAACCATCATGGAAAGTGCAAAGCATGAAATGATTCTTACGATGCATAAACTCTAGGAAATTATCGTTTGTCCAACTGCATAAATTATCAAGTAAAAGGTTGCTTGTTTAGCATGAATTTTGTTTGCAAAGTAAAGGAAGATTAGTTGGAATTAACCTAACCTATGCCTGACCTCAAATCGATAAGTTAGGATTGAAGAATCAATTTACGCATAGACAATGAGTCATGTGGAAATGATCTCGAAATTATCTTCTAGAGTTAAAAAAATTGGCATAAATCTAAAACACCTAAACTGCGGAGTACTCGTTTAGAACAAGTTAAATTCCAAGAAATTCACTAGGAAATTAATACGTGACCTAATCGTACGTATTGCCAAAATTGAAACTCCTATACCTTAAAATACTTGCCCACTTTCGCCGAAATGTAGGGATAGTGCAACATATTTGGAAGGTGAACTAGGGTTTGTCCCTAACAATCTTACAAGATGGAACTTGGAACCCTAGGTCTAACGACGTTAGCCTATGTAATCAGATAGATTGTTTCGTGACTCCATTCAATGTGACACTTGTGCAACAAGTGTAGAGTCATATGATCTTGTGATTGGATCACAAGGGAATGGCCCAATTCTCGCAACGAGGATGGCAAGTCCTTATGCAAGTTATCTTGTGAGATGATGAATAATCATCCTAAATTTAGTATCTTTCGTGAGTAAAGAAGATTGATTGGAAACTAAAGACCAACCAATAAACTGAAATAACTGATGAACTTAAGGTTTGACCAAGTCGGGTTATTGGGGTATGCCCTAACCCAGGATATACGGGATCTTGTAAAATTGCAAGTCAGCCCGGATCGAGTGCTGGACACATTTGAAAGGAAGGATTCATTCCTTAGTAGTTTGCGAACAAAGACGATCAATGGAAATGTTTGTGCTTGCTACAGATTTTAGAGCACTGTTTGGCTTTGTTTGTTCAATGAATTAAAAGATAAATGGATATTTATACTTCAAATTAAAGGCCTGAAGGGAGAGGCAGCTTCAGTTACCCTCGACTGCCTCCTGACCCTAACCAAGGGGGTTGTTAACTGCGCCGGGCAAGTGGACCGAACCCGCCGCAAGAGGTCTCTCCGTTGAGCGCTACTTGGAGGAGGATGATGCTTGGGTGCCAGAGGGGGTTGTGGCCGAAAATCCCTCGCCTTCCGGGCCCTACACAAGAGGCTAACGTGACTCGGGATTGGATCTCGAGGCCTGCATACTAGTCTACGGGTGGAAACTTGGATTAGTGATCCCTGTGGATTGCTGGATAGCCTTCAGGCGGATTGTGGATAAGCCTACGGGCTAGACTTTTTGTATTTCAAAGATAAATATGATAACCTGTTAATAAGGAACTTGTCTGATATTGTTTTTCTATGTTAAGTGATAAGATTACGTGAAAGAACCAATGCCTAATGGGTTAATTAAAGAAGCTGATTGTTACATGTCCAATTAATGTGTTAGGTAATTAATTAACTAAAACAACCCGAGGAAAGTGCGGAGGATGGGCCATAGGTCTGGCCGTCCTACGGATGGGTGGTCCCAATTGGCCGGGAACTTTTCTCAAATCGCGATGGACTGTAGGAAGATCGTCAAAGAACACGAACAACAAAAGCATTGACCTAGAGTTATGATTAAACCCGATTTACGCTGTTTTAGGGGAACGGAATGGGACTATGCCTTATGGTAGAGAGGTTGAGCTTTGCATCCCTCTCGTTTCCCATTCTCCTTGAACCAAGTGCAGCGTGAATCCGCTTCGGACCTGGCATTTCTGCGTAAAGTAGTTCGCTTGGGTCTAACGCTAGTTTCCGTTAGGAAATGACCAATAAGGAAAACCCAAATTCAGGTCGATCCTAAGTGGGAATGGCTAGAATACTTCCGCTACATGGCAAACATGGAAAGCCCTAGATCGCAAATCCCGTAACATTCCATGGGAGTGCCGGGCAGAGCTTTCTAGACATCCTTTCCAATGGACTTCTGAGACGTGTCCTGAAGATACAAGTGGACATGTTACACACATCAACTTCATATGCAACAGCTCATAGGACAAGTGGTACAAATGATTGACATTGTAATTCAACAAAACAATCAAATTATTTGAATGCAGGATACTATCCATGACATTGGTATCTCATATGAGGAGGCAAAGGCATAATTGAAAGACTTGAGAAAGATCAATAGCAAGCTAACACAGGAGTGTAAACGAAAGAAGAAGCCAATTAATGAGTTAATTGTGAATAGTGGCCAGTGGAAGTGACATATCAAAGCATGTAAGGTAGCTTAGAAAGAGAACGTAGGTGAGGGTGAGGTTGGATCGTGTATTAGTAGATTGTTGAAGGCAAGTATACTGGAAAACACTTTGAGCAATCGTAAGTTTAAGGCTGTGAAGAAAAAGGTGATTGAGTGCACATTAAAAGATGTGTCAAATGAGTTCTTAGCTATGGATGCACAATCTATTTGTGACAGGGCCGTCATTAGCACGACTTACTCAAAGTTATTCAAAGGTGTGAAGGCTGGGTTTGGTCATGTGCTGAAGAGAAATATAATCGTGCCTCTTCCTTAACCTTCAAAGTTAATAAAGGCCCAACGACAAATTAATACAAAGGTTTTGGAGTTGATAGGAGATCCCATGCATGTTTAATGTGTGGAAACACTAAAGGTTGGGACCAAAAATTCATATGAGGTGAAGTTCACCAAACTAAATAATTACTATTTAGATTTGAGCAAGGTGCAGTCGGCAATGGTAATGTACTACAATATGTCTGTTGAGGAATGTAATGGTAAATTGCAGTTTGTTATAAAATTATATGAAAGTGAGGTCGTCAAAGGAGTAAAGCTTGAAAGAGATAGTGTAACTCTGATGAATAGAGATTTACAATTCGACAAGAACAACCCAGGGAACTTTAGTGTTCAATCTGAGTGCCATGTGTGGTGGCTCGCTGCAATTGAATTTCCTAAGGAAACATTTGAGGTACTGCAGCTATTCTTTATGCACACAAGCATTCCAAGCATCATCGATCATCAGGAACATGGTGAGATGCTCTCGGTTGAAGGGTATGGTCAATACTTGGTTGAATGGCATCTTGTAGGAGACTTGAAAACTTTAAAATGCATGTGTGGAATCTCCAATGGTGCAAATACAAAGAATCCATGCCTATATTTCTTGACAGAGAGGGTGGAAGGAAACGAAGGAAAGAAGAACTCGTGAAAGGTGACAAGTGCTGCACCGACGCAGAATAGAGAAGATCCCACTTGAAAGCCCATCTTCAACATTCCCTTGGATCGTATTCACATTTGTTCATTGCATGTTTTTGTTAGAATCATGGAGAAACTTGTATATGAATACATTTTCTTTGCTTGTAGGATGCAACTAGAAAAAGAAGCCATTGCAACATGTAGGAATGTGGAGCGAGTGCTATCAGAAATTGGGCTACACAGCATCAAGTGACAATTGAAAAAGATGAGAAGAGATCATAAAAATCTGGTAACTTGCCAAAAAAGCCTTGCTTTGGAGGAGCAAAGACTAGGAAGTTTCTCTCAGTACCCATCAATGAGGAAGGGAATGTCATGGTTCATAGGCCGAAGGACTACGATGGGTGGAAAAAGTTACATTTTGTTCCTGATCGAAGAAATTGAGGAAAAACAAGATTGGCCAAAGCTAAGGTTTGGATAAGTCTTAACAAATTGGCTCCCTTACTTTGCAAGATGGTGTTTAACAATGAAGATAAGCAAGAATTTATCAATGATGTGCATAACTTCTAGGAAAACATGGTGGAAGCATGGGGTGAAAGCTCTATCACACATTACATGGTGCGTACTAAGTTAATATTTTAAAATTGTATGAATTGTATAAACTATTGAGCGTAGTTTTACTCGTGTGTGATATGTGTCTTTGTAGCATATATGCACCCCCTTCTCAACCTAATCCACCTTCCTCAAGTCGCCATCACAAGGGTCCTCCTCAGCATCCCCACAAGAAATGCAAGTGGAAGCCAGGCATAGTGGCCTTGAGAGAAATTAGAAGGTATCAACGCTCTTTTGATCTCATCATTCCGAAGGAAAGCTTCTCGAGGCTTGTTCGTGAGATTGTGCAAGACCTCTACCACACAGAAAGTAGGAGGTGGTTTTTGGTATAAGGTTAGGATAGACCTGATCGCTTCACAAAAGAATGTCTTCATGCTCTACAATGTACTGCAGAGGCCTTTTTAGTTGACTTGATGATTGATGCTCAATGTTTTGCAATACATGCGAAGTGCATCACTGTAACTCCCAAGGGCTTCCAACTTGTAAGAAATATTCAAGCACTGAAGGATGCATTCGTTCCAATGGAATGAACACAGTTTGCAATGGTATCTTTTTTGGTATAGTGTTATCCTTGTGCATTGGACATATGACTATGTCCCGGTGCAAAACTATTGTATGCGCCCTTAAAATATGAATTAAAATTTTACACTTGTCCTTCACTCTCAACTTTGACTGTGCATCTTCGCTGTATTTTCAATTCTTACTTACAGTTTTTGTTAGCACTATCAATTTCAATAGGAATAACATGCAAAAATTTGACATTTCTTGTTGTAGAATTTACTCCTAATGCCTCTGTATAGTTTATGTGGTTGTAATATATCAAATTAAGGTAAAAGGGGAAATTTATTTTTTTTCCCTTATCCTCCTGTCCGCAACGGTTGAGCTGGAAGGGGGGAAGGGAATAGAAGAGCCAACAAGCTCCTCGCTAGAGCTTGCTTGGCTTCACGCCCATGCACGTCGACGCGTGGGGGAGGGAGGATCCTACCCCCCCTATTTAAATCGGGGCTGTCAGAAAACTTGATGACGATAGAAAAGGAAGAGGGCTGAAAATGGTGAGAGATTGGGAGATCGTGATGCTGATAGACCGTGAGGGAGAGAAGAAGGCTGTGATGACGATTGTGGGAGGACCATTGTGTGGAGGAAGGGAGAGAGTGAACGGTGTTGCTATGCCATGTGGAGGGGAGGAGAAGATAGCTGCGTCGCGACAACTACCGCTGTGTGGAGGGGAGGAGAAAAGAGCTGCGTTGCGACAACTACCGCCGAGTCCAAATGCCGCCTGCTATCGTGAACTTTGGCCGCCGTCATCAAGGCTCCAGATCGCCGCGTGCTGCAGCCCATAAGCCTTAGAAGCTTCTTAGAAGCTTCTAAGGGGGCTCTTTAAGCCCCTTTTCCCCCCTAGCATCCCCCAAAAGCCACCTTAGCCCCACTCCCCTTGGCCTCAAAAACCATTAACCCCCCCGTGCTTAAATCTATAAGTCCCTTCTTGTGTTTTTTGAAACCCCGTGTTTCACCCGCCTCATATTCCTTTTTAACACACCCCCCCTAAGCCCCTTTTTATTTTCCCCCCGTGTCCCCATTTATTTCTTTTTCTCCCCTCCTGGTTTTAACCCTTTTTAAGGGCCTTCCACCCTCCCTCATGTCCCCTTTTTACACACCTTCCCCTCCCCCCCCCTCGTGCTATAAACCCTTGTGTTACCCTTCAATTTCCCCCCTGGGTGTGAAACCCTTAAGTTCGTTCACTCCCATGCCCAAAGATCTCCCAAGGCTCATATGATTTTGAAACCACACTCACACACACCCTTGCACCGTGTATATAATCCTATAGGGCCTTTTCTTTAGGCTTTGTAAACCTTGCCCTCCCGAAGAAATTAAGACATTAAAGGTCTTATTACCCCCTTCTCGTGGTCAATTCCTTAACGATTCCTTGCCTCAAAAGAGAGAAGAAGAGTATTGAAGCGACGGTGGAAGTCCGAAAAGAAGTGTAAAGTTGCTTCCACATTCGAAGGACTATAACTGCGATGCCGCCTAAAAAAGTCCAAGGAGTAGCTGCGGGAGGGTCATCTCCCAGTATCCATGTGGATATCTCACCCCAAAACCAGGTTTTTCCTTCTTAATTTTATATCGATTTTAATTCAACCATGCAAGATGAATTGTTAGGGATAAGATATATTTTGTCCTAGTTATTTACGATGAAGGAATTTAGTTTAATTGAACATGCAAAATGGATAAAGTATAAACATAGTTTCCTTCAAATAGCATTATGCACTGAAACAAATTATGAGCAAATTGCATCTTGCACTATTAATCCTATTCTTTTACAACGAATCATCATAGAAGGTGAAATTCATGAAAGATTTCTTATGTTGCTTAAACTCTAGGAAGTTATCATTGCTAACTGCATATCTTAGCAAGGAAAAGATTGTTTATTTGGCATGAGTTTTGTTTGCAAGGAAAAAGGAAGATTAATTGAATTTACCTAACCTCAAAGCAATAAAGTTTAGGACTGAAAAATCAATTGTCTCATAGATAACAAATCGTGCTAAGGTGATCTCGATATTACCTTCCAAAAGTTAACCGAATTAATATAAACTTAGAAATACCTATGCTGCGAAATATGCATTGGGAATGATTTAAAACCCAAGAAACGTTTATACCTTAAATACTTGCTCACCTTCCCCGATTGTAGGGTCAATAAATCGTAAACGTAAAAGAACTAGGGTTTTTCCCTGAGGTTCTTAAAGAAAATAAGAAAAGCTAAGAAACCCTAGGATTGACAGACGTAAGTTTAAAGAAAGTGAAACGGATTGTTTTGTAACTCCATTATCACATTGTACGATGCAGGGCTTGCGCGGCAAGTACGAAGTCATATGGTCTTGTGATTGATTCACAAGAAGAAAGGTTGAATACCCTAAAAAAGGATGGCGGATCCTTACGCAAGTTTTCTTGCAAAAGGATGTATTCTTTGATATCCTTCTAAGTAAGGAATGTTAAAAACCAGAAAGTAAAATATCCAATGAACTTTAGGGTTGATCAAGTTGGGTTAATAGGGTACGCCCTAACCCAGAATATAAAGGATCTTTCTAGGTTGCAAGGTACCCCGGATCGAGTGCTAGATGCATTCAAAAGGAAAGATTCCTTCCTTAGCAGTTTGCCAACAACAAGATCGATTAATGGAAATGTTTGTGCTTGCTAGAGATTTTAGAGCACTATTTGATTTATGAATTACAAATTAAATGAATATCTATACTTTAGGTTGAAGGCCTAAAGGAAGAGGCAGTTTCAGTTACCGCCGACTGCTTGCCTGACCCTAACTAAGGGGGTTGTTGACCGCGTCGGGAACGTGGACCAAACTTGCCGCAAGAGATCTCTCCGTTGAGCACTACTTGGAGCAAGAGGATGCTTGGGTGCCAGGGGGGGCTCTGGCCGCCGTAAATCCCTCACCTTCGGGGTCCTGTGCAAGAGGATAACGTGACTCGGGATTGGATCTCGAGGCCCGCATACTGGTCTACGGGCGGAAACTTGGAATAGTGATCCCTGTGGATTACTGGATAGCCTTTGGGCGGATTATGGACAAGCCTATGGGCGAAACTCCTTGTATTTCAAAGATAAATATGATGATATGTTAATAAAGAACTTGTTTGATATTGTTTTTCTATGTCACGTGATAAGATTACGTGAAGGAACCAGTGCTTAATGGTTTAATTAAAGAAGCTGATTGTTACATGTTCAACTAACGTGTTAGATAATTACCTAACTAAAACAAACCGAGGAAAGTGCGGAGGATGGGCCATGGTTCCGTCCTACGATTGGGTGGTCCCGGTTGGTCAGGAACTTTTCTCAAATCTTGAAGAACAGCGGGATGATCGTCAAAGGATATGAACAACAAAAGCGTTGACCTAGAGTTATGTCTTAACCGATTTATGCTGTTTCAGGGGAACGGAGTGGGACTATGCCTTATGGCAGAGAGGCTGAGCTTTGCATCCCTCTCATTTCCCATTCTCTTTGAACCAAGTGCAGTGTGAATCCGCTTCGGACCTAACATTTCTGCGTAAAGTAGTTCGCTTGGGTCCGACGCTAGTTGCTATTAGGAAATGACCAATCAAAAAAACCCTAATTCCGGTCGATCCTAAGTGGGAACGGCCAGAATACTTCGGCTACATGGCAGATGTGGAAATCCCTAGATCGCAAACCCCGTAGCATTCCATGGGAGTGCCGGGCGAAGCTTCCTAGACATCCTTTCCGATGGACTGCTAAAACGTGTCCTGGATGATACCAGTGGACACGTTACAGTTGGTATCAGAGCCGACCTACAACGGAATTGTTTTTTTTATGAAATCTCAATGAAATGAAGTAAAGAAATTGTTACTGTCCAGACATGTCCTTACCTTCAATGTTGTCTTGCAGAATTACGAAGCTGGAACAAGTTTTTGGTATTTCGAGTCATGTTTATGACTTCAATGCATTCTCCGCTTTATCGACAAAGGGTTGAGATGATGAACATCCTAGAGCAGATCTATAATCCATCACCTTTGTACATGGAACAAAGATTGATAGGTGCTTCAGGAATCTACTATATAGTCGCCCACCGGTTTGCTTACCTACAGACCAACCTAAAGAGGATCAAGTGGTTGGAAGAACTGAAAGTCATGAAGCTGTTCGTTTTTGTGGAAGCTCACATAAATTCGACTTTACATATTCAAGGTCGGAGGGTTGAGATGAACTCATATGTATATGAGGAAGTAACCCGTGTAATCCCCGCCGACAAGATTAAAGTGTTGGGCCGCCATGAGAAGTATGGATTCCAATGGAAAGGATATCCTGAACTTCCAATGATTTATCGATTCCTGAAGATCCATGACCCAAAACCCTACTATTACATAGTTCCTATAGATAAATGCAATACAACGTTGTTCTCCCCAAACTAATGTAAAAATAGGATTATCATCACATGAAACATTGTATTCGAAAGGGCTATGCCCATATAAATACAAATAAAGACTTCTTTTTATCAATGTCTGGTTGTGCATAAGAGTTGAAAAAAAGGTAAGTAGCTACATTGTTTACGAGATAGTTGAATTAAAGATGTAATATAAGCTAACGTCGATTATCGTATAATAATATTAGGAAAACCTTTATTCAGGCACAACCCCAGGTACACGTTCCTAATTCACCTCCTACATCAAGTACTGCTGTGATCCAGGAGAAGAAGTTCCTTCTCAAGCAGATTAAGCCATCTGAGTTTAACGGGAGAGGCAGATTCGTTCAGGCTGATGCTGAAATTTGGATTGAATCCATGGAGGATTACTTCGAAGCAGCCGGTACTGCACCCGCCAATCAAGCAATGCTCGCCAAGTTAAAACTCACCGGCAAAGCCAGACTTTGGTGGAAGCAATGGTGCAGGGATCAAGGGATCGTAGAGGGATCCGTTACCTGGGAGAAGCTGAAGAAAGCCGTGCAGGGAAGATACTTACCACCTGCATATCGCATGCAGAAAATGAATGAGTTCTATGAGCTAAAACAGTTAGGACTCACTCTTGACGCATACTACTCTAAATTCGTCTCACTTTTAAAGTATGTGCCACAGATGGACATGACACAGCAGGTGTCCAAATTTTGTGCAGGCTTAAATCCACCACTAAATACCCATCTCGAATCTATGTGTCCATCAGATCTTCAGGATGCACTCATTCGAACAACGCCTATAACTCAGGAGGTGCAAGTAGACCAAGGGGTAACAAAACTTGGTCTTATAATGACCCGAACAGAGGAGCATTTAGACCTCAAATGAAGAGAGTTCAAGGTCATAATCAGGGACAAAGAAAGAAAGCAAGGACGAATAACGTCAACAACTTTGTTCCTACTCAAAGTAATGGCCAAAACCTCCATTGTTTCCACTGCAACGAACCTGGTCACTTCAAGAGGCAATGTCCCAAGCTTGGCGGAGGACTTTGCCAAACGCTTTTCCAAGGAACAGGCCGTGGTCAAGGAGCCGGTACCCGAGGAAGAGGAAGAACCGCCTGCATTGCCAATAGGCAAATGTGCGAAGAAGAAGAAGAAGAAGATCTGACCATGGAAGCGGAATTCGAAAGAGCGACAGTCCATGCCGCTTTACACAAAAAAGGGATGAATCGCCAGTTCTCGGTGATTCAGACACCGTCGGACTATCAAGGTAAAGGTTTCAAGACCTTGATTGATTGTGGCAGTACACATTCCTTTATCTCACTAGCATGTGCAAAAAGATTAGGAATAGCCACAGTAGAAGCACCTACCCTGCTTGTGTAATTGGAAAATGGTCGTGAGGTTACTTGTACCACGCAAACTGCTAAGGTGGAATTCTTTCTGGGAGGAAAGAAGACTTTGGTTAAATTTAGAATCATGAATTTAGGTATCCATGAGTGTCTACTCGGAATGGATTGGCTTAAGTTGGCTTAAGTCCAACGACGCTCACATTCATTGTGGAAAGGGTCAAGTTTCCTTTCGAAACTCTGAAAGGGAATTAGTCACAACTCAAGGTGAGGCAGGAGTGCCAAGAATCCAATTGGCCAAAGTATCTCGGATCATAAAAGGAGTCAGAAAAGGATTACCTCTTTACTTGATCAAACTCAACAAGTTAGATCAAAAGCAAGAGTCTCATGAAGGACCTTCTTGGCTAAAGGAATACACGGACGTATTCCCTGAAGAGTTGACCGAACTTCGGCCTCAAAGAGAAGTAGAGCATGAGATTAGGTTAGTACCTGGAGCTGCACCAATTTCAAAGAGACCTTATAGAATGTCCATACTAGAAGCAATTGAGTTGAAGGAACAACTCAAGCAACTGTTAGATCAGGGCTACATCCAGCCTAGCAGTTCATCGTGGGGAGCTCCAGTACTATTCCAGAAAAAGAAAGATGGGACACTTCGACTATGTATTGATTACCGAGGGTTGAATCAATCAACAGTCAAGAACAAGTATCCTATTCCTAGAATAGATGAGCTTCTTGATCGTCTTCAGGGTGCAAAGATCTTCTCCAAGATTGATCTCAGGTCAGGTTACTATCAGATAAGGATCAAGAAAGAAGATATCCCAAAGACGGCCTTCAATACAAGATATGGGCACTTTGAGTTCCTGGTTATGTCATTCGGGCTTACGAATGCACCTGCCACCTTCAATAGATTAATGCAGGATATCTTAGGCCATATCTTGATGATTTCGTGCTTGTCTTCTTCGATGACACTTTAGTCTATTTTAAACAGGAAGAAGATCATGAACCTCAACTTCGGATTGTCCTTGAGACAATGAGGTCACATAAGTTGTATGCAAAAATGAAGAAGTGTACATTCTTCAAGCATCAGATTGAATATTTGGGATTCATAGTATCATTAGAAGGAATATCAGTGGACCCAGCCAAGGTCAAAGATGTGCTTGAATGGCCAACACCAATATCTGTCAAAGAAATACGTAGCTTTCTTGGATTGACAGGATGGTATAGGGTCTTCATAAAAAACTATGCTTTGATTGCAACACCTCTGACGGATTTACTAAAGAAGCAGACTTCCATTACATGGTCAACTCCCGAACAAAATAGCTTCGATAGATTGAAGCAAAGTTTGGTATCAGCACCTATTCTAAAACTTCCAGACCTCAATAAGGAATTCGAGGTAGTAACTGATGCTAGCATTCTTGCCTTGGGGTGTGTACTTATATAGGAAGGTCATCGAGTAGCATACTCTTTAAGGAAACTGAAGAACCATGAAAAGAGTTATGCTACACATGATCTGGAATTACTAGCTATCATCCATGCTCTAAAGCTTTGGAGACACTACCTGTTGGGTAACAAGTTTACTCTAGTAACCGACCATAAGAGCCTCAAATGGATCTTTATCCAAAACGAGCTCAACATGAGGCAACGTCGGTGGATTGAAATGTTGGAGGAATATGACTTTGAAATCAAGTACTGACCAGGGAAAGAGAATGTAGTTGCCAATGCACTTAGTCGCAAGGCATTCCTAAATTCTCTAATCTTGTAGAATCCATCAACGGCCAGATCTCTAGCTACAAAAGTATCTATGCCAAACAACCCTATACTTGAGTTAGCTAGAGAGGAAGCATGCCATGATTTGGCCTACCAATTAATGCTAAAGGAGATCTCTATACATGATCAGAATCAAAAGTTGCAAGCTAAGTATCAGGAATTTTCCATTGATAATGGACTTGTCTACTACAGGGCAAGGCTGTGTATACCAACAAGTTAGTCACTTAAGCAAAGGATAATGTGGGAAGCTCATGATTCCCCTTTCGCAGGACATCCTGGCTATGCTAAGACTCTTAATGCAGTTAGGAAGAGCTACCATTGGGAGAGGCTCAAAGGTGACGTTCTCAAATATGTCACTGAGTGTTTGTCTTGCCAACGTATCAAAGCCGAACATGTCATGATGCCAGGGAAATTGCAACTGGTTGACATCCCCCAAATGAAATGGGAATTCATCAGTATGGATTTTATTGTAGGCTTACCCCAAGTCGAGGGAGGATACAACTCCATCATGGTTGTGGTTGACATGCTTACAAAGGTTGCACACCTTATTCCAGTAAAGACAAACTATAAAGCCTCCGACATTGCAAGATTGTTTATCAAGGAGATATTCAAGCTACATGGGTTACCCAGAAGAATCATTAGTGATCGAGATTCTCTCTTCACATCACACTTCTGGAGAGCTATCTTTGAAGCTCTTGGGACTCAACTCTATTTTAGCACCACCTATCATCCCCAAACGGATGGCCAAACAGAGCGAGTAAATCAAGTCATCGAGGATATGCTTAGGGCATACTGCTGTCAAGAGCCGAAGAGGTGGATTCAATACTTGCCATTGGTTGAATTTGCCTACAATGCTTCTTACCAGCAAAGCCTTCAGATGACCCCTTTCCAAGCATTGTATGGTCATGACTGTCGAAGTCCCCTAAAATTTTCTGATCCAACCCTAAGGGTTGAAGCATCAAGGCAGATGTTGGAAGAGATGTATGATCAAATAAAGACAATAAGACAAGACATACAAGCGGCCAAGGATAGACAGAATGCATACACGGATTTGGAGCATCAAGAAAGAGTCTTCGAAGAAGGAGAAATGGTCTTCATTCGCGTACGCCCTAAAAAGAGTTCTCTAGCCCTAGGATATTGCAAGAAGCTAAGTCCAAGGTATTGTGGGTCGTACAAAATCCTCAAATGCCTAGGATCCAATGCTTATAGATTGCAACTCCCTGAGAACCTAAAGGTTCACAATGTATTCCATATCAACCTATTGAAAAAATATGTACCCAACCCTAACCATGTACTTGATGACCAACAAATTGTAATGCCTAGTCAAGGAGTCCTTGAGCTAAGGCATGATAGGATCTTAGATGTTAGGGAGAGACAATTAAGATCCAAAACCTTGAGAGAATGCCTCGTCCAGTGGAAAGATTATCCCAAAGAGGATGCCACTTGGATAGAAGAAGACACTCTCAACCATCAATATCCCCAGTTTATCTCGAGATGAGGACATCTTGATTCCTCTAAGGGGGAGAGAATGTAATATATCAAATTAAGGTAAAAGGGGAAATTTATTTTTTTTCCCTTATCCTCTTGTCCACGATGGTTGAGCTGGAAGGGGGGAAGGGAATAGAAGAGCCAGCAAGCTCCTCGCGTTGGAGCTTGCTTGGCTTCACGCCCATGCACATCGACACATGGGGAAGGGAGGATCCTACCCCCGTATTTAAATCGGGGCTGTTAGAAAACTTGATGACAACAGAAAAGGAAGAGGGCTGAAAATGGTGAGAGATTGGGAGGTCATGAGACTGATAGACCGTGAGGGAGAGAAGAAGGCTGTGATGACAACTGTGGGAGGACCATTGTGTGGAGGAAGGGAGACAATGAACGGTGCTGCTGCGCCGTGTGGAGGGGAGGAGAAGAGAGCTGCGTTGCGACAACTACCACCATGTGGAGGGGAGGAGAAGAGAGCTGCGTCACGACAACTACCGCCGAGTCCAAACGCCGCCTGCTATCGTGAAGTTTGGCCGCCGTCATCAAGGCTCCAGATCACCATGTGCTGAAGCCCATAAGCCTTAGAAGCTTCTAAGGGGGCTCTTTAAGCCCCTTTTTCCCCCTAGCATCCCCCAAAAGCCACCTTAGCCCCACTCCCCTTGGCCTCAAAAACCATTAACCCCCCCGTGCTTAAATCTATAAGTCCCTTCTTGTGTTTTTTGAAACCCCGTGCTTCACCCCCCTCATATTCCTTTTTAACACACCCCCCTAAGCCCCTTTTTATTTTCCCCATGTGTCCCCATTTATTTCTTTTTCCCCCCTCCCGATTTTAACCCTTTTTAAGGGCCTTCCACCCTCCCTCGTGTCCCCTTTTTACACACCTCTCCCCCCCCCCCCCCCCCTCGTGCTATAAACCCTTGTGTTACCCTTCAATTTCCCCCTGGGTGTGAAACCCTTAAGTCCTTTCACTCCCATGCCCAAAGATCTCCCAAGGCTCATATGATTTTGAAACCACACTCACACACACCCTTGCACCGTGTATATAATCCTATAGGGCCTTTTTTTAAGGCTTTGTAAACCTTGCCCTCCCGAAGAAATTAAGACCTTAAAGGTCTTATTACCCCCTTCTCGTGGTCAATTCCTTAACGATTCCTTGCCTCAAAAGAGAGAAGAAGAGTATTGAAGCGACGGTGGAAGTCCGAAAAGAAGTGTAAAGCTACTTCCACGCTTGAAGGACTACAAGTGCAATGCCGCCTAAAAAAGTCCAAGGAGTAGCTGCGGGAGGGTCATCTCCCCGTATCCATGTGGATATCTCACCCCAAAACCAGGTTTTTCCTTCTTAATTTTATATCGGTTTTAATTCAATCATGCAAGATGAATTGTTAGGGATAAGATATATTTTGTCCTAGTTATTTACGATGAAGGAATTTAGTTTAATTGAACATGCAAAATGGATAAAGTATAAACATAGTTTCCTTCAAATAACATTATGCACTGAAACGAATTATGAGCAAGATTATTTAGCCACTAAAGTAGTATATTTCGGTTAAATCTTGAAGGTATAAAAACTGCATCTTGCACCATTAATCCTAATCTTTTACAACGAATCATCATAGAAGGTGAAATTCATGAAAGATTTCTTACATTGCTTAAACTCTAGGAAGTTATCATTGCTAACTGCATATCTTAGCAAGGAAAAGATTGTTTATTTGGCATGAGTTTTGTTCGTAAGGAAAAAGGAAGATTAATTGAATTTACCTAACCTCAAAGTAATAAAGTTTAGGACTGAAAAATCAATTGTCTCATAGATAACAAATCGTGCCGAGGTGATCTCGGTATTACCTTCCAAAAGTTAACCGAATTAATATAAACTTAAAAATACCTATGTTGCGAAATATGCATTGGGAATGATTTAAAACCCAAGAAACATTTATACCTTAAATACTTTCCCACCTTCCCTGATTGTAGGGTCAATAAATCGTAAACATAAAAGAACTAGGGTTTGTCCTTGAGGTTCTTAAAGAAAATAATAAAAGCTATGAAACCCTAGGACTGACAAACGTCAGTTTAAAGAAACTAAAACGGATTGTTTTGTAACTCCATTATCACATAGTACGATGCAGGACTTGCGCGGCAAGTATGAAGTCATATGGTCTTGTGATTGATTCACAAGAACAAAGGTTGAATACCCTAAAAAAGAATGGAGAATCCTTACGCAAGTTATCTTGCAAAATGATATATTCTTTGATATGCTTCTAAGTAAGGAAGGTTAAAAACTGGAAACTAAAGTATCCAATGAACTTTAGGGTTGATCAAGTTGGGTTAATAGGGTACGCCCTAACCCAGAATATAAAGGATCTTGCCAAGTTGCAAGGTACCCCGGATCGAGTGCTAGATGCATTCAAAAGGAAAGATTCCTTCCTTAGCAGTTTGCCAACAACAAGATCGATTAATGGAAATGTTTGTGCTTGCTAGAGATTTTAGAGCACTGTTTGATTTATGAATTACAAATTAAATGAATATCTATACTTCAGGTTGAAGGCCTAAAGGAAGAGGCAGTTTCAGTTACCGCCGACTGCCTGCCTGACCCTAACCAAGGGGGTTGTTGACCGCGTCGGGAACGTGGACCAAACTTGCCGCGAGAGATCTCTCCGTTGAGCACTACTTGGAGCAGGAGGATGCTTGGGTGCCAGGGGGGGCTCTGGCCGCCGTAAATCCCTCACCTTCCGGGTCCTGTGCAAGAGGCTAACATGACTCGGGATTGGATCTCGAGGTCCACATACTGGTCTATGGGCGAAAACTTGGAATAGTGATCCCTGTGGATTACTGGATAGCCTTCGGGCGGATTATGGACAAGCCTACAGGCGAAACTCCTTGTATTTCAAAGATAAATATGATGATATGTTAATAAAAAACTTGTTTGATATTGTTTTTCTATGTCACGTGATAAGATTACGTGAAGGAACCAGTGCTTAACGGTTTAATTAAAGAAGCTGATTGTTACATGTCCAACTAATGTGTTAGATAATTACCTAACTAAAACAAATCGAGGAAAGTGCGGAGGATGGGCCATGGGTCCGTCCTACGGTTGGGTGGTCCCGGTTGGTCAGGAACTTTTCTCAAATCTTGAAGAACAGCGGGATGATCGTCAAAGGACACGAACAACAAAAGCGTCGACCTAGAGTTATGTCTTAATCGATTTACGCTATTTTAGGGGAATGGAATGGGACTATGCCTTATGGTAGAGAGGTTGAGCTTTGCATCCCTCTCATTTCCCATTCTCTTTGAACCAAGTGCAGTGTGAATCTGCTTCAGACCTGGCGTTTCTGCGTAAAGTAGTTCGCTTGGGTCCGATGCTAGTTGTTGTTAGGAAAATACCAATCAAGAAAACCCTAATTCCGGTCGATCCTAAGTGGGAACGGGCAGAATACTTCCGCTACGTGGCAGACGTGGAAAGCCCTAGATTGCCAATTCCGTAGCATTCCATGGGAGTGCCGGGCGGAGCTTCCTAGACATCCTTTCCGATGGATAGCTAAAACCTGTTCTGGATGATACCAGTGGACACATTATAGTGGTGTGAAGTTTCTAAGGGCCAGTAGTTGCGATGTTGATTTCTCAATTATCAATCCATCCATAATTTTGGTATGGGATAATTTTTAAAATACTAAACTATATCGAAATGCGATGAAACTTCACATGTGCACTCATTGGGTGGCCAAAAGCCCAAATTATTATTTTTTGGAAAAAAAAGTGCCTGCAGACTCTTGCTCTAAAGTCTGGTGTCTGTAGCCACTTTCCTGCCAATAAAGTGGCTCCAGATGCCAGACTTTGGACCAGGGGCCGGCATGCACTTTTTTTCAAAAATATAAATAAATTGGGATCTTGGCCACCCAGCGTATAAAGCTCCGTTAACCTGATTTTGGGGTTTAAATGGGTTAAAAGTTCATTCTTCTTCTCATTTTCACATCTTGATTTCTTTGCTTCCTCCATTTTCACATCCCCAACCTCTGTCTCTTCTCCGTCTTGTCCTCCTTGCATGGCACGGACCAAGCAAGCATGCCGTCATTTTGGCCTTGAGAAGACATCACGCCAAGGCCGGCCACCTAGAGCACAAGGTGGAGGCTCCTCAAGTGCAGCAACAGGTGCTCCCTGTAGAGCACAAGGACCACCACAGAAGAAGAGGAGATGGAAACCAAGCACTGTTGCTCTTCGAGAGATAAGGAGAATCCAACACGGATACGATCTTCTCATCCCAAAAAGGTCTTTTCATAAAGTTGTTCGAGAAGTCATGGAAGACTTGGAGCTGAAAGGGATGGGAAGATTTTGGGCACAAGTGCGGGATGCCCCACCAACAGGAAGGTGGACAGCTGCAGCCATGGAGGCCCTATAAACCGCTGCAAAGGGGTTTCTCATCGGCTTGTTTGATGATACACAGCTTGTAGCCATCCACGCAAAGCGTGTCACAATCACAGACAAAGATATGAACTTTATCATTCGGCTTTGACACGGCAAGGGGACCCCGCCATAGTTTACTAGATTAATGATGTAAGGTTTGTAATGGGTGTTATAGCACCATAACATCTTGGAAGCCCAAAAAATTTTGTACTCTTCCACATTGGAATATTTAGTTATATATACATAATATCTCGTGTGATGTGTACTGAATTCAAATAATTGAGTAAAGTTGTTTTCTTTTGTTTCTTGAAATGCATGACTCTTAATTTTTGTTTAACTTATGAACGCATCAAAAGTATCAATAAGAACGCATCAAAAGTAGTAATACACATTGAATTATGTTAATATATGTGGATGCGTCATTCATGTACCACACATTATCGTCACACTTACACAATCGCAAGTGCAGTACTATGTGTTGAATTATGTTAACGTATATGAATGCGTCATTCACGTACCGCACATTATCGTCACACTTATATGAACCACACATTTATTTTATAAATATTTATTTGTAGGTACAAAGTAAAGTATCTTATATTCATCAAGAAAAATACATGTGATGGTTGTTAGTGATGGTAGATACAAAAAGTCGATAGCCAACAAGAACTCTCAATTGTTCCTTGGCTTTTTCTTCGGTGGAGAGGAGGGGCCAACTTCTTCCGATGAAAATATAAGTTCCTTCTTTGCTTAAAAAATGATCCACTCCCCCTTCAGATCTTTCTCCAAGAGAAGCGGATCCGACACTTTAGCGAGGTTGCCTAATGTCGCAAGCACACACATAGCTCTACCTCGCGTTTGATCAAACAAATAAAGAAGCTTTGACTGCTTGATTAGCACCACCTTCTCTAAGCTAGATATCACAGGTATCGCTCGAAAAGGTCCAAACTTGGTCAAAGCTCAAATTTTCATAATTATTTCTTGCCCTCCTAGTGAGCACTTCTTATGGAAAACCACCAAATCTGTAACAAGGTTACCTATATACTCCTTAAGAGCTGAATCCTTGCATCGGTTCACATGTCAAGCTCCTCCTTGCCTTGATGCAAAGTCATCTATATACAATATGTCTTGAATGACAAAGTTAAATCAAAAAGTATATTTAGTGACTAGCCTAGAGTTATCAAAAAGTGATGAAACTTGATGGTAGGGTGCGTCGGGTCCCCCGGAGTCCACCGGTGAAATCTTTGCCAAACTGCCCTGTTCAAAGTCTGGCATCTAGGGCCCAGATGCCAGACTTCGGATAGGGCAGCTGTAGGCATCATTTTTGGCAAAGATTTCACCGGTGGACTCCAAGGGACCTGACGCACTCTACCATCAAGTTTCATTGCATAGAAATATATGGTAGTTAGAAATCTCACCTTCTCCACATCATCTTGTATCTTCATTTCCTCGTGTGTCAGGGAGGCACCTCTTTGGGTAGATGGATCTACAAACTCCTTGGTAGGAAGCTAGGGCCTTGATCCAGACAAATCATGTTGTAGTGCTTCAAATTCAGCATCGGGCACAAGGTAATCTTCTTCAACCGAGGTTATATGCTCCTATGCTGCTATGATCACACTCACAGTATCTAAGCTTGTGCCATCATATCTTCCAATCTTTGCCATTGTTGGATGCACATCCATGCAATCATAATCGATTAGGTCTTCCATTGAATCCCTGACTAGGATAGAAAACAACTCTTCTTCTTTTATTTGCAAGTATTGTAGTACATCTGATAGAAGTAAGTATTGTACACCATCTACTTCAATGGGTGTCAAGGAGACAAGGTTGGGTTTGTTGACTTATGGCTGTTCTGAAGAAGATGGAACCATGACAGCCAACCCTTGCTCTGTCACCACTCGATGTTCCTCTTCAACATTTATGAGCTCTTCAATCAGTTATTCTCCTGTGTATGTGATAGAAACAACCTATGGAGCTATATCTTCATCACTCTCCTCCTCTAGGGGTGTATCCAATGCAAGGAGGTAAATTGCCAATGCGCAATCACACTCCACGAGATCCAAAGGTGATGTACCTGCACTTCCCATGGGAACAGTGCATACTCTATGCGAAGGATCCACATGGGCCAGACACCTACTCACCACTTTTTGGTGATTCTTCCCTGTCTGAAATACCATGAGTTGTTCTAGAGGCACCCAAGTCATGTCGGATCCCTCGATGGAGTATGTGCATGTAGCAATGGTGCTCATAAAGTCTTCCAAAACCTGAAGGAGGGGATCCAGTGATGAGAGCATGCTTTCAAGGTTGAAGTTCTTAGAGAAAACCTGGAATATCTCGTCACCTTGGTTGGCAAAGATAGTCTCGTGGATCCACTCATCAAAGTGTGCATGAGCATCCATCATAGCAGGTAGGAGAGATGTGGTGGATATAAAGATAGTCTCGTGGATCCACTCATCAAAGTGTGCATGAGCATCCATCGTAGTAGGTAGGAGGGATGTGGTGGATATAAAGAGATGAAGAGAGAAAGTGTGAAATGAAACAATGAAACAAGAACTAGTTCTACCTTAAAAACCTTAAGTTTTAGACCATTAAGGGTTGTTTGCATATGATATTTAGTTATGGCTTTACTTACATCTTTGTAAAGTTTACATGCGTATGTAAATGTGTTGATGTGGAAAGTGTGTAACAAGTGTATGATTTTGCATAAATACCATAATTTTTAAATATTGCAAGTTTGTAAGCAACAATATTCTATTGGCGAAAAAAGTCCAAAAATTTACAAGTGTTGGATATTACAACTTGTGGTGTTGGGATTTTTAGGGAGACTCTACAATTTCTAAAATATTGGAGCGACACACTTTCCATTGGTAACAGTATCCTCAGCTCGCCTTTGAATTTTCCTACCATCTAGTTTAAAATAGAAGCTAACAGGTCGATTCTGCATTAACAATGTAATTTCTTGGTGCATTATATTCAAGGGCCAATCATCCTCCATTTGCAACACTTGGGGCTCGCGGCCCTCACAAATGACAGTAACATCCACAGCTGCACTTTCACGCGTGTCTTGATCAAGGCACAACCATTTACCCTTGAGCATCCTCCATCTACGATACTTGAACACTAGGCATAAAGTTTATCGTGCGACAAAGTACCTGTAATTGGAAAAGAAAGTTAGTTGATTTATCCCAAAGTAAGATAATAGTCAACTAAGAGAGAAAATTTTTACTTGAAAGCCATGTCCCTTGTTGTGACTCGACACTCCATTGTGTCAGGACTGTGAGTTATTTTTGTTGTCCAAGTTTTGCCTAGAATCCTTGTTATATAGTCCTCTGATGTATTTTTTATGACGTACATGCTTTTGGTACATCTCTAACCCTTACATTCCTTGAACATGTGTGCAAAAATTGCAATTGGTATCAACCAGCTTAGATGTACATTCTTTGAGCCAGTGCTTGGCTTCATAGAATTCAATATGTCTACGGAAATTTTTGTGCTACACATGTGCAAAATGTCGCTACTATACACTGGCCATTCTATGCTATTGAGATTCGATATGTGCATATACTCAAGGGTTCCATATTCTCGACTCCCCTTGGGTAATATGTACTTGGAGTCATAGAAAAAAACAAGGTCCTCTGCCAGTTGCTTAGCTGTATGCCCCTTAAAGAGAAATCTACCAATTTCGAGGTGGTAACACTTAAAAGATCCAGTGAAACTCTCAACATTTTTCCACTCACAGCAATCCGAAGGGTATACTTCTGTAAATACAAGACAAGTTGTTACATAGGTATCATGAAAGTTCTCATTCTCAATGAGCTGCAAATACTTACTGTTTGCAATGTTTCGTTGAAAGGGCATAGTGGACGCAATGTGTATTTGTTTTTTCATGAATACATGTTGTACAAACGCCTCTGTTACAAGGTGAGAATCAACTTTCCTTTGTCTGAGAGCTAAAATTTTACCCTTCCAGTGCTTTGATACATCTACAATTGCAGATGCTTTCACCCTAAAAGCTCCCTTCATACTTGGACGCATATGTACCCAAGACGAGCAATGATACGTATCAGTGATCCAATTCCCTTCTTCATCTTTTCTGTTACGAACTTTTATCGAGAGATGCTTGTTCTTCTCTCAGGCATTATAAGCTACGCATTAGATGTAAAGAAGTATGTATTAACCCCTAAATAATAAGTATTTTAAGTCTGTCCAGTAATCACCAATATGCCATATAATTCAACATGGCATTAATAGATGTTTACACTTTTGTAAACATACATAAACATCGATATCAAAATGCATGTGGATATATACATCAACACAAAGTATAGATTTAATTTCAAGACATCACTTTAATCATATCATTTACATGAAATATAATGAAAAGAATAGCACAAGAATACTCAGAGAAATTTGCCAAAATAAATTTCATTATAATGAAGAGGAGTCTGATTTGACTCAATACATTGTATGAAATGTGGGTATTATAGAGTAGTTGTTACAAGGATAGCAACCACATGGCATGCAAGTCGTAATAGGCACATTGGATTGACATCTGAGATATTCTAAGACTCAACACATTGTGTGTTATATGGATGATATGATACAAGAGTTTCATGGATCATTGACAATTGGCATGGAGATCCAAATGGACACATAGAACCAATAAAGCAAATGATTTTTGAACCATCGACTTCCAGCAAATCCATATCATCCAACACAAAGGAATCACTCACCACATCAAAATAGTTGATGGAGAATTATATGCTTGACCTAGACCTTGTACAATACATGCATGTACAAAAAAACACCTGCATGAATCCCTTTTAACAAAAATACTTGCATGAATCCCTTTTAGCAAAAAAAATCTAGATAACTGCATGAATAGAAGCAATACAAAACATGGCCAATTTACCCATAAATTGATTTGCTGAAGATAAGATAAAATCATTTCTAATCAAAACCCATTGCAAATGATGGACATAAGAAAACATCAATCCCATCAAATATAAAAGTCACTAATTAAATGAATAAATTTTGGCAACAAAAAATATGGTAGATTTACCTGTAAATTGAGCTACAGAATCTCTGCTCTACCTTGTGTTGAGTGCTACAACAACAATTGATCCTCAAGTTAGAACTAGCATCAAAACCTATTGTAAAGATAGTAGAAAAGGGATAATGCAAAGAGGAAGAAAGAGAGAGTTTATGTGAGTACGTGGAAGAGAGAAAGAAATGAGCACCTATACAATCTTGCCCAAATTGATCTTTGCAAGACAATTTTGCAAGAGTTAGTATTTACATGAAGGTATACTGAAAAAATAGTAGAAAAGAGGAAACATACACAGAGAAAAAGAGAGGGAGAGAGAGATAAGCACTATGCAATGTCACCCAAAATGATCTTTGTAACAAAACAATAACAAGGATTAGAACTAACATTGTGTTGTATTGAAAAGGTATCAACAAAAAAACAAACAAACAGAGAGAGAGATTAATACCTTTGCCTCTTGCTCCAAATAAACTCTACAAGAAAACAACAATTAGAACCAACATCAAATTCTATTGAAAACACAACATAAAAGAGAAACAACACATAGAGAGAGGGGGGAAAGAAAGAAGAGAGAGACGAGCACCTCTGTCTCCTACCCCAAACAACCTCTGCAATAAAACAACAACAACAATAAGAACGACATCAAACCCTATTGAAAAAATAGCAAACAAGAGAAAATTCAAAGAGAGATGGGCACATGTGTTTTGCCCAAAATATGGAGCTACGTGGAGAAGAAAGTGCAGAGGTAAGCAAAACGCTCAAAAACCTAATTACTCTCAGGGAGCTTCAATGGAGACGAAAATTCAGGAGTATAGAGAAGAGAGGGAAAGTGGTTTGCTGCTCAACTTTTGGGTCAAACTGATTTTGTAAGAGGGGGAAAAATCAAAATTGAAAATTCTCCAAAAAAAGGGGGGGAAATTCAAGGTGAGAGAAACTCAAATTTTGTGTACTATTCATTCTCCCTTTTTTTAATCCCCCACTACCCCTTTTTTTAATAGAAAACCCAAGATTTGGAGAGAGAAGATTCACCCTCCATGGATGTCAACATCTAGCCTTCCTTTTGGAAAATCCAAAAGGCCCACATCTTAAACTATATTATTTTTAAGGGCCCATTTGTGAGTTCATTTTTTTCCTAATGTAATCATAATACAAAAGGTAGCATTTTAGGCCATTCTTTGATCTTTCCTCTACAAGACTTTGCTAGAGATTTGAAAATACATTGATGATCTCTCTCACTCTTTCCATTTCCTTTAGGATTTTAGGCTAATGTCAAAGCCAACTTGATATCCAATTGAGCAAAGAAGTTGTGTGCCTCCTCAACATCCAATTCTCCTCTATCTGCAGTTACTTTACCCACACAACCATATCTGCAAAACACATCTTCAAGCAAAAAATGACAAACAGCTTGAGTGGATTTTGTTGTTAAGGCTTTGCCTTCAACTTGATTGGTTAGATCCTCTCTTGCAAGCACTAAATACCGCATATTCCATATTCTTGTAGACATGCTTACAAGATCAATAACCCATCTATAATGTATAGAAAAGGGATAAGTCAGTTGTAACCCATCTTGATGCTTGACCATAGAATACATCTGAACACATAACAGGTTTCAACAAAATGTGCTATGTCCCGATACATGTTTTGCCACCGATATTTTTCTTTGACTTTACTAAAGGTTCCCCATATGCCTCTATGGCCAGCCCATAGGCTTTCATGAAATTCCTTCATTACCTATTGTTGCAATCTTTTGTTGCCTAAAACTCGGACATGTGCTCCTTTCTTCTTCTTTGCATGCTTCCATAGATGTCCTTCTTTAAGAAAAAAGCCACAAACTTTCCTCTTGATATGCTTGAACTCCTCATTAGTCCAAGTCTCCTTCTTCTTCATTATGCTCAAATATTGGCCGATCTTCAGCCAATCGTCTTCATAATCTTCTTCAAGGAAATGAACTAGAACTTGAGTAATGCAATGAGTATGTTGGCTTCTAGTTGACCATCCTATTGTTTTCAGCTTTGGACCAGTATATGCAGTAATTGAAAATATATTTTCAACAGCCATGAAATGAAATTTAGCAAGTACAGATTCTTTAGCTTCATCTTCATCTATAAGCTCTTCTTCATTGTCATATCTTGCACGTGATAGCATGTCAGCAACTAGATTGGCCTTTCTTGCAATATGCTTTAATTCAGGGTTGAGAGACTTAATATATGCAATCCATCTTAGCATAGCAATGTCGGGTGTAGAGCAATTGGCAATCATGCCCAAGAGTGGAAGACAATCAGTTTCTACCACTATGGAAGCACCTATAAAGTATTCACGATCACACTTTAATGCTGTTACAACTCCCCACAATTCCCTTTTTACTTATGCATACCTTCTTTGACGTTCATTGAGAATTTTTGCTCCAAAACAAATTGCATACTTTTTTCCTTCAAGATCCTCTTGGCTTATAGCCCATCTTATCCCAATGGGACTTGTATCCACAGTAAGGATGATGGGTTGACCATTTGAATAGTCGCCCCTTTTGAGAGTGGGGATTGAAATTGGCTGCTTCTTTAATTTGCACATAGTGAGAGTATGCTTTTTATTCCAAGAGAATCTTTGGTCTTTTCTTAATAATTGATAATATTTTTGAATACATGAGAAAAATGTGGTATCCATATGAGATAGAATACACATGCACCAAGAAATCTTCTCACCTCTGAAACATTTGTGCATTTTTCTTGCATTTTGCTGATGGCATCTATCTTGATTGGAGAAGGTTTGCGTCCGTAGGGGCCACATAGATGGCTGACCACTAGGACTTCTTCTACTCCAAAAATCGACTTACCTCCAAAAAGGGTAAGATGCACCTCTTCTAGCCTTGTCAAAATCCTATCACAATCATGAATATGGTTAACTACAAATGTCCTGCAACCATCTTCGTCAAGCTCCTCATTCTTTTCATTGACTTCACGTCCCTTGATAGGTACATCATCAAGAAATGGAAGAGTAAGTTGTGGAATAAAGTCCCTTAAGACTTTGTGCATGGCATTCATCATATGGGCTACGGAGTTTGTTGCACCTTGTGGTAGAGTGCACATGCATACCAATCCAAGAGGTGTCTTCATTGTGGTAATGTCTTGGCTTTCTAATGAAAGCTGAAATTGGTCATATCCTGAATATAGGTCACCCATAGAATAAATTTCTCTACCTGCAAAAGCTTAAGCAAATTCGTCAACAATTGGACCCAACCAACATTTCGGATTGTGACACGATTAATAGGCTATAGATCTTGAATGAATCGTAAAGATCCATTTTTCTTGGGCACGGTAAACCATCGGTTTGAGTAAGGTGCTGAAGAAGGTTGTAAAATCTTCATTCTGATCTTCTCATTTAGAAGTTCCAATAATTTGGGCAAATGTACCCTTGGAACAGGAATAGGCGTGAGGTTCTAAGGCACATGTGGGACCGTAAAAATGACCATAGGAGCCACAATATTTGGATCCACACAACCTATTTCACTTGGCTGAAATGCAAATGATTTTCCATGTTTCATTATCATTTGCATAAAAGAGTGTTTTTCAACCGGCGAAAGGAAAGAATTTTCACCTATTTTGAGCTTTTTTATACTTTCAGATGTGAACTTGTGACCAATGTTGGAAGGATCACGAAGACTTGGCTGATTTGCTATACTATCAGCCAGCCCTTCACTTTCAGGGAGGCAGTGGGAGTGCCACAGGCTTGACTTTCTTATCCATCGCCTTGTATTTGTGCTTTAGCCTTGTTGAGTAAACCAATATCTTCCTGCTCAACAAATTCTTGAATTGTTTGATAAAAATCCAATGTACATAGTTCTATGGACTGATTTTCAGCCTGATTTTCTATATGAGTAGCTGCATATATTTCAGCCAATGTGTCACTAGTAATCAGTCCAAAAAAAAAGCCCAAAATATCTTCATTTTCAGCCCATTATGTCATAAGTTTTCAACTCCCTTTTTACATGGCATAAATATATTCTTTCAGCTTTAGTCATGGCCGGAAGATACTTATAATAGCCCATACTATTGGCTATACATACATACAAATTTGCTAGAGACACAGCTTCTATAGCATAAAGAGGTTCAATCTTTTTATATGACGCACTACCATAGCCTCCTTTTATAGTAGTGTAGCTCGAAAACCCTTGAATTCTTGCACATTAGGAGGCACAAGATAATCACGCAGTCGATCTCTATTTCGATGATGGTTAACACACACAGTAAGAAATTGGATAGCTCGTTCATTATCCTTGCTTCAGATTCGAGCATAGGAAGAACCATCATCAAGAGCTTTTGTTTCCAAGTGGGCTTCAGAAATGTAAGGTTGCCCAAGAATGATAGGGTAACTACAAGAGTCTTGAACAAAAAAGTGAAAATTGTCTTTTATGTCTCCAATAGTTACCTACACATTAGGACATGTATCATATAACTCTCCAAAAGAGTTATTTCTAGCTCTCATTCACCAACCTGGATCAATATCTATGTGCAATCCGCCACATTCATAGAGACTCCTTGCCATGACGTTTATCTCCGAGCCATGGTCTAAGAGTGCAATACATGGTGTTTCTTTTTCTCCAATTTCGGCACGACTATCTCCTTGTTGCTCTTGCACAATGCGTACGGGAGTAGTGAGTACTTGGAATGAATTGAGCCTCTTCCTCCTCGTGCATGTGCTGTAGACAACCTTCTTTTTGAGAGGTGGACTGCCCAACTAGTTTGGACTAGCCGACCATTACATTTTCAGCTTTCACTTCTTTAATTTTTGCATTCATGCTTTCTTTATCCTCAAATTCAATTGCTGCAATCAGTTCTTTAATTGCTTCAAGTTGAATTCCTTGTGAAGTTAACTTCTCTTCATCCTGCACAAAAACTTGAAGAACTTGCAGAAAAGCATGCATTGTTTCTTCAACTTCATCACTGACATATTATCTTTTCCTTTTGATTACATTAATAATTACATCATGGAATTCACGTTTGGCAATTCCAAGAATTTTGCCTAAGGCGAATTCAATTTTGCTTCCCAAAATTCGTTCTTCTAGGACTCATTTGAGATTGGTTGCAGATTCTATGTTAGACTGCAATTTGTAGCCTGGCTGCTTGCCTTTCTTCTTTCCTTCAATCTTCTTTGTTTGTGGCGCATCTTCCATCTCTTGATCTGGGGTTATATTTTCAGCAAGCTTTGGTTGTTCAGATGTTTTTCTAGTTAGTCGCTCTCTTTGAGCAATCATGTTAACTGCATTAGTAACATCTGTCCATGCAGTCTTGACTCCTGATTTGGAAGTAGCATCTTCTCGGTAATCAGCAAGCTTTTCTTGCAGAATGGGATCTGTAGCCTTAAGGAATAATTCAATCTTCTGACTTCCATACTTTGTTGGTCTTCAGCATCCAAGTTGTCCAAATTTACTTTCAAACGCATGGTATAGAGTTGTTGCAACTAAACCTTTGTTGGGTTTTTCAACCCATTCAGTGAAACTTTTCTTCGTCATTAGGCTAGAGTCTTCTAAGAAGAATTATTTACGTAGCGATTTTTTGAATGCATCCCAATCCACATCTTATTGGAAAAAACCATGGATTCTTCCTTGAAGACCATGCTTGGCTAGTCTTGGCAAAATAACAGCTCCATGCATGTTCCGGTACACCAAAGAAGAGCATTTTCTCAACATACAAACGAATGAAAACAGAGACATTTTGACCATTAAATTGTTTTAATTCACGGCCAACTTCTTCTAGGGCCTTGATAGCTGTGGAATCAATCTTCTCTTTGTCTTGCCTTTGTTGTTGTTGTTGTAACATTTGGATTTGTCATTGCTGAGTCTCCTGCAGTATGCGCACCAATTGTTGTAGAGTATCTCCTGAAGAATCCCCCATCTCGGAGTTCTCTTACACCGACCCTCATGTCGGGTTTACCAATGTCGCACAAGTAGGGTTGAAGGTCACCACATGGGTTTGGCAAGAGAAGAATCTATGGGGGTTCAAGAGCTTAGACTCTGGAGATGATAGAGATAAGAGAAGGGTTGAAGGTTTCAAGTCAAGTTCTTAAAGATAAGAGACAGAAGGGTGAAGGTAGATTTAGGGAGAGGAGTAGATGGAAGAGAAGGGGTTTGAAGAAATTGAAGACATAGAAGAATACTCAAAAAAAGAATTAGAAAATGTAGAAGAATACTAACAGAGATGAAGTCTATCAGTTTCTTTCAGCATTATGAGAATATATCACTCTAATAGACAAAAACGTGTATAAAATAATGCATTTCTCTATGCTACTCAGATCACCAATCTGATGCCTCCATTGACTCCAAAAGAGGGGTTAAATATCAAGACACTTGGCCAAAAGTCTACCAGATCACTCCTGTAACGTGTCCGCTTGTCCACTTGTGGGACACGTCTTAGCACCCCATCGGGAAGAGAGTCTAGAAGCGCCACCTAGCACTCGCAAGGAATGTCATAGGGTTTGGGATCTAGGTCTTCCCGAGTCTTCCCCGAAGTGGAAGTATCCGGCCATTCCCACTTAGGATCAACCTAAAGTCAGGGTTTTTTTTTCCCTATCAGCCAAGTCTCTAGGAAGTGGCTAGCGTCAAGCTCCAGATGAACCACTTTGCATAGGAACAATAGAGTCGAAGCGGATTTATGCTGCAATTGGTTCATGGAGAATGGAAAATGAGAGGGATGCGAAGCTCAACCTCTCTACCCATAAGGCATAGTCCCATTCTGCTCCCCTAAAACAACATAAATCGAAATTCTAACTCTATTGACTCTAGGTCTTTACATTTTCATTATCATGTCTTCTGAGAAAAGTTCCTAGCTAACCGGGACCACCCTTCCGTAGGATGGACCCAAGTCACATCCGCCGCACTTTCCTCGGGTTGCTTAGTTATCTAATTACCTACCACATTATGCTTGACATGCAAAAGCAGCTTCCTTAATTACCCAATTTAAACACAGGTTTCTTCACATAACTTAGACACTGACATTAAAAAAAACATTGTCAAGCAAATTCCTTTTTTAAATATCTGATCTTTATTTATCATAGTCTTGGAATACATCAAGTATCTTGCCTGAGAGCTGCCCTAGCAATCATCAGGATTGCTACTCCAAGTTTCGCCTGTAGACTAGTATACGGACCTCGAGATCCCATCTCGAGTCACGTCGGCCTCTTGTGCAACATCTGGAGGCAAGGAATTTACAGCCAAAGCCTCCCCTAGCACCCAAGCATCCTTCCACTCCAAGTAGCAACCACGGAGAGACCACTTGCGGCGGGTTCGGTCCAAGTACCTGGTGCTGCTAACAAGCCCCTTGGATAGGGCCAGGCAGGCAGTCGGAGGTAACTTAAGTTGCCTCTCCCTCCACGCTATTAACCTGAAGCATTAAGTGTTTGGCCTTCAGTTAGTTCCTTGAGCAAAGAAGTCCAAACATTGTACCTAAGTGTACAATCACGATCATTTCTATGGTCGTTCGTATGACCAACTACTAAGATGTGATTCCTTTTTCCTGAATACTCCTAGCATTTGATCTTGGATTGTTCGTGACTTGACGAGATTCCAACCCCTTTTTCTTTTCATACATCTACTTATGTATGCAAGTTGCTTATGTATGCAAGTTATGCTACATAAATTTATAATGTTATAAAAACATAATCTTGTCTTTTTCCATGTAAGTCCACGAATAAGAATGCAGTCGCTTATGCGAATTCTAAATAAAATATAACTCTTTTATTCCTCCCCATAGCAGCTATCTATTCTTTAATTAAACATCCTTCAATGAATTAACCTATTTACGGTTGTCACAATGGATTTTTTTATTGCACAATTGCATTGTATACAACATAATTCATTTTTTTTCCAACGTAAATCACCCAATGCAAACCTTCTAATGCACAGGGGCATCGCAATTGATATTTAACCCATATGCGAGATGCAACTAGGACATTATTGCATGTGCACCTTTTAACACATGAACCATATATTCAAAAATGCAACAACCTTTCATCATGATGGTGCGAGAAATATAAGTACCTTGTGATGGGATTTAAAACTTTCTCGAACATTCCTATGATCTTTTTAAAACAAAGCATCTAATAATGCAATTAAGTTTTCCCTATGCACCCATATCATGCAGAAATGAAAAGGGTGAATTTGATGGAACTTGAACATCTGCAGGAGGGGTATTATCGATTCTTGCGCTTCGGGTGGGGACTCCTACATGTGCTCCTCTTGCTCCCGCATGTGGTCCTCTTGTGTGGCGCTTTGGGGCCATCGCAATCAGGACTTGGGAATAAGTCGGGTAGGTGGAGGGTGTGCGAAAATTTTCTGCAAGTTGACAATCCTCCCTTCCCACACGGAAACTCCCTTCACAGAAAAACTGTGTCCTTTACGCGGTCCACGGGTGAAGCACCCCTAAGGAGCTTTTTGGTGAAAGCTTCTAGGAAGCTTCTTTAATTTCTTATTTTCTGACAGGGGGCCGTGACAATGTCATGCTGAGAATGGCGATGAAGAAGAAATGATGATGATGAGGGTGGCGACGGTCTTGGCAGCCTGGCGGCATCTAGGCAGAGCAGGGGGCAGCAGTGTTGCTGCATGTCAAGTGGAGTAGGGGGCGGCGTTGCTGAAGACCACCGCGGGGGGGGGGGGGGGGGGAGGGGGCTCTCCCCTTAAATAGTGGGGAGGGGGTGGTTCATGAGGGGGAGACGGTCGTTTAACGACCGCCACCCTTACACCTGGGGGTGCATGCCCCCCTCTTCCACTCTTACTCCCTCTGTCTCTCTCTCTCTCCCCGACATGCTGTCGGTAGGGAGAGAGAGAGAGGTAAAAAAAAGTGAGTTAATTTAAAAAAAATTTTGTAAAAGGGGGGGTGGTTCTCATAGGGGAGGCACGAGAGAGATATTACATCAAAATTTTGAGGGTTTGTCGCCGGGGACTGAGAGGAGGCCGAAGGTTGGCCCGTAGACAAAGGTGGAATTATCCCTCCACTGTCTAGAGAGAGGGGTAGCGTTGCTCCATTTCCCCCATTCGTACATTCCCCTCTCCTCGGGTTACAGGAGTCATAATACACGCGGGAGTAAGAGGAGCACATGTAGAAGTCCCCACCCGAAGCGCAAGAATCGATAATACCCCTCCTGCAGATGTTCAGGTTCCATCAAATTCACCCTTTTCATTTCTGCATGATATGGGTACATTAAGTTTAAATTTGCAGAGGGAAAAATTAATTGCATTATTAGAACGCTTTGTTTTAAAAAGATCATAGGAATGTTCAAGAAAGTTTTAAATCACATCACAAGGTACTTATATTTCTCGCACCATCATGATGAAAGGTTGTTGCATTTTTGAATATATGGTTCATGTGTTAAAAGGTGCACTTATGCAATAATGTCCTAGTTACATCTCGCATATGGGTTAAATATGATTTGGAAAAAGGAATCACACCTTAGTAGTTGGTCGTACTACGAACAACCATAGAAATGATCATGATTGTACACTTAGGTACATTGTTTGAACTTCTTTGCTCAAGGAACTAATTCAAGGCCAAACACTTAATGCTTCAGGTTAATAGCCTGGAGGGAGAGGCAGGTTCAGTTACCGCCGACTACCTACCTAGCCCTATCCAAGGGGGTTGTTAGCCGCGCCGGGTACTTGGACCGAATCCACCGCGAGAGGTCTCTCCGTGGTTGCTACTTGGATTGGGAGGACGCTTGGGTACTAGGGGAGGCCCTGACTGTAAATTCCTATCCCGCACAAGAGGCCGACGTGACTTGAGATGGGATCTCGAGGCCCATGTACTAGTCTACGGGCGAAACTTGGAGTAGCAATCCTGATAATTGATGGGGTAGCCTTCGGCAAGATACTTGATTTATTCCAAGACTATGATAAATAAAGATCAGATATTTGAAAAAGAAACTTGCTTGACATTGTTTTCTTTTTATGTCTATGCCTAAGTTACGTGAAGGAACATGTGTTTAAATTAGGTAATTAAGAAAGCTGCTTTTGCATGTCAAACATAATGTGGTAGGTAATTAGATAACTAAGCAACCCGAGGAAAGTGCGGTGGATGTGACTTGGGTCCATCCTACGGAAGGGTGATCGCGATTAGTTGGGAACTTTTCTCAGAAGACATGATAACGAAACTGTAAAGACCTAGAGGTAGTAGAGTTAGAATTCCGATTTATGCTGTTTTAGGGGAGCGGAGTGGGACTATGTCTTATGGGTAGAGAGGTTGAGCTTTGCATCCCTCTCGTTTCCCATTCTCCATGAACCAAGTGCAGCATAAATCTGCTTCAACTTTGTTGTTCCTACGCAACGTGGTTCATCTGGAGCTGACGCTAGCCACTTCCTAGAGACTTGGATGATAGGGAAAAAAAAACCTGACTTCAGGTCGATCCTAAGTGGGAATGGCCGGATACTTTCACTTTGGGGCAAACTCGGGAAGACCTAGATTGCAAACCCTATGACATTCCTTTGCGAGTGCCAGGTAGCACTTCTAGACTCTCTTCTCGATGGGCTGCTGAGACGTGTCCCACAGGTGGACAAGTGGACACGTTACAATTGGTATCAGAGCAAACCAACGAGATCTAAAGATTATAAGGGAACTTAATGGAGGAAAATAAAGGGAATAAGGGGATAAACAGGGGAGGGTGAGTAGAACATAGCAATGTTTTCTACTGAAAACATTTCTTTACTCACTTATGGATGTTGGGTTGTAGAGTCACGAAGCATGGATCAAGTTCTTGGTGTTCCAGGTCATTTTCATGATTGCAATGCATGCTTCAAATTATCGTCAGAGGCTTGGTATGATGAGTATTCTGGACCGCATCTATAATCCTTCGCCCCTGTATGAGGAGTGGAGATGGACGGGAGACTCATGAATATACTACATAGCAGCCTACCGACTCACGTACCTTTAGACCAACTTGAAGAGAATCAAGTGGATGGAGGATTTAAAGATCGTGAAGCTGTTCATCTTTGTCGAAGCTCACGTAAATGCAACTGTGCATGTTAGCGGTCGGCAAGACAAGGATAACAAGTATGTCTATGAAGAAATGACCTAGGTAATCTCTGGTGACAGAATCAAAGTGTTAGGGCGCTATGAGAAGAAGGGTATCAAAGGAAGGGATACCTCAAGCTTCCTATGATTTATCATTTCCTGAAAATCCATGACGCCACTCCATATTATTATTCCATCCCTGTAGCCGATTGTAACACAATCCTACTTTCCCCAAACTGATGTATCAATCAGCCTGTCCTACTTATCCAAAATAAATGTACTCAAGGGGTTATGCCTTTATGAATAAATAAAACTTTTTACAATTATCTATCTTGATCATAAATGTTAACTAAGGTGTTAAGTGATTAAATCACTTAGCTAAAAAGATGTGCTAGTCATATTAACATAATATGAGAACGTATGATAAGATGTTAACACAAAGAATCTTATTATTTAGATGCAACCCCAAATGCAGGTTCCAAATCCGACTCCTGCACTAAGTCCAGCTGCTCTGCAGCTCAAGAGAAGAGATTCCTTCTCAAACAGATTAAGCCACCAGAGTTTGATGGCAAGGGAAGGACTATTCGAGCCTATGTCGAGATCTGGATTGAGTCCATGGAGGACTATTTTGAGGCAGCAGGAACTGCACCTGCTAACCAAGCCATGCTCGCCAAACTTAAGCTAACAGGCGAAGCGAGACTTTAGTGGAAACAGTGGTGCACAGACCAAGCGATCTCGGAGGGGACAGTCACTTGGGATAAGCTTAAGGAAGCTGTGCGAGGGAGGTATCTGCCACCTGCCTACCGCACACAAAAGATGAATGAATTCTATGACTTGAAGCAACTAGAATTATCCCTTGAAGCATATTATTCGAAGTTTGTCTCACTCCTAAAGTATGCACCTCCAATGGATATGACATAGCAGGTGTCAAAATTTTGTATTGGGTTGAATCCACCCATAAACACTCGATTGGAATCAATGCACCCAACAGACCTACAAGATGCACTCATTCGAGCTACTTCAATAATACAGGAGGTGTAGACCAAACCAAGGAACGACAGGATTTGGCCTTACAAAGATCAGAATAAGCGCATGTCTAAGGCTCAGACTAAGAGAGCACAGGGTCAGAATGAGGGCCAAAGAAAGAAAGCTAGGGTCAATGTTGTCAACAAATTTGTTCCAACACAAAGCAATGATCGCAACCCACGTTGCTTCCATTGCAACGAGCCCGGACACTTCAAGAGGGAGTGTCCCAAGCTTGGTAGAGGACATCACGAAGGGCAATTCCAAGGTCAAAATAGAGCTGCTCATGGCCAAGGAACCACTGTTATGGCTAGAGGGATAACCTCCAATGTTTTCACCAAGGAGCTGGACAATGAAGAAGATCCATCCATGGATGTTGACATTAAGAGGGCAACGGTTCACTCCACTCTTCACAAGAAGGGTCCGAATTGCCAATTCTCGGTGATTCATTTCCATCAGAATATCAAGGTAAAAGCTTCAAAACCTTGATTGACTATGGCAGTACACATTCCTTCATCTCACCAATCAGTGCAAAGAGATTAGGGATAGCCACAATAGATGCACCCACCTTACTTATGGAATTAGCAAATGGTCATGAGGTCACTTGTACTAGGCAAAGTGCTAAGGTAAAATTCCAATTAGGTGGGAAGCCAACTTCTATGAGATTTAGGGTAATGAACCTAGGTGTCCATGAATGTTTACTCGGAATGGATTGGCTAATATACCCAATGATGCCCACATCCACTGTGGGAAGGGCCAAGTCTCCTTTCGCAATTTTGAAGGGAAACTAGTCACGACTCAAGGTGAGGCTGGTAAGCGAAAAATACAGTTGGCAAAAGCAACATGGATAATAAAAGGTGTTCAAAAGGGTCTACCTATCTATCTGATTAAACTAAATAAGCTAGATCAGAATCAGTAATCTAGAGAAGAACCTTGATGGTTAAAGGAATATGCATATGTATTCCCCGAAGATTTGACGGAACTTCCTCCCCAAAGGAATATGCATACGTATTCCCTGAAGATTTGACGAAACTTCCTCCCCAAAGGGAAGCCGACCACGAAATCAAACTTGTGCCAGGAGCTGCACCGGTCACAAAGAGGCCATATAAAATGTCCATCCCGGAAGCTATCAAACTTAAAGAGCAACTCAAGCAATTGTTAGACCAAGGCTATATCCATCCTAGCAGTTCACCATGGGGAGCTCCAGTGTTGTTCCAAAAGAAGAAAGATGGAACGCTTCGCCTATGCATTGACTACAGAGGGTTGAACCAAGCAACCATAAAAAATAAATACCCCATTCCAAGAATAGATGAATTACTTGACTCTCTTCAAGGGGCGAAGATCTTCTCAAAGATAGATCTCAGATATGGATATTATCAGATAAGGATCAAAGAAGAAGATATCCCGAAGACTACATTTAGTACAAGGTATGGACACTTCGAATTCCTAGTGATGTCATTCGGGCCGACGAATGCTCCTGCTACCTTTAACAGGTTGATGCAGGATATCTTTAGGCTTTATCTTGATGACTTTGTACTCGTTTTTTTGACGATACCCTAGTCTACTCAAAACAGGGAAAGGATCATGAACCCTAGCTTCCATTGTTCTTGAAACAATGAGAGCACACAAGGTTTATTTCAAGAAGAAGAAGAACACATTTTTCAAGCGACAGATTGAATATCTGGGATTAATTGTATCAGCAGAAGGAATTTCAATAGATCTAGCTAAGATTAGAGACTGGAATGGCCAACACCAACTTTTGTCAAAGAAATACATAGTTTTCTTGGGTCGATAGGGTGGTATAGAATTTTCATAAAAGATTATGCTTTGATTGCAGCACCTCTAGCTGATCTACTAAAGAAGCAAATAGCAATTGTATGGTCACCTTTTGAATAGACCAGCTTTAACAAACTAAGGCAAAGCTTAGTATGAGCACCCATCCTGAAAATTTCTGATTTTAGCAAGGATTTTGAAGTGATAATTGATATTAGCGCACTTGCTTTAGGATGTGTACTTATGCAAGAAGGTCATCCAGTAGCATATTCTTCAAGAAAATTGAAGAGCCATGAAAGGAATTATGCTACCCACGACCTAGATCTGTTGGCTGTCATCCATGCTCTCAAACTTTGGAGACATTACTTGCTAGGTAACAAATTTTCCTTAGTAACGGACCACAAGAGTCTTAAATGGATTTTCACCCAGAATGAACTCAATATGAGGCAACATTGATGGATCAAAGTGCTGGAAGAATATTATTTTGAAATCAAATATAGGCCTGGAAAAGAGAATGTAGTTGCCGATGCACTCAGTCTCACAAGGCATTTCTAAATTCTCTCATTTTGCAAGATCCATCAATAGCAAGGTCTCTAGCCACAAAGGTATCAATGCCAAACAACCTGATTCTTGAGCTAGCAAAAGAAGGGGCATATCATGACCCAATCTACCAGAAAATGCTAAGGGAGATCCCCATCAAGGATCAAGACCCGAAGCTAAAGATGAAGTATCAAGAATTCTCCATTAGTAATGGACTTGTCTACTTTAGGACAAGATTATGTATCCTTGCAAGCAAAACTCTCAAGCAAAAGATACTTTGGGAAGCCCATGAGTCCCCTTTCTTAGGGCATCCTGGTTATGCCAAGACCCTTAATACGGTCAGAAACAGCTATTTTTGGGAAAGGCTCAAGGGAGACGTACTCAAATATGTCACGAAATGTTTGTCTTGTCAATGCATTAAGGTAGAACATGTTAAAATGCCTGGGAAATTGCAACCACTTGACATTCCACAAATGAAATGGGAGTTCATTAGTATGGAATTTATTGTTGGCTTACCCGAAGTTCAGGGAGGATACAACTCTATTTTGGTTGTAGTAGATATGCTCACCAAGGTTGCACATCTCATCCTTGTTAAGATGAACTATAAAGCTTCAGACATCACAAGATTATTCATCAAGGAAATATTCAAACTTCATGGGTTACCTAGAAGAATCATTAGTGATCGTGACTCTCTTTTCACATCACACTTCTGGAGGGCTATCTTTGAGGCTATTGGAACTCAACTCTGTTTCAGTACAGCTTACCATCCCCAAACTGATGGTCAAACATAACGAGTCAATCAAGTCATTGAAGATATGCTTAGGGCATACTGCTGTCGCGAACCCAAAAAGTGGATTCAATACTTACCACTAGTTGAGTTTGCTTACAATGCTTCTTACCAACAGAGTATTCAGATGACCCCTTTCCAAGCATTGTATGGGCATGATTGTTGTACTCCTTTGAACTTCTCAGATCCAACTTTGAGGGTAGAAGCTTCAAGACAGATGCTGGAAGACATGGATGATCAAATCAAATCAATAAGACAAGACATTCAAGCTGCCAAGGATAGATAGAAGGCTTACGCTGACTTGAAATGGCAAGACAGATTCTTCGTCGAAGGTGATATGGTCTTCATCTGTGTATGCCCTAAAAAGGGTTCATTGTCATTGGGAGAGTACAAGAAGCTAAGCTCGAGGTATTGTGGACCTTACAAGATCATTAAGTGCCTAGGGCCTAATGCTTACAGACTACAGCTACCTGCAATACTAAAGATTTATAATGTATTCCACGTTAGCCTATTGAAAAAGTATCTACCTAATCTGAATCATGTACTTGATGATTAGCAAATTGTAATGCCTAGCCAAGGAGTCCTTGAGCTATGGCCTGATAGAATCCTAGATGTTAGGGAGAGGCATTTGAGATCAAGGACCTTGAGAGAATACCTCATCCAATGGAAAGATTATTCCGAAAAGGATGCCACCTGGATGGATGAAAATACTCTCAACCAACAATACCCCTAGGTCTTCTCGAGATGAGGACATCTCGATTCCTCTAAGGCGGAGAGGATGTAATATCTCTCCCATGCCTCCCCCATGAGAACCGCCCCCCCTTTTTCAAAATTTCTTTAAAAACTAACTCAAATTTTTTTACCTCTCTCTCTCTCTCTCCATGCCGACATCATGTCGGGGAGAGAGAGAGAGGGAGTAAGATGGAGAGGGGGGCATGCACCCCCAGGTGTAGGGGTAGTGGCTATTAAATGGTCGTCTCCCTCTCATGAACCACCCCCTCCCCACTATTTAAGGGGAGAGCAGCCCCCCTCCCCCGTGGTCTTCAGCAATGCCGCCCCTTGCTCCACTTGACACACAGCAATGCCGCTGCCCCCTGCTCTGCCTGGACGTCGCCAGGCTACCAAGACCATCGCCACCCTCATCATCATCATTTCTTCTTCATCGCCGTTCTCAACATGACGTTGTCAGGGCCCCCTGTCAGAAAATAAGAAATTAAAGAAGCTTCTTGAGAAGCTTCCTAGAACCTTCCACCAAAAAGCTCTTTAGGGGTGCTTCACCCGCGGACCGCGTAAAGGACACAGTTTCTCTATGAAGGAATGAAGGGAGTATCTGTCAAGGAAGGCAGGACTGCCAACGTGCAGAAAATTTCTGCACACCCTCCATCTGCCCGACTTATTCCCAAGTCCCGATTGCGATGGCCCTAAAGCACCACACAAGAGGAGCACATGCGGGAGTAAGAGGAGCACATGTAGGAGTCCCCACCCAAAGCGCAAGAATCGATAATATCTCTCCTACAGATGTTCAGGTTCCATCAAATTCACCCCTTTCATTTCCGCATGATATGGGTGCATTAAGTTTAAATTCGCATAGGGAAAAATTAATTGCATTATTAGAACGCTTTGTTTTAAAAAGATCATAGGAATGTTCGGGAAAGTTTTAAATCGCATCACAAGGTACTTATATTTCTCACACCATCATGATGAAAGGTTGTTGCATTTTTTAATATATGGTTCACGTGTTAAAAGGTGCACTTATGCAATAATGTCCTAGTTTCATCTCGCATATGGGTTAAATATAAATTGGAAAAAGGAATCACACCTTAGTAGTTGGTCATACGAACGACCACAGAAATGATCGTGATTGTACACTTAGGTACATTGTTTGAACTTCTTTGCTCAAGGAACTAATTCAAGGCCAAATACTTAATGCTTTAGGTTAATAGCCTGGAGGGAGAGGCAGGTTCAGTTACCTCCGACTGCCTACCTAGCCCTATCCAAGGGGGTTGTTAGCCGCGCCGGGTACTTGGATTGAACTCGTCGCGAGAGGTCTCTCCGTGGTTGCTGCTTGGAGTGGGAGGATGCTTGGGTGCCAGGGGAGGCTCTAGCCGTAAATTCCTCTTGATCCAAGCAACAACCACGGAGAGACCTCTTGCAGTGGGTTTGGTCCAAGTACTCGGCGCAACTAATAACCCCTTTGGATAGGGCCAGGCAGGCAATCGAAGGTAACTGAACCTGCCTCTCCCTCCACGCTATTAACCTGAAGCATTAAGTGTTTGGCCTTGAATTAGTTCCTTGAGCAAAGAAGTTCAAAAAATGTACCTAAGTGCACAATCACGATCATTTCTGTGGTCGTTCGTACGACCAACTGCTAAGGTGTGATTCCTTTTTCCAATTTATATTTAACCCATATGCGAGATGCAACTAGGACATTATTATATAAGTGCACCTTTTAACACATGAACCATATATTCAAAAATGCAACAATCTTTCATCATGATGGTGCAAGAAATATAAGTACCTTGTGATGCAATTTAAAACTTTCCATAACATTCCTATGATCTTTTTAAAACAAAGTGTTCTAATAATGCAATTAAGTTTTCCCTATGCGAATTTAAACTTAATGCACCCATATCATGTGGAAATGAAAAGGGTGAATTTGATGGAACTTGAACATTTGCAGTAGGGGTATTATGGATTCTTGCACTTTGGGTGGGGACTCCTACATGTGCTCCTCTTACTCTTGAGTGTGCTCCTCTTGTATGGTGCTTTGGGGCCATCGCAATCGGTGTTATAAGAAAATAATCTTGTCTTTTCCCATGCAAGTTTGCAAATAAGAATGTAGTTGCTTATGTGAATTCTAAATAAAATATAACTCTTTTATTCCTTCCCAGAGCAGCTATCTATTCTTTAATTAAATATCCTTCTATGAATTAACCTATTTACGGTCATCACAAGGGATTTTTTAATTACACAATTGCATTGAATACAACATAATTCATTTTTTTCCAACGTAAATCACCCAGTGCAAACCTTCCAATGCACAAGGGCATGGCAATTTATATTTAACCCATATGCGAGATGCAACCAGGACATTATTGCATAAGTGCACCTTTTAACACATGAACCATATATTCAAAAAGGCAACAACCTTTCATCATGATGGTGCGAGAAATATAAGTACCTTGTGATGCGATTTAAAAATTTCCTGAACATTCCTGTGATCTTTTTAAAACAAAGCATTCTAATAATGCAATTAAGCTTTTCCTATGCGAATTTAAACTTAATGCACCCATATCATGAGAAAATGAAAAGCGTGAATTTGATGGAACCTGAACATCTGCAGGAGGGGTCTTATCGATTCTTGCGCTTCGGGTGGGGACTCCTACATGTGCTCCTCTCACTCCCGTGTGTGCTCCTCTTGTGTGGTGCTTTGGGGCCATCGCAATCTGGCCTTGGGAATAAGTTGGGCAGGTGGAGGGTGTGCGGAAATTTTCTGTAAGTTGGCAGTCCTCCCTTCCTGCACGGAAACTCTCTTCACAGACGAACTGCGTCCTTTACGCAGTCCGTGGGGTGAAGCACCTCTAAGGAGCTTTTTGGTGAAAGCTTCTCAAGAAGCTTCTTAATGTCTTGTTTTTTGACAGGGGGCCCTGACAGCGTCATGCTGAGAATGGTGATGAAGATGAAATGATGATGATGAGGGTGGCGACGGTCTTGGCAGCCTGGCAGCGTCTAGGCGAAGCAGGGGTGGCGGCGTTGTTGCGTGTCAGGTGGAGCAAGGGGGGCGGCGTTGCTTAAGACCACCAGGGGGGGGGGGACTCTCCCCTTAAATAGTGGGGAGGGGGTGGTTCATAAGGGGGAGACGGTCATTTAACGGTCGCCACCCCTACACCTAGGGGTGCATGCCCCCCTCTCCCACTTTTACTCCCTCTTTCTCTCTCTCTCTCTCCCCAACATGTTGTTGGCAGGGAGAGAGAGATAAAAAAATTTGAGTTAATTTTTAAAAAAAGTTAAAAAGGGGGGTGGCGGTTCTCAAGGGGGAGGCATGGGAGAGATATTACAACTCCTTTTTCATCTCCCACTTCGAAGTGCTATTCATTGCCTGAAAACTCTCAAATCCTCTTTTTATATAAAATCCTCTCAAATTGACTGAAAGCTACATGCTTTCTTTTACATGTCATCCTAATCTAGAAGTTGTCTATACTTTTATGGATTTTTACAAGAGATAATATCTAGAATATCAAAAATTGGCTTAAATTTTTGTCCAAAAAAAATCTAATATTTTAAACCATGGACACTAACACTAATGCCTAAACTAGCACTGGCTCTCTAAATCTAAAAGGAAGCCACACTCTAGATTTTTTTACACGGTGTGTGCGTAGTGACACTACAATGCCCAGGCGCCTTACTTTATATTTGGGCAAAAGCAAAAGCATGCTATTTGTAAAGTGGGATATTTTTAGGCTTGAAGATAAATAAATCTACAAATACATGCCTTGTGAAGAGCTCACATAAGGCATGGGGGGAGATTGCACCCAATTTGTCTTTTTGTCTCATGTCATGCAAATTGCCTTTTACTATTTACTTGAAATTATGAAGGTTTGTAGAGTTCTTTGTTCTTAGGGACCTTCTGGCATTCACTACACACGCATATAGCATCTGATCTGTGCACTAGTTGTATCGAAGCAAATGTGAGATTAAGAGCTTCCAATCACTTGCCATATCATGTGAAGGCATAGCTTCTGGAAGGAATGGGCTCTATAGGCTGTCTCGTAATGAATTGACAACATAGACGTGTTCTTGGCGGTGAAGAACCTCCTACTATACCCTTTGATCACGAAGGACCATGTGCAGGAGGTGAAGGACTACTCAGGAAGTTTCTTTCAGAAGTCGTATTTTTCTCACAGAGAAGCAGACAATAATTTATCAAGTTTGAGTTTATATAAGCTTGATAAGCTTAAAGGGAGCACAAGCTCTACAAAATTGACGAATCATGGCAGGAGTATGTATTTGCGTACGACCTTTTGGAGGCCAATTACATGTCCACCCCCTGTCTATGAAAACCCTCCTCTCTGAGAAGAGGAAACTGAAATCCTTGAACCTGAAACTATTCTAGACACACTGAATTTATGAGCACTAGAACTAGTCATAGATATTTTAGGTATTTGGTTAAGTTTAAAACTCATCCTGTTGAAGAGGTCCAATGGATGCACGCACGCGACCTAAGTCCTTACACCTCACTGCTCACTCCACATTGAGCTAATAGAAATTGAGGACAATTGCTATCCCACCCTGGGGGTATGATGCCAAGAGGCATATTCCACAATGGATTCTGTAAGGAACTGTTTATTTGTTGGGGCTTGTACACGAGGTAAATTCATTATGCGAGAAGTTGATGGGGACGCTTGTCCTTCTCGAGCATCGAATTAAATTAATGTGCATGTGGGTGATTTCGTAAAATACATATTAACTTAATGGACGTTTACAAGTTTAGAGTGCACACTCCAATTAAATTAAGGTTAGAATAGAGTTCCAACCTATTTAATTATTTTGCAGTTGAAGACAGCTAGGCATTCACTTTTATTGTATTTTATTTAATTATTTTCTAACAATTGTGAATGCTTCAATTGATGTGTAGAGTAGGCTGCGGTAGTGTTATCGGAGAGGTTTTTGTCGAAAGGTCGAATCCACCAGGGATCAGAAGTAGAAGGAAGTAGAGATAGGAGATGGAAGAGAAGATAGAGAATACCCAAGTGGTAAACACGACAAAAAAAAATCACAATGAATTGAATCAATATGTATTGAAAGAACTTGGAATCTTTGCACTACTCAAAAGCAATCTCCAAGCATTAGTTCTCCTAAAGCTCCTTTGTAGGACAAAACGTGTGTCAAAATTACAGCTTCCTCTCTACTGCTCGGAACCCAAATCTGATGGCTCCATTGGCTCTGAAAGGGGGATAAAACCCCAAGACACCTGATTTCGGATCTCCCAGATCACTCCTTCTTCTCCTTTCAGTTCAATCTGTAGTTTTCAGCTTGTTTACAGTGATCGCGACGCACGCGATTTCTTCCATCTGTCTTTTTTATGAAAAATCTCCTAATTGGTTGAAAAAGCAGCTAGCTTTTTGCATGCCATCCTAATCTAGAAGCTTTTTCTAACATTTTCAAAAGTTTACATTAAATAATATAAAATAGACTAAAATTATCCAAAAATCTAGTATTTTTGGATAATCCATGCAACTCACACTAGTACTAATGGCTTAGATCACATTGACTCTCTAGATCAATAGAGAAGTCAGATGATGATGCATTCCATACTTTTTCACACTGTGTCCTCATAACATCACGACATCCACCCCCTCTGAACCTGCACATCCTCCGGTATGTGCCAAAATCCTAGTTGTCACCGGATTCTGAGTCCTCATCCTCTGCAACCATATCCTTTACTTCTTCATCTTCCATATCTTCCTGGCTAGCCCCTGTATCATGGCTACTATTTTCTTCCAATTCTGGAAACTCATAGGTAGTAGATTCCCGCCTTTTGAATAATTTGATTCTTTTCCCTACTACTGGAAGTTTGATGGCTGTCCCATCCAGCTCATTTAATGCATAAGTAGCATTACCAAACACTTGTCTTACCACATAGGGTCCAAACCATCTTTTGGAAACTTTACACATGGCACTATGCTGGTTATCTAAACTGCTATCATAAACCAATACCCAATCCTCCATCTTGTATGGTTCTTGGTCTCAGTCTATGTCTTTTGTCAAAACGTTTCTTGTTCTGTATCCTTGCTGCCCTTAACTTTGTAGTTGTTGTCTCTATGTCTTCTGACTTTCTTTCCAATTGTCTAATGCGTAAGGCCAACAACTCCTCTCGATTCAACTCCTCCTCCCAAGGTAACACACTCCATGTGACTGTCATCTCTTCTATTGGCATGATAGGTTTTTGACCATACATCAATTCTGCAGGCATATATCTTGTAATAGCACTATGACTTGTTCTGTCAGCCCACAAAGCATAAGGGAGCAATCGTGGCCACTCTTTTATCTTCTCTCCACATGCTTTTGCCAATGCCTTCACAATAGGTGGATGACCTCTTTCACTTTTTCCATTTCCTTCAGGGTTATAGGCTAAAGTTAAAGCAAGCTTTATCCCCAACCGTGCAAAGAAATCATGAGCTTCATCTGCATCCAACTCACCCCTATCTACTATAATTTTTTCCACACAGCCATATCGACAAAAGATCTCTTCTAAGAGAAAAGTACATATAGCATTTGTCATCTTAGTACGTAGAGCTCTCCCTTCCACCTGATTAGTCAAGTCTTCACAAGCAAGCACAAGATACCTCATTTGCCAAAGACCTGTAGGCATTGTGACCAAATCCACCACCCACTTAAAATGAAGAGACAATGGATATGTGGATTGCAATCCATCCCGATGTCTCAAAATTGAATACATTTGACATGCCGTACATGTTTCCACAAAGTGAGCAACATCCTTATACATACCCTACCACCAATATCCCTCTTTGATTTTTGTAAAAGTACCCCAAACACCTCTATGACCAGCCCACAAGATTTCATGAAATTCTTGCATTACTTTTACTTGTGAAGCTCTGTCACCCAAAACTCGCAATGGCATACCCTGTTTCTTTTTAGCATGTTTCCATAAGTATCCATCTTTTAAGAAAAATCCATAGGCTTTCCTCTTGATCTTCTTAAACTCCTCATCTGACCATTCATCTCTCTTTGTTAATGTACTGAGATATTGACCAATTCTCAGCCGCTCTCTTGCATATTTGTCTTCCAAAAACACTTCTACACAAGATGCAAAACATCTAAAGTGTCTTCTCTTTGTTGTGCAAGCTTCTGTTAATGCTATAAAATACTCCATAATTCTCTTTTTACTTGTGGATATCTTCTCTGTTATTTAGTCAATACTTTTGCACCAAAGCGTATTGCATACCTTTCCCCTTCCTCATCATCTTGCCCAATTGCCCATCCAATCCCGATTGGGCTTGTATCAACAGTAATAATCATAGGCTTTCCATGTGAATAGTTAGCCTTTCTCAACGTAGGAGTTGATTTTAAGAGTTGCTTCAATTTCTTCATTCTTTCTGATGCTTCCTTTCCCAATGAAATTTCTGACCTTTCCTTAGAAGCTGATAAAGAGCATCGGCTACATGTGCAAAGTGAGGAATCCATATCAAATAGAACACACATGCACCCAAGAATCTACGCACCTCCTGATACATTTGTGCATACATCTTGCATTCTATCAATCCCATCTATTTTTGCTGGTGATGGCCTTCGCCCATAAGGCCCACACATATGCCCAACAATCAAAACCTCTTCAACTCTAAAGGCAGACTTTTGTCCAGAAAGAGTTAAATTCACCTCTTCTAGACGTGCCAAAATCCTCTCACAATCCACAATATGGTCTACAACAAACTGTCTACATCCATGAGCATCCATCTCTTCATTCTTTTCATCCATTGCACACCCTTTGATTGGAACATCATCCAAGAAGGGCATAGTCAATTGTGGTATAAAATCCCTGAGTACCCTATTCATAGCATTTGTCATGTGTGCCACTGAGTTTGTTGCACCCTGTCGGAGAGTACACATCCATACTAACCCCAAAGGAGTCTTCATGGTTGTGATATCCCTGCTTTCAATTGCAAGCTAAAATTGATCATAATCCGAGTAAAGATCACCCAAAGAATAGATCGCTTTGCCTGCAAAAGCCTTTGCAAATTCATCAACCACAGGACTTGCACCCACATTTCTTATGGTCATTTTTTTGACCGCTTGCATGACTTGAATAAATCTCAAAGCCCCATTCTTTTTGGGCACAGTAAACCAACGATTTGAGTACGGGGCTGAAGAAGGCTCCAAGATCTTCATGCGAATCTTTTCATTTAGCAAATCCATCAGCTTTGACAAGTAAGCTTTAGGCACTGGAATAGGCCTCAAGCTCCATGGTACATGTGACATAGTAAATATGACCATAGGAGAGACAACATTTGGATCCACACAACCTATTTCACTTGGTTGAAATGCAAATGCCTTCCCATGTCTAGCCAACATCTCCATAAGACAATTTCTCTCAGTAGGCAAAAGAAACCCTTCTGCACCAACTTTCAATTTCTGTAATGTTTCAGATGTAAACTGATGACCTATATCTTTAGGATCCCGTAAGCTTAGCTGCCTTGACACTTTTTCATACATACTCTCACTCTCTAGTGGAAGTGGCAAAGCAATTGGTTTCACCTTTTTGTCAATTATCTTATACTTTGTCTCCACAAGTGCTTTAGCCCATTGTAATCCTTCCTGTGCTAAGCAAACAATGCTATAGCATCATATATATCCAAAGAACATACTAACAACACTCTGTTTTCAACCTCATTTTCTGCATGTATAGTTGCTGAAATTTTAGTCATAGTGTCAGTAATATTCAGTCCATAAAAGATGCGTGAAATGCCATCATTTTCAGCTAACAGCCCCAACGCTCTGAGTTTCTTAATGGCCCATTTCATAGGTATGCGTTCAGCCCTACACATAGCTTCCATAGGCTTAAACCAACATGAATTGTTTGCTGTAAACTGACAGTTACCAATAGTAAATACATGCTTCATTTCATCAAGAGGCGAGTACACCCTGTGAATAGCACTACTGTAGCCCTGCATTACAACATTGCTTAATGAAAATCCAGGTCTTTGAATTCCCTTGCATTTGGAACCAAAGGAGACTCTTGAAGCATATTACGATTTCTAGGATGATTAACACAAACAGTAAGAAATTGGACTACTTTTCTTCCATCCTTGCTTCTAATTCTTGCATAAGCAGAACCATCGTCAAGCACCTTTGTTTCCATATGTACACATGTAATATAGGGCTGTCCCAAAATCACTGCATATGAGGAATGATCTTGCACAAAGAAGTGTTGATCTTCCTATACATCACCAATCGTCACTTTTACATTAGGACATGTAGCATAGAGCTCCCCTGAAGAATTATTTGTAGCCCTCATACGCTAACCATGATCAATGTCCACAAGCCATGCACCATTTTCATACAATCCCGCTCAATGGCATTTATCTCAAACCCATAGTCAAGTAAAGAAACACAAGGAGTTTCACATTCCCCTATTTTCACTACCGTTTCAGTGGTAGCTCTAGCCCAATGATTTCTTGTGTAGTGACTTTGAGGAATAAATCCTAGATTCTCTTCTCCATATTGTTTCATTTGCCTTACTTCACCATGCATATTGCTACAAGACAATGCATTTTCAGCCACTTTCTTCTCTTTTCCATATGCTGTCCATTGATTAGTAGCATCCTGCATAGATAATCCAGTACTTCATGCTCATATTCAGCTTGAATACCCAACAAACTAGTTTCCTCTTCAAATTGCAGCAATGCACTATTGGTATCACCAAGAAACTGATGCTTCCTTTTAATTATGTCAATGATCTCATCATGAAATTCTCGCTTGACAATGCCAAGCACCTCTCCCAAGGTAAATTCCACCCGACTGTTTAAGATCCGTTCTTCAAGAACCTTCTTAAGATCTGTGGCTATCTCAATGTCAGATTGCAACTTATATCTTGGCTGCTTGCCCTTCTTTTTGCCCTCTTGTTTGTTATCCTGTTTTTGCTCCTGACTGACCTCTTCCATAACATGCTCGGGAGGTGGCTGATTTGCAGCTTTAGGCTAATCCACACTTCTTCTTGTCATTCTTTTAGATGTCCCTGCAATATCTTCATCTCTTTTTTGTTTTTCTTCCACCAATACATCCGTGTTTTGTACCTTTGCTAAATATGAATATATTGAATATGCATCTACCGGTGATTCCCAACTAGTTATGCCACGAATGACTTGCCCTACATGAGACATTTCACTATCAGTGACCTTTCTCTTTTCAACTGCATGTAAAGCATGTGTCCATATTTCAGCCTTTGGACCAACCATCACTTGGCCATGCATTCTATCCAATTGTAGACCAAAAGGAGAAGCATGTACTACCGCATAATCATTTCGGACAACCAACTTCTGCATACCTCCCTTTCCAAAATTCAAAGCAAGAGGCAGTCTCATTTCTTATGCATGGATCTTGCCATCTTTCCAAAAGATAAGCTATCGTGCCAAGGCCTCTTGATAGGCAGCACAATCCTTTCTCTCGTGCTGCAAACTGTCACACCACATACATCTTTTTCCAGGCTTAGGGGTTTCTACCCGTCCCCTTTCCTCTTGTCCTTTTTCGTCCAATTTTGCAACCTTCAATTGAAGATCCCGCATCCCTTTGACCAATTCATCCAAGACATCTTCCCTAACAGAGGGAACAATAGCAGGTACAGCCATAGGGTTAACCACAGAAGTAGGTGGCTTACTCGATACATCAACTGTCTTACCCATAACAATGGGCAAGGTAGAGACATGCAATCTTTCTCTTCTTCTATGCTTCTTCACAAGTGCAGTAACAGCTTCCTTGACATGTCTCCACTCTATTTTCAAACCTGTCTCTGTAGTATGATCCTCCAGTAAATCAACAAGCTTCTCTTGAAGCTCAGGATCAGCCGCCTGTAGAAACAATTCAATTTTCTGACTTGCAAGAGCTTGCTGTTCTGCAAGATCCAACTGCTCAAATTGACTTTCAAATTCTCTTAACAATTCCGTAGCCACAAGACCCTTATTGGGTTGTATAACCCACTCCTGAAAAGTCTTGCGCATAATCAAACTGGTGTCCTCAATGTAAAATTCTTCCCTGAGTGTCTTCTTGAAGGCTACCCAGTCTGCATCCTGCAAGTATAATTCAGTAATCTGTGCTTTCAGCTCATGAGTAGTAACACGTACAAAATACCGGCTCCATGCAGATTGAGCCACTCTGAAGAATTCCATCTTCTGAGCATAGGTATGTACATATGCAGATACATTCCTGCCATTGAATAACTTCACTTCATGCTCAACTGCTTGTAAAGCATTCATCACAACTCTTTCTGTTTGAGTTGAAGCTTGCATCACTTGTTGTTGTTGTTTGTAACGAGTCCATGTGTATCTTCAAGACACGTCTTAGCAGTCCATCGGAAAGGATGTCTAGAAAGATCTGCTCTGCACTCCCATGGAATGTTACGGGGTTTGCGATCTAGGGCTTTCCACGTCTGCCACGTAGCAGAAGTATTCCGGCCGTTCCCACTTAGGATCGACCTGAATTAGGGTTTTCCTTATTGGTCATTTCCTAACGGCAACTAGTGTCGGACCCAAGTGAACTACTTTACGCAGAAACGCTAGGTCCGAAGCGGATTCACGCTGCACTTGGTTCAAGGAGAATGGGAAATGAGAGGGATGCAAAGCTCAACCTCTCTGCCATAAGGCATAGTCCCATTCCGTTCCCCTAAAACAACGTAAATTGGGATCAATCATAACTTTAGGTCAACGCTTTTGTTGTTCGTGTTCTTTGGCGACTTTCCTACTGTCCATCGTGATTTGAGAAAAGTTCTCGGCCAACCGAGACCACCCATCCGTAGGACGAACCTATGGTCACATCCACCACACTTTCCTTAGGTTGTTTTAGTTGTCTAATTACCTAATACATTAAGTTGGACATGTAACAATCAACTTCTTTAATTAGCTCGTTAGGCACTAGTTCTTTCACGTAATCATATCACTTGACATAGAAAAACAATGTCAAACAAGTTCCTTATTAACAGGTTATCATATTTATCTCTGAAATACAAAAATTCCAGCCTATAGGCTTATCCACAATCTGCCCGAAGGCTATCCAGCAATCCACAGGGATCACTAATCCAAGTTTCCACCCATAGACTAGTATGGGGGCCTCGAGTTCCAATCCCAAGTCACGTTAGCCTCTTGTGCAGGGCCCGGAAGGCAAGGGATTTACGGCCAGAGCCCCCCCTGGCACCCAAGCATCCTCCTGCTCCAAATAGTGCTCAACGGATAGACCTCTCACAGTGGGTTCAATCCACTTGCCCGGTGTAGTTAACAACCCCCTTTGTTAGGGTCAGGGAGGCAGTTGGGGGTAACTGAAGCTGCCTCTCCCTTCAGGCCTTCAGCCTGAAGTATTAGATATCCATTTATCTTTTAATTCATTGATCAAACAAAACCAAACAGTGCTCTTAAGTCTGTAACAAGCACAAACATTTCCATTGGTCATTTTTGTTGGCAAACTGCTAAGGCGTCCAGCACTCGATCCGAGATGACTTGTGACTTGACAAGATCCCCTATATCCTGGGTTAGGGTGTACCCTATTAACCCGACTTGGTCAAACCTTAAGTTCATAAATTATTCAAATTTATCGACTAGTCTTTTGCTTCCAAGCAATTTTTCTTTACTCAAGAAAGATACTATTTTAGGATGATTATTCATCCTCTTGCAAGATAACTTGCGTAAGGACCTGCCAACCTCATTGTGAGAATTGGCCATTCCCTTGTGATCCAAACACAAGATCATACGACTCCGCACTTGTTGCACAAGTGTCGCATCGAACTATGAGACTATTCTACTCATCGAATGCAATCACAAAACAATCTGTTCCTGATTACATTAGGCTGATGTCGTCAGTCCTAGGGTTCCAAGTTTCATCTCGTAAGATTCTTAGGGACAAACCCTAGATCACTTTCCAAATATGTCTCATTGTCCCTACATTCGGTGAATGTGGGCAAGTATTTAGGGTATAGGAGTTTCAGTTTTAGCAATACGTACGATTAGGTCACGTATTAATTCCTAGTGAATTTCTTGGAATTTAACTCATTCTAAACAAGTACTCCGGGGTTTAGGTGTTTAGGTTTGTGCCAATTTGTTTAACTCTTGAAGATAGTTACGTTAACATTTCATAAACACATGACTCGTTGTCTACGCGTACATTGATTTTTCAACCTTAACTTATCGATTAAGGTCAAGCATAGATTAGGTTAATTCCAACTAATCTTCCTATAACTTGCGAATAAAATTCATGCTAAACAAGCAACCTTTTACTTGATAATTTATGCAGTTGACAAACGATAATTGCCTAGAGTTATGCATCATAATAATCATTTCATGCCTTGCACTTTCCTAAGGATTCCTAGCACTTCCCATGATGATTCATTGCGAAGAGGATATGGGTTAATAATGCGATATGCATTTTATACTTCCATGTTTAAACAAGGTATACTATTTTAATTCCATTCTATAACAATGGACATTAATCTAATTTTAATTCATTGCACTACATAAAGCTATTTACTAGAAATGCATTTATGCTCCCTTTATTTTGCTTGTTTTATTGAAAGACTAAATTCCTCCTCGTGAGCTAATTTTTCTAAAGCATTTAAGATGAAAAATGCATCCTATTTCCAACAATTATCCTTGCACGTTTGAATTATAACAATACCAAATAAAAATTAGGAAGGAAACGTGGACTTGGGGTGAGATGTCCACGTGGATGCTAGGAGACGATCCTCCTGTGGTTGCGCCTTGGGCTTTCTTAGGAGGCATTGCGAACGCAGCTTTTCCGTCGTGGATGTAACTTTGCAACTCCTTTTTGAAATTCCACCGTGGCTCCCTTTTGCGATAACTTGCGCCGTCCGTCAGAAGTGGTTTTATAAGGCTTTCTCCTTGAAGTAGGGATTTCGAAAAAGGGGGTGTTTCAAAATCTTTCTCGGATAAGGCCCAATAAAGCCATGGGAAAGGCTTAATGGCCTTATAAATATTCACACGAACAGGGAATAAAAGGTGTTAAAACCCTTACGAGGGCTTTTGTATGGGGAAGGAAAAGTGTCAAAAGACCCTTAACACCCTCTTTTCTTTTTGAAAAGGGGTAAAACAAAAGGGTATATAAGGGTCCTTAGGGAGGAAATTTTGTGGATGGGGTGTTATATGGAAGGCACATGAAGGCTTTGGAATTCCAGGGCAGGGGATGTTTTGACAATCCCTCACGAACTGCGGCTAGGAGGGAAAAGAAAAAAGGACATGAAAGGCCTAAGGGAACCCTTAGGGAGGGATTTTGAGGAGGTGGGAGAAAAAGGGCTTAGGGAGGTCTTAGGAGGGAGTTCGAGGGGGGGGGGGGGGTAGTCTTAAGGCTATAGGAAAGGGCCTAAGGGGGATTTTAAACACGGGGGAAAAAAGTAGCCTTAAAGGCTATAGGAAAGGGGCCTAAGGGGGATTTTAAACACGGGGGAAAAAAAGTAGCCTTAAAGGCTATAGGAAAGGGGCCTAAGGGCCCTTACGGGAAAATTTGGAGGGAGGGGGTAGTCCCAAAGGCCATAGGAAGGGACCTAAGGGAGCCCAACCTTGGAAGTTTCCAAGGCTTCTTGGAAAGGCACGTGGGGGGGGAAATGATTCCCCTAGACGTGACAAGATTGCCAAGCAGCGTGGCCTGCGGCTTCAGGGGGCATGCCGAGACGACTCGCAGGTGGACGGCGGCTTGAACGGCGGCTACTGTGACTGATGCGGTAGCTCACAGCTCCATGTTTAGCAGCGACGCAGGCAACGACCTCTTCAACCTCTCCCTCCCTCAATATTCCAATAGAGCCTCCTCCTAAGGCTTTAAAGGCAGCGCCTCCCTCTCCCTTCTCTTCCAAGGCCACGATTTAAATAAGGGGAGGGGATAAGATCCTCCCTCCCCCACGCGTCGAGTGGCATGCTTCAGAGTGTAAGCAAGAGCTTGCTTCACATTCTGTCGAGATGGAGGAGAGGGGAGTTTTTAAAACCTTTATTTAATTAAAAATTATCCCTATGTCTTATAGAAGTAGTTCACACGTGAAAAATAAAAAATAAAAAAAATCAAAACATTACATTCTCTCCCCCTTGAGGGAATCGAGATGTCCTCATCTCAAGATAAACTGGGGATATTGATGGTTGAGAGTGCTTTCATCTATCCAAGTGGCATCCTCTTCGGGATAATCTTTCCATTGGACGAGGCATTCTCTCAAGGTTCTGGATCTCAATTGTCTCTCCCTAACATCTAAGATCCTGTCAAGCCTTAGTTCAAGGACTCCTTGACTAGGCATTACAACTTGTTGGTCATCAAGTATATGGTTAGGATTAGGTACATATTTCTTCAATAGGCTGTTATGGAATACATTATGAACCTTTAGGTTCTCAAGGAGTTGCAATTTATAGGCATTAGGTCCTAGGCATTTGAGGATCTTGTACGGTCCACAATACCTTGGACTTAGCTTCTTGCAATCTCCTAAGGATAGGGAACTCTTCTTAGGGCGTACGTGAATGAAGACCATGTCTCCTTCTTCGAAGACTCTATCTTGACGTTTCAAATCCGCGTATGCCTTCTGTCTATCCTTGGCAGCTTGGATGTCCTATCTTATTGACTTTATTTGGTCATCCATCTCTTCCAACATCTGCCTTGAAGCTTCAACCCTTAAGGTTGGATCTGAGAAGTTTAGGGGACTTCGACAGTCATGACCATACAATATTTGGAAAGGGGTCATCTAAATGCTTTGTTGGTAAGAAGCATTGTAGGCAAATTCAACCAAAAGCAAGTATTGAATCCACCTCTTTGGCTCATGACAGCAGTATGCCCTCAGCATATCCTCGATGACTTGATTTACTCGCTCTGTTTGGGGATGGTAAGCTGTGCTAAAATAGAGTTGAGTTCCAATGGCTTCAAAGATGGCTTTCCAAAAGTGTGATGTGAAGAGAGAATCATGATCACTAATGATTCTTCTGGGTAGCCCATGTATCTTGAGTATCTCCTTGATAAACAATCGTGCAATGTCTGAGGCCTTATAGTTTGTCTTTATTGGAATAAGATGTGCAACCTTAGTTAGCACGTCAACCACAACCATGATGGAGTTGTATCCTCCCTAAACTTGGGGTAGGCCAACAACAAAGTCCATATTGATGGGATCCCATTTCATTTGGGGGATGTCAAGTGGTTGCAACTTCCCTGACATCTTAACATGTTCGGCTTTGATACATTGGCAAGACAAACACTCGATGACATCCTTGAGAACGTCACCTTTGAGCCTCTCCCAATGGTAGCTCTTCCTAACTGTGTTGAGAGTCTTGGCATAGTCAGGATGTCCTGAAAAAGGGGAATCATGAGATTTCCACAATATCTTCTGCTTAAGTGACTGGCTTGCCGGTATACACAGCCTTGTTCTATAGTAGACAAGTCTGCTATGGATAGAGAATTCATGATACTTGGCATGGAGTTTTTGGTCCTGGTCCTTGATAGAGATTTCCCTTACCATTGTTTGGTAGGCTAGATCATGGCATGCATCCTCTCTAGCTAACTCAAGTATTGGATTGTTTGGTGTAGATACTTTTGTAGCTGGAGATCTAGCTGTTGATGGATTTTGCAAGATTAGAGAATTAAGGAATGCCTTGCGACTGAGTGCATCGGCAACTACATTCTCTTTTCCTGGTTGGTACTTGATTTCAAAGTCATATTCCTCTAGCACTTCAATCCATCGACGTTGCCTCATGTTGAGCTCATTCTGGGTAAAGATCCATTTGAGACTCTTATGGTCAGTTACTAGTGTAAACTTGTTACCCAATAGGTAGTGTCTCCAAAGCTTTAGAGCATGGATGACAGCTAGAAATTCCAGATCATGGGTAGCATAATTCTTCTCATGACTCTTCACTTTCCTTGAAGAGTAAGCTACAGGATGACCTTCCTGCATGAGCACACATCCTAACGCAAGTGTGCTAGCATCAGTTACTACCTTGAACTCCTTATTGAGGTCGGGAAGTTTCAGGATAGGTGCTGATACCAAACTCTACTTCAACCTATCAAATCTATTTTGTTCGAGAGTTGACCATGCAATGGCTGTTTGCTTCTTCAGTAAGTCCGTCAGAGGTGCTACAATCAGAGCATATTTTTTAATGAAGATCCTATACCATCCTGTCAATCCAAGAAAGCTGTGTATTTCTTTGACAGTTGTTGGTATTGGCCATTTAAGCACATCTCTGACCTTGGCTGGGTCCAGTGAGATTCCTTCTGCTGATACTATGAATCCCAAATATTCAATCTAGCGTTTGAAGAATGCACACTTCTTCATCTTAGCATACAGCTTATGTGACCTCATTGTTTCAAGGACAATCCGAAGTTGGGATTCATGATCTTCCTCCTATTTGGAATAGATTAAAGTGTCATGGAAGAAGACGAGCACGAAGTCATCAAGATATGGCTTAAAGATATCTTGCATTAACCTGTTGAAAGTGGCAGGTGCATTCGTAAGCTCGAATGACATAACTAGGAATTCAAAGTGCCCATATCTTGAAGGCCGTCTTGGGGATATCTTCTTCCTTAATCCTTATGTGATAATAACCTGACCTGAGATCAATCTTGGAGAAGATCTTTGCACCATGAAGACGATCCAGAAGCTCATCTATTCTAGGAATAGGGTACTTGTTCTTGACCGTTGATTGATTCAATCCTCGATAATCAATACATAGTCGAAGTGTCCCATCTTTCTTTTTTTGTGGAGCTCCCCATGGTGAACTGCTAGGACAGATGTAGCCCTGATCTAGCAGTTGCTTGAGTTGTTCCTTCAGCTCAATTGCTTCTGGTATGGACATTCTATAAGGTCTCTTTGCAATTGGCGTAGGTCCTGGTACTAGCTTAATCTCATGATCCACTTCTCTTTGAGGCGGGAGTTCTGTCAACTCTTCAGGGAATACGTCCACGTATTCCTTTAGCCAAGAAGGTCCTTTACTAGAGTCTTGCTTCTGATCTAACTTGTTGAGCTTAATTCTTGAAAAATGAGACAACGGAAGAAATGGAAGACACACAAAAGTGAATGAAATTATTCAAAGAGAGAGTCATAATATATATAGATAAGAGAGAAACATCATCGATGACTCCATGATTCTCTCCTCTAATTTCTCCATGATTCTCTCCTAGATTCTAACCTACACACACATGGGCATACTGCCTTACATCATAGATTAGGTCACTCACACTCTTAAGCACACATCTAGTTCTATGTTCACCATGTGAACTGATGCTATCCCCCTTTACATTTAGTCTTCTTGAGTTTGATTTACCAACACCCCCTCTCAAACTCAAGATCTACAATAGTTTAGGCATGACGTGACTTGGTCATCCATGACCAACGCAGGGACGTGGTTTCTCAGTGGTGTGGAAGGTGTAGGAGACTTGGGTCAGAGGTTTAGCCATGACTTATAATGAGTTTACCTTTGGGATTGATATACAATATCAAGACGAGGTTAATGTGCCGGGGTTACATCTTTATTCAAAATAAACAGTCATCAAACAAAGTTGAAGGAGTTTTAGAGGCCCCCTTCTTTTTCACTTCCATGCTGAGATTCTTGTGTTCTTCCTCTTGATGCTCTTGGTCTTCTTCTTCATCATGCTCTTCTTTGTCGGTGATGCTCATGAGATAGGATCTTTGTGCTTTCTTCCTCAAAAAACATTCCCTCTCTTTGTGGCCTGGCTTGTGGCAAAAATCACAAATGATGGTGTCATTGTACTTGTAGTTCCCTTTGCCAAAAAATCCCCTATGGTAAAGTACTTCCTCTCTTGTAGATGATGTTGTAGTAGCAGGTGGAGATTCTTGCTTGAATTTATTTTTCTTCTCCTCCTCAAGCAAAGAAGCTTCTATTTCCACTAGCCGTGGATCCGGCATATTGGTGAGGGTTGTTACAACATTGTCATATTCAGGACTAGGAAGGGATTTAAGTAATACACCAATTGAGATATCTTCATCAATGCGTAAATCAATACCGAAAAGTTGAGCTAGGAGGCTTTTCATGTAATTCAAATGAGAAGCAAGTGAGGTTTGAGGCTTCATTTCAAGACGGAAAAACTCAACTAGAAGTACAAACTTGGAACTCTTTGACTTGGATCCAAAGAGAGTATTCAGAACATCCCAGGTGTCCTTGGCATTGTTGCATTCATCCACATGATGGATGTAGGTATCATCCAACTCTAGCTTGATTATGGCTTGTGCTTTGTTGTCCCAAACTTCCCATGCAGTGGCTTGAGCAGGATCTTGAGGCTTCTTCTCCTTTCCATTTGCAATATTCCATAAACTTTTCTTCATGAGGACCAACTTGATCCTAGTTTGCCATGTATGAAATGAAGTTCCAGAGAACTTGAAGCTTAAGCCATTATCTTTCAAAGGCATCTTGACAAATTAAATAGTAATTAAATACTTTTCAAATACAATGATGCCTAAAGAGAGGGTCCTCTGCTAAACCACACTAGTAAGGAGTGTGGAGGAAGTCAGCCATATTTGCAACTCTTGAACTTACAGTTTTGGTCTTCAAGGGGTTTCGTCTGCTGAAACACCTACGGGTTGGTTGCTAAAGCACATCAGCGAGGGAGTAAGACGGAGTGGATGTTGGGCAACACACCGCCATTGGCGATGGTAACATGGCCTAGCAATTTGGTAAGCTCCTCGTCGTTGGGGACGGTGAGCTAGATGTGGTGGATGTGCGTCTTCTTGTTGTCGCGCGAAGCATTACCCGCGACCTCCAGAACCTGAGCTGCTAGATACTCCAGCACCGTCGCAAGATACACCGGGGCACTGGGAATTGCAACCCTGCCTTTGCGCTTCATGAGACAGCCTTCTTGCCTGATGCCTTACCTCTCTTCGTCGAAGCCTGCTACCTGTATGCCTTGGATGATGACGATTCTGTCGTGCTAGCGAGTGTGTAGTACTCCGTTCCTATAGAGCGGGCCTATGCTTGGACGAAGGTGCTGCTCAATTTGATCGAGACTGAGGACGTGCTGGTGCTTGCGGTGGTCCCGAGCACGCATTTTTGGGGCAAGATATCTGTCGATGAATGACTTATCTTCAGGTTGGAGACCGATCGGGTGCGGACATCAGAAAACGGACACTACTCCATACTCACATGGCCTGATGTAGGCTCATCTGCCATTGCTGTGCTTGCTTTTGCTCTTCAGCAAAGTCTCCCTGCTGCTTTAGTCATGGATTTCTCCCAAGCTCTGATACCACCTTGAAAAATGAGACAACGGAAGAAATGGAAGGCACTCAAAAGTGAATGAAATTATTCAAAGAGAGAGTCATAATATATATAGATAAGAGAGAAACATCATCGATGACTCCATGATTCTCTCCTCTAATTTCTCCATGATTCTCTCCTAGATTCTAACCTACACACACATGGGCATACTGCCTTACATCATAGATTAGGTCACTCACACTCTTAAGCACACATCTAGTTCTATGTTCACCATGTGAACTGATGCTATCCCCCTTTACATTTAGTCTTCTTGAGTTTGATTTACCAACATTAATCAAGTAGACAGGTAATCCTTTCCTGACTTCTTTTGTCAATGAATGTGGGCATCATTAGGCTTAAGCCAATCCATTCCGAGTAGGCACTCATGGATACCTAAATTCATGACTCTGAATTTGACCGAAGTCGTCTTTCCTCCTAGAAAGAATTCCACCTTATCAGTTTGCTTGGTACAAGTAACCTCACGACCATTTTCCAATTCCACAAGCAAGATAGGTGCTTCTACTGTGGCTATTCCTAGTCTTTTTGCACAAGCTGGTGAGATAAAGAAATGTGTACTACCACAGTCAATCAAGGTCTTGAAACTTTTACCTTGATAGTCCGACGGTGTCTGAATCACCGAGAATTGGCAATTCGGGCCTTTCTTGTGTAGAGCGGCATGGACTGTCGCCCTTTCAAACTCTGCTTCCATGGTCGGATCTTCTTCTTTTTCTTCTTCGCACATTTGCCTATTGGCAATGTAGGTGGTTCTTCCTCTGCCTCGACTAGCGGCTCCTTGACCACGGCCTGTTCCTTGGAAAGGTGCTTGGCGATGTCCTCCTCCAAGTTTGAGACATTGCCTCTTGAAATGACCGGGCTCGTTACAGTGGAAACAACGGAGGTTTCGGCCATTGCTTTGAGTAGGAACAAAGTTGTTGACATTGTTAGCTCTTGCTTTCTTTCTTTGTCCCTGATTTTGACCTTGAACTCTCTTCATCTGAGGTCTAAATGTTCCTCTGTTCGGGTCATTATAAGACCAAGTTTTGTTACCCCTTGGTCTAGACTACACCTCCTGAATTATAGGCGCAGCTTGAATGAGTGCGTCTTGAAGATCTGATGGACGCATAGATTTGAGATGGGTATTTACTGGTGGATTTAAACTAGCACAAAATTTAGACACCTGTTGTGTCATGTCCATCTGCGGCGCATACTTAAGAAGTGAGACGAATTTAGAATAGTAAGCGTCAAGAGTGAGTCCCAACTATTTTAGCTCGTAGAACTCATTCATTTTCTGTGTGTGATATGCAGGAGGTAAGTATCTTCCCTGCACGACTTTCTTTAGCTTCTCTCAGGTAATGGATTCTTCCACGATTCCTTGATGCCTACACCATTGCTTCCACCAAAGCCTGGCTTCGTCAGTGAGCTTTAGCTTGGTGAGCATAGCCTGATTGGCGGGTGCAGTACCGATTGCTTCGAAGTAATCCTCCATGGATTCAATCCAAATTTCAACATCTGCTTGGATGGACTTGCCTCTCCCGTCAAACTCAGGCGGCTTAATTAGCTTGAGAAGAAACTGTAAAATATTACACGGCGCAGCGAAGAGAATCTGAGAAAGAGATAGAGAGTACACAACATATAAGAGGAGAATCAGTAAATTCTTTAGCTCCAAACAACTAATACAAATATGGCTTTGTCCACCCGTGTGCTTCCACTGTGTGAAGCTTAGATGGCAATCTAGACAAAACATAGGTGAAGAGCTTAAGGCTAGTTGGAACAACAACTCTGACTGGGTGAAAGATGAGTGATCGATGGCTATGAAGGGGTTTAGCTTTTATAGCCCGCAAAGGCTGTTAGGTCGGCCTGACGGACCTACCATATGAGCCTCCACTAGTCGGCCAGGGAATATTCCATGGAATATTCCCTTTACCATCTGCAACTCGATGCAATGCGCCTCGAGTTGCTACTAGCTTAACCACTCCTTCTAACCCAAAGATTAGACCCACAATGGTCACCTTTTTGCCATCCGGTCACAGAGACCTCATCTGATATACAAGTCAGGACTCAACCAATGTCTGGGCTCACATTTGGCTTCTCCTCATAATGGGGGCCTTACAACTTTGAGCACCATGGATCATTGGTGGCACCTAATGAGGGTGGGGCATTGATCATATCTAACACCCCCCCTCAATGTCCACCCATAGGTGAACTATCTCCTCGGCCCAATGCCGAGTCTCTGAAGATGAACTTGAAGTAGATCCTTCGTAAGTGCTTTGGTGAAGATATCTACTCCATTCTCCTCTATTGGACAGTAGACTAGTTCCACTATCCCATCCTCCATCAAATCACGCACATAGTGATACTGGATCTCTATATGTTTGGTGCGTGCATGAAACACTGGATTTTTGGCAATGGCGATGCAACTCTGATTGTTACATCTCAGCACAGTTGGTTCTTCATCCTGCACTCCCATATGCCATAGAATCCTTCTCAACCATACGGCTTCACATGCAACAAAATAAGCTGCCTTGTACTTTGCTTCCGTAGAAGACAATGCCACTGTTGGCTACTTCTTACTAATCCAAGAGAAAATTCCTGAACCCAAAGAGAAACAATAACCGGAAACTCACTTCCTAGAATCAATGTCTCCTGCCCAATCTGAGTCATAGTTCCCCACAAGAGAAGTTCCGAAACTGTATGTGATCCCATAGTCAAGATTTTCCTTCAAGTATCTGAGCACCCTCATCCCAGCCTTCCAATGACTCTCATGAGGTTTGTTTGAGAACCTACTCAAAACACCAACAGCAAAGCTGATATCTAGTTTGGTGTTACACAAGTAGATCAAATTGCCGACCAACCTCCTATACCTCCCAATGTCAGCTAGTGCTGATGTATCCTCGACGGATAACTTTGCATCCACCTCCATAGGTGTAGCTATCTCCTTGCACTCGGTCATGCCAAATGCCTTCAAGATCTCCCATGCATACTTCTTCTAAGAGATGAAGATCTTTCCTGGCTCTTGCCAGACTTCAATCCCCAAACAATAGTGCAGCAAGCCGAAGTATATTATTTCAAACTCAGAACTCAAAGCCTTTCGATTTTGGTTGATCATATCTTCATAGTCACCTGTAATAAGAAGGTCGTCCACATATAGGACAATCACTACAAACTTTTTACCATCCCTGTAAACATATAAGTTAGCATCTGAGGCACATCTTTTGAATTTTAGGTTTAAAAAGAACTTATCTATCCACTGGTACCATGCTCTGGGGGCTTGTTTCAGCCCATATAATGCCTTCTTCAGCTTACACACTTTTTTCTCAGAATGGGGGGCCTCAAACCCTGGTGGATGAGCCATGTACACCTCCTCCTTGAGGTCACCATTTAAGAATGCTGACTTAACATCCATTTGGTACACTGGCCACTTCTTGTGGGCATCCAGTGCAAGTACCGTGTGAATAGTGGTCATTTTGGCAGTTGGGGAAAATGACTCTTGAAAATCAAACCCTTCAACTTGTGAAAATCCTTGGGCAACCAGTCTAGCTTTGTACTTTTCTAAGGTACCATCAGCCTTGTACTTTACCTTCCAGATCCACTTGGTGCCAATAACCTTCCGCTTTGCTGGTTGATCCACTAGCTCCCAAATGTCATTCTTCATTATGCTGTCATACTCCGCTTGCATAGCAGCCTTCCATGATGGATTTGCAAGTGCTTCTTCTAAGTCAGTTGGTTCCTTTACTTCTCTCATAATCTCAACCATCAAGGCCATATTGATTATGTGAGCAAAAACCCTCCTTTGCTCCTCTATTCTCTGAGACCTCCTTGGTCCGTCTGCCTTCTCCTCAACAGATGCAAGCATAGGATTATTGTGGTCATAGAGCTGCTTCACCCAGCACGGCAATGGCTTTTCCGATAGGGTGATGTCAGGTTGGTGAACTTTTTCCTCATCATCTGAAGATGATGCCTCCTCCTCCTTAAGGATAGGGATAACTCTCGAGACAGGTTCATCGTGGACTACTTCTTCGCTTGATGATAAAGTGGAAGAACTTGCCTTCTCCTCCTCCACTGTATGTGGCTCCTCCTTGAATACCACATCACGGCTTGCAATGATCTTCTTTGCCTCTTGGTCATATAATTTGTAAGCTTTCTACTCAGCACTATAACCCAAGAAGATACATTTTCTGCTTTTTGGTTTTAACTTGTTTCTCTTCTCATCTGGAACATGTGCATAACATTCACATCCAAAAATTCTAAAATGTGAGACAGATGGTTTCTTACTAGTGTAAGCCTCATGAGGTGTTTTTCCCTTGAGAGCCTTTGTGTAGCTCCGATTTAGAATGTAGAATGCAGTATTAACAGCTTCAGCCCAAAAATGGTTAGGCAATCCCTTGCCCTTTAGCATGCATCTTGCCATCTCCACAATGGTACGATTCTTGCGTTCCACAACACCATTCTACTGAAGTGTGTGAGGTGTCGTCAATTAACGCTTGATCCCTTTGCTCTTGCAAAAGCCTTCAAACTCCTTTGAGTTGAACTCACCACCACCATCTGTTCTAAATTTCTTCACACTTTTCCCTGTTTCATTCTCAACAAGTTTTAGCCATTCTTTAAACTTACCAAAAGCTTGAGCCTTATCACGAAGGAAGTACACCCACATCTTCCTACTGCAGTCGTCGACAATCAATATAAAATAAGAAGATCCCACTAAGGCCTGTGTAGGTATCTTACCACACAAATCAGCGTGCACCAACTCTAGAGGAGCTTGTGCTCTATTCTTGCTTTCTTGTGGAAATGCCTTTCTCTGTTTCTTGCCCATCATACAAGCTTCACATGGTTCCTTCAATTCAGTTATTGTAGGTAGGTGAGCAACCATACCTTGCTTTTGCATCTCCTTCAACACTGCAAATCCAATGTGTCCAAACCTTTCATGCCAAAGCTTACTTGTGCCCACTCCAGCAGTGGTTGTAAGAGCACTTAGCTCATACAAGTTGTTCCTTCTTTCTCCTTTGCCAACAATTGTGCCAGCACTATCAAGAATTTCTGCACCTATCTTCTTGAACCTCACTTCATGACCAAGATCAATTATGGCAGCAACTGATAGCAGATTTCTCCTGATTTCGGGAACATACAACACATTTGAAAGCTTTTTGACTTCACCATTTGCAACAACAAAAGAAATAGTACCTGTGCCTGCAACAGGGCATTTAGCATCATTTCCAACCGTCACAGTGATGGATTCTTGTAGAGGCTGCATAGAACTGTATAGACCTTTCTTGTTGGTCATGTGACGGGAGGCCCCACTATCCAACACCCATGAGCTAGTGGTAGATTCTTCTTGTGCCGAGGAGCACACTTCCTCAATGGTCGCCATGAATAATTCAAACTCTGCTTCAGTCGTATTGGCTGTCTCTTTCCCTTTACTTTTAAGGGTACCATTCTTTTCATCTGCCTTCTTGACACGACAATCTGCAATTGCATGTCCTTTCTTCTTGCAGTAGAAGCACTCTCCTTGAAACTTCTTCTTGCCGCCCTTCTTCTTTTTGTCACCATCATTTTTGGTGGAGGAACCACCTTTGCCTTTTGCATTGGCAGAGAATGCAGCATCTCCATTGTTGCTTCCTTCTCGGGCTTTCAGCCTCAACTCCTCCTCCATTAATAATGCACAAAACTCCTCAAAAGTCAAAGCTTGAGGTCTCACATGAGTATTAAGGGAAGTTACTAGTCCATCAAACTTTTGTGGACAAATCCAAAGACACCTCCGAGCTAGCTCTTCGCTAGAATTTTGTATCCCAGGGCCAGCCATCTGGTCGCACAGATTCTTAATACGAGTGATGAATGCTTCAACTGTCTCTCCTTCAGCAAACTTCTCCGCTGCTAGTTGATTCTCCAAGTTTTGAATCCTTGTTTGGTTTCGTGTTTCATACTGACTCCTTAGTACATTCCAAGCCTCTGATGCTTTGGTTGTATGCTGAATCAAAGTCAGAACACTGTCAGAACAACTTGTAACTAAGGCACACAATGCATCTGCATTCCTTCGTTTCCAAGCTCGTAGAAGATCTGTATTTGGAGGAATCATCACACTAGGATTTGATGGGTCAGGGGTAGGTTGTGGTTCTGCATCAGTCCCCAGCACAGTCTCCTGAAGCTCATAAGAATCAAGGATAGTTGTAATTTTGAACTTCCACCAGGTGTAGTTTGTACCATCTAACTTGCCTTCGCTGAAGGTTGGTGGACGAATCCTCAGTGTTTGAATAGCCGGTACAGCAGCACCACCTCTTGCACCGCTTCCTGATGCACTCGAACCGCTTCCAAAAGTCGACATAGTTTCTCCTTGCTGTTGAAGCCTTTGCCTCTTGCACACTCTCTAATCTCTAGAGCCCCCTGGGCTCTGATACCATGTAAAATATTACACGGCGTAGCGGACAGAATCTGAGAAAGAGATAGAGAGTACACAACAGATAAGAGGAGAATCAGTAAATTCTTTAGCTCCAAACAACTGATACAAAGATGGCTCTATCCATCCATGCGCTTCCACTGTGTGAAGCTTAGATGGCGATCTAGACAGAAGATAGGTAAAGAGCTTAAGGCTAGCTGGAACAACAACTCTGAATGGGTGAAAGATGAGTGATCAATGGCTATGAAGGGGTTTAGCTTTTATAGCCCGCAAAGGCTGTTAGGTTGGCCTGATCGACCTACCATATGAGCCTCCACTAGTCGGCCATGGAATATTCCAAGGAATATTTCCTTTACCATCGGGCTGGGGGCGTTGCCCCTGGACCCCCCAGCCAGGGGCCGCTTCCGCGGCCCCTGGACCCCAAAATAGGGGCCCCTTTTAACTCCCTTACACCACAATTCGATGCAATGCGCCTCAAGTTGCTAGGAGCTTAACCACTCCGTCTAACCCAAAGGTTAGACCCACAACGATCACCTTTTTGCCATCTGGTCACATAGACCTCATCTGATATACAAGTCAGGACTCAACCAATGTCCGGGCTCACATTTGGCTTCTCCTCATAATGGGGGCCTAACAACTTTGAGCACCATGGATCATTGGTGGCACCTAATGAGGGTGGGGCATTGATCATATCTAATAGAAACTTCTTCTCCTGGATTATAGTAGTACTTGATGTAGGAGGCGAACTAGGAACCTATACCTGGGGTTATGCCTGGATAAAGGTTTCTTAATGTTATTGTACGATAATCATTATTGATTTATATCATATCTTTAATTTCGCTATCACGTAAGCAATGTAACTACTTAACTTTTTATCAATTCCCATGCACAATCTGACATTGATAAAAAGAAGTCTTATTTGTATTTATATGGGCATAGCCCTTTCGGAATACAACATTTCTTGCGATGATAAGCCAACTGTTACATTTAATTTGAGGAGAACAACATTGTATTACATTTATCTACAGGAAGTGTATAATAGTATGGTTTTGGGTCATGGATCTTCAAGAATCGGTAAATCATTGGAAGTTGAGGGTATCCTTTCCTTTGGAACCCATTCTTCTCATGGTGGCCCAACACTTTAATCCTGTCGGCGGGGATTACACGTGTTACTTCCTCATATACATATGAGTTCGTCTCAACCCTCCGACCTCGGATATGTAAAGTTGATTTGACATGAGCTTCCACAAAAATGAACAGCTTCATGACTTTCAGGTCTTCCAACCACTTGATTCTCTTTAGGTTGGTTTGTAGATAAGCAAACCGGTGGGGAGCTATATAGTAGATTCCTGAGGCACCCGTCCATCTTCATTCCATGTACAAGGGTGATGGATTATAGATTTGCTCTAGTATGTTCATCATCTCAACCCTTTGTCCGTAATGCGAAGAATGCATCGCAGTCATAAACATGATTTGAAATACTAAGAACTTATTCCACGCTTCGTAATTCTACAAGATAGTATTGAAGGTAAGGAAAGGTTTGGAACAACAACATTTGCTTTACTTCAACTTATTAAGATTTCATAAAAACAATTCCGTTATTGGTCGGCTTTGATACCAACTGTAACGTGTCCACTTGTATCTTCAGGACACGTCTTAGGTGTCCATCAGAAAGGATGTCTAGAAAGCTCCGCTCGGCACTCCCATGGAATGTTACGGGGTTTGCGATCTAGGGCTTTTCGCGTCTGCCACGTAGCAGAAGTATTCCGGTCGTTCCCACTTAGGATCGACCTGAATTAGGGTTTTCCTTATTGGTCATTTCCTAACGGCAACTAGCGTCGGACCCAAGCGAACTACTTTACGCAGAAATGCCATGTCCGAAGCGGATTCACGCTGCACTTGGTTCAAGGAGAATGGAAAACAAGAGGGATGCAAAGCTCAACCTCTCTGCCATAAGGCATAGTCCCATTCCGTTCCCCTAAAACAGCATAAATCGGGATGGTTAACAACCCCCTTGGTTAGGGTCAGGCAAGCAGTCGGGTGTAACTGAAGCTGCCTCTCCCTTCAGGCCTTCAACCTGAAGTATTAGATATCCATTTATCTTTTAATTCATTGATTAAAAAAAACCAAACAGTGCTCTTGAGTCTGTAACAAGCACAAACATTTCCATTGGTCGTTTTTGTTGGCAAATTGCTAAGGAATGAGTCCTTCCTTTCGAATGCGTCCAGCACTCGATCCAGTATGACTTGCGACTTGGCAAGATCCCCTATATCTTGGGCTAGGGTGTACCCTATTAACCCGACTTGGTCAAACCTTAAGTTCATAAATTATTCCAATTTATCAGCTGGTCTTTTGCTTCCAAGCAATTTTTCTTTACTCAAGAAAGATACTATTTTAGGATGATTATTCATCCTCTTGCAAGATAACTTACGTAAGGACCTGCCAACCTCATTGCGAGAATTGGCCATTCCCTTGTGATCCAAACACGAGATCATACGACTCCGCACTTGTTGCACAAGTGTCGCATCGAACTATGAGACTATTCTACTCATGGAATGGAGTCACGAAACAATCTGTTCCTGATTACATTAGGCTGACATCGTTAGTCCTAGGGTTCTAAGTTCCATCTCGTAAGATTCTTAGGGACAAACCCTAGATCACTTCCCAAATATGTTTCACTGTCCCTACATTTGGTGAATGTGGGCAAGTATTTAGCGTATAGGAGTTTCAATTTTAGCAATACGTACAATTAGGTCACGTATTAATTCCTAGTGAATTTCTTGGAATTTAACTCATTCTAAATGAGTACTCCGGGGTTTAGGTGTTTAGGTTTGTGCCAATTTGTTTAACTCTTGAAGATAGTTACGTTAACATTTCATAAACACATGACTTGTTGTCTACGCGTAAATTGATTTTTCAACCTTAACTTATCGATTAAGGTCAAGCGTAGATTAGGTTAATTCCAACTAATCTTCTTATAACTTGCAATAAAATTCATGCTAAACAAGCAACCTTTTACTTGATAATTTATGCAGTTGACAAAGGATAATTGCCTAGAGTTATGCATCGTAAGAATCATTTCATGCCTTGCACTTTCCTAAGGATTCCTAGCACTTCCCATGATGACTCATTGCGAAGAGGATATGGGTTAATAATGCGATATGCAGTTTATACTTCCATGTTTAAATGAGGTATACTATTTTAATTCCGTTCTATAACAATGGACATTAATCTAATTTTAATTCATTGCACTGCATAAAGGTATTTACTAGAAATGCATTTATGCTCCCTTTATTTGTCTTATTTTATTGAAAATATTAATGACTAAATTCCTCCGTCGTGAGCTAATTTTTCTAAAGGATTTAAGATGAAAAATGCATCCTATTTCCAACAATTATCCTTGCACGATTGAATTCTAACAATACCAAATAAAAATTAGGAAGGAAACCTAGACTTGGGGTGAAATGTCCACATGGATGCTAGGAGACAATCCTCCTGCGGTTGCGCCTTGGGCTTTCTTAGGAGCTATCGGGAACGCAGCTTTTCTGACGTGGATGCAACTTTGCAACTCCTTTTTGAAATTCCACCGTGGCTCCCTTTTGTGATAACTTGCACCGTTCGTTAGAAGTAATTTTAGAAGGCTTCCTCCTTGAAGTAGGGATTTTGAAAAAGGGGGTGTTTCAAAATCTTTCGCGGATAAGACCCATTAAAGCCATGGGAAAGGCTTAATGGCCTTATAAAGATTCACACGAATAGGGAATAAAAGGTGTAAAAACCCTTACGAGGGCTTTTGTATGGGGAAGGAAAAGTGTCAAAAGACCCTTAACACCCTCTTTTCTTTTTGAAAATGGGTAAAATAAAAGGGTATATAAGGGTCCTTAGGGAGGAAATTTCGTGGATGAGGTGTTATATGCAAGGCACATAAAGGCTTTGGAATTCCCGGGGCAGGGGGTGTTTTGACAATCCCTCACGAACCGCAGCTAGGAGGGAAAAGAAAAAAGGACATGAAAGGCCTAAGGGAACCCTTAGGGAGGGATTTTGAGGAGGTAGGAGAAAAAGGGCTTAGGGAGGTCTTAGGAGGGAGTTCCGGGGGGGGGGGGGGGGGGGGGGAGAGGAGTGGGGGAGGAATAGTCTTAAGGCTATAGGAAAGGGCCTAAGGGGGATTTTAAACATGGGGGAAAAAAGTAGCCTTAAAGGCTATAGGAAAGGGGCCTAAGGGGGATTTTAAACACGGGGGAAAAAAAGTAGCCTTAAAGGCTATAGGAAACGGACCTAAGGGCCCTTAGGGGAAAATTTGGAGGGAAGGGGTAGTCCCAAAGGCCATAGGAAGGGGGCCTAAGGGAGCCCAACCTTGGAAGTTTCCAAGGCTTCCTAGAAAGGCACGTGACATGACCGCCAAGCAGCGTGGCCTGCGGCTTCAGGGGGCGTGCCAAGACGACTCGCTGGTGGACGAGGACTTGAACTGCGGCTGCTGATGAGACTGGCGCGGCAGCTCACAGCTCCATGTTTAGCAGTGACACAGGCGGCGACCTCTTCAAGCTCTCCCTCCCTCACTATTCCAACAGATCCTCCTCCTAAGGCTTTAAAGGCAGTGCCTCCCTCTCCCTTCTCTTCCAAGGCCATGATTTAAATAGGGGGAGGGGATAAGATCCTCCCTGCCCCACGCATCGAGCCGCATGCGTCAGAGTGTAAGCAAGCTCCAGCAAGGAGCTTGCTTCACATTCTATTCCCCTCTTCCTCCATCTCGACAGTCGGCTGGAGGAGAGGGGATTTTTTTTTGCCTTTATTTAATTAAAAATTATCCCTATGTCTTATAGAAGTAGTTCACACGTGAAAAAAAAACAAAAAATCAAAACATTACATTGTTGTACCTACATAAGCATATTCATATTTTGCACCAACTATTGCAAAACATCACTGGAGATTGTATTCGAAGGTTCTCCCATATTATCTTTCCTTCTTTTGTGACGACCTTTCACATCAGGTTCACCTCGGAACCCAAATCTGATAGCTCCCTTGGCTTCGAAAGGGGGGTAAAACCTCAGAACACCTGCTCACGGATCTCCTAGATCACTCCTTCTTCGCCTTTCAGTTCAATCTGTAGTTTTCAACCTGTTTACAACGATCGTGATGCGCGTAATTTTGTCCATCTGTCTTTTTTATGAAAAATCTCGTAATTGGCTGAAAAAGCAACTAGCTTTTTGCATGCCATCCTAATCTAGAAGCTTTTTCTAACTTTTTCAGATTTTTACATTAAATAATATCAAAAATAGACTAAAATTATCCAAAAATCTAGTATTTTCGGATAATCCATGCAACTCACACTAGTACTAATGGCTCAGATCACATTGACTCTCTAGATCAATAGAGAAGTCAGATGATGATGCATTCCATACTTTTTCACACTGTGTCCTCATAACATCACAACAGCGTTGTGTATCACCGGGCGATGGTGTGAATCCAAATGCCTAGAAGAATTACTATTTTTGATGGGGCGTGCCTTATCACTAAAGGTGTGCTGCCAATATTTACTAAAACGCTTGACAAAACATTTATTATCTTGTATGTGCATAGGCGGTCGGTTAAATATTTCATTATTTGATATTTGTATTTGGGTACATCCTGACTTTTGGATGCCCAAACACCTTATTTTATATTTGGGAAAAAGCAAAAGCATGCTATTTGGAAAGTGGGCTATTTTTGGGCCAGAAGATAAATAAATCTATAAATACATGCCTTGTGAAGTGCTCACACAAGGCATGGAGGGAGATTGCACCCAATTTGTCTTTTTATCTTATGTCGTGCAAATTGCCTTTTGCTTTTTGCTTGAAATTATGAAGGTTTATAGAGTTCTTTGTTCTTGGGGACCTTCCAAGCATTCACTACACAACATCCGATCTGTGTACCAACTGGAGTCTAAATTGACATAAATTATCCAAGTAGATGGTGGTGTTGATCTCGCTAGAGATGATGTGGGTGGCAAAGATAGCAAAGTAGTAGGAGAAGGTAGCATCGTACCTAGCCCAATAGCTATGGCACCAATGGAAAATATAAGAAGGAGATTTTTGTTTTCTTCACAAAAGAAAAGAGAATATTCAAGCAAAAAATTGAATGTAACCTAAATTGAACTACTTCATAACTCAATGAGTCAAAAAAGTGAGCCATCTTTGAAATAAGTTAAGTGTGTATAAGTCTAAAGAGTGATCCACTTAATTGAGGTTAAGTGTGGGTAATTTTTGGGGGGTAGGCACCACCTTGTCACCACACCATATAATAAAGTATGCTCTAACAAGAAATGCTAATACACTAATTGTTAACCTAAATGACTAAATCTTTATATATATAGCCTAAGTAAATTTTCCAAAGTGCAACGAGAGGTGCACTAATTTATTTTTTTTCATGGAAAAAGAAGGATTTATGCTAGCCAAAAAATTGTGAAGTTAGTCACAACCTCATGAGCTTCATGATGATAGATGTTTGCATAAATTTTAATTAACAATGAGACATCAATAGGGTGATAGTAAAGGGTGTACTATTTTAAGGATGCATGGATTGTTTCACTCACATAAAACCTACCATCAATATCTAAAAATGTGTGTTATAACTTCAAGTAGTTAAAAACCCATATTGTTTGTTATGTGTGAAATATAAATTTTCTTTTATTTTTTGTGAGAAAATGGAAAAAATCCTAATTTCTTACAAAAATGCATAGTGAGCCTTGCAAGCTTTACATTGATCCCAAGTTAGCATGCCTAGGTGGTAGTGTGGAGCAAACCAGCTAACTAGTAGATTATAAATTATATTGAAGAAGTGTCTTATGCCTCTCTAACTTGAATATTATATACAAAGGGACCTTTACATTCACACTCCATGCAATCATCTTCATTTATAGTACATAGTAGCTAGCAAAATACTATTAGGCCACTCTTAGTTAAAGAACCCCAACTAAGAGTTTTAATATCTAGATTATGTTTTTAAACCTATGGTGCTACCAAAATGAAGCTTATTTATGTGTACATTTCATTAATTAGATATTTAATAGTTGCATTTATGAGTCCCATTATTGAGCATCAATATTAACTGGAATATATTCAATTTAAAGTTGTTTGGCTTTGGGTATTAAAAACCATTCCCTATGTCCCTTTAGATTTCTTCTACTAGATAGAAAGCTTGATACGAAAGAACTTTCTTATCTTATTTAGTCTTTTTTAGAATAGAGTTTCACTCCTTAATGTTTTGAAAAAGCAATTCAAATTCCTTCAAATATAAACTTTTCTAACAATGTGTTGCTTTACTAAAGCCCTTACAGTATCATACAAACTTGGGAACTCATATGATATGGTTACAATGTGTGTATTATACAAGCTTGTAAGGTGCATATCCTCACTATGTTTAGAGTCCAATGTGCTTTTTGCAATTTCAAACGAGATTGATAGATGAATTTAAAAATAAGTATAGAGATGTAAGGATGATTTTTAATGGATTATGGGAATTTATTGATAATCAACTTATAGTATAAGGCAAATCGCTTAATATTAGGTGGTAGCTAATTAGATCTAATAGAGGATGCAAGTTGAAGCTACTTGTACATAGAGAGCCATATTGGACCTAAATATCTAAAAGAGAACACAGAGTGCATACTTAGATTATCCTAATCCTAAACATTTACATAAGAGGAAGAGAATGCTACTTATGCATTCCAATCACATGATGCATTTAGGGGCCAACCTAGAGTTCTTTATGTTTTCTAGCTCATGATTGTTGTTTCTTAAGTTTTGTCCTTTGGAAGTTTCAATAATTTAGTTTCTTTCCCACTTTCTAAAGAAGTCTTTTTACACCATTTAGACCAATATCCTAGTTCCCATTAAATGCCTTAATCGCATTTGTTATTTGAAGATCAACTAAATCTTTATTAGTTTGATGTCCTTTAAGTCACAAAATTAAGAAGTTGAGGATTACATCATATTAACCCTTTACTAAGAACTAAACTAGCCAACTTAGTTAAATAAAATGTTTTCTTTGATATAAAAGGAAATCCATTTCAACTAAGTAATAGATATTATGTAGCTAATCCTTATTAGAATTTGATTGTTCCCTTCTATTAATAGTCGAACTATCACTTCACCTAATTTATATGTGCACTGAGCTATGTCATATGGTGGTTTACTTTTTAATTATAGGGGCTTGATACACTATCGTAATAAACTTTTGAAGGAGTAAAGAGAAGAAAATTGCATAAAATCACAAGAAAAATGAGAAGCAACATTGCATCAAATAGGCATGAAATAAATAAAATGCACCCATGTAATTATCATGTGATCGAGTGACTAATTAGTTTAATACCTCCCATTTTGTACAATATCATGGCCATTTTCAAAATTTCATGCTTAGGAAAAAGAGTCCACAACTATATCTAGATGTGGTCCATCAACTAGGAGTAGAGAGGGTGTGTGCATATATATGTATGTGTGCACACATGTGTATTGAGGTTGGGTGGGTTCTTAGACAATTTGAGTTCAACTCCATATGATTAATTTGAATTTTACCAAAATGAGATTATATTTGCAACCTAGATCTTAAGAACCTAGATCAAAGCTTCAATTTATTATATCTTTATATATAGATAATTTTGATAGAACATAGGTAATAATCTATATATACTCGACTATTAGATGTGAAGAATAATATTCTTACATTCTCATATATAGAAAATTATAAGGAATGTAGGGATTCTCTATAGCAACCTATAATTTCCTACTATCAGATGTAGGGAATCATGTTCTTCTACTCTCTTGTACATAAAAATTTGAAAAAGTGTAAGAAAGTATCTATATTCACCAATTATTTACTACTAGTTAATGTGGGGAATATAATTCCCTAGTTATATTTAGGGAATACCTATACATGTAACTAGGAAATATTGGAGAGTTCCCCACATTTCACTAAATTTCCTATGTAGGGAATGATTAAAAGTTTGTTGTGATCCCACATTAGTGCAAATAAAATAGATCCAAACTCATGAGCATCAGAAATCAGGAACATTTGCACATAGTCCCACATAGTTCGGATGCATCTATGATATGCCCACATAAGTACATGTTCACACACACACACACATGCTAACCCATGAATCTACCTACGAACCATGCACACATGCATTGACATTACACCTTTTGTTCACATGCACCAAAGACCAAGGCATGTAGGTTAGATCGCATCATTGCACATATGAAACTTAGTTGTGTAGTGAACCTTAAAGTGCAAAAATTACACTAAAAGCACAATTGCATGAAGTCGAGTAAGCAAGACTTGAGACACGAGGAGCCAAGGAATGCAGAAACAAGTTATGTGTGGAGCCAATGAAAGTCGAAAGTTCAAGAGCCAACACAAGAAACAAGTACCTCAATTCCTACAATCATTATTGAATTATGATTAGCATTTTGAGTGCTACAAGATCCACAAGTGTTTGAAAAGAAAATAAAGCATGCTTGCACAACATGCACTTCACAAATTAAAATCAAGAAAATGTATTGTTCGTGCTCATGGTAGTCAGCACCTGATTGGGAAAATAAGAACCAACATAACACAAAGGCTAGGGATGCATAAAAGGAAATCCAAAAGTGCTTAACATCGAAAATGGACCTAGACCTTGTAACCTTTTTCTTCTATCCAAATTTTCACCTCCATCACACATTGAGAACCCTAGTGCAAGTTGGAATACTTGGACAAACAATGATCATGCATATTTTCCAACACACTATAGAGTCAAAACCTCTCAATCCAATCCTAGTAGCCATTGAGTTAAATGCCCGAGGAATAGATTGTCTAACTGCCTTTGCAAGAAGTAATAGGACTAGGTGCCAAACACTTCCCATAGTTGAATCTTATAGTGCTCTTGATTTACATCATGGAACTATTCACCTTTCTAGGGATTGAAACTTGAAAAGAGATCATTTTCTTAAAAATGACAAACTTCTTCTTTAGCTCCATAACACAACCAACCAAATCTAAGATAAAATGCAAATTCTATGTGCTTGAATGAGACAAAATCCAATCACCATGCAGTCATCTCATGACCCACCCCAACCACCCCAAACTTCATCTATCACAGACTTGCAAGCCTAGAGCTTGTTCGAATTGCCATCAATCACGCCATGTAACTTGCTACCATCCAAAGCCATGAATCAATGCTAAAGACCCTTAATGCATTGGTTTTATCCCCATATGTCACAAAGGTCTAGAACACACAATAACTAGTAGCAATTTTCCTACACCTATTGGCCCTGAAATTTGCACTTCTATGGCAAAGGTTGTCATCACTGACCTTGAAGATGATGAGCTAATTCCACCTGCCTATCCTAGGGTCAAATTAATTGCCAAAAGAGAGCACACCACTAAAGCTCTCACATTAACAAAGGAGCTGATTATAATATCCTCACCTATCACTCTTTGACTTGCATAGGAGAGCAATGGATGAGGAGATGGGTACATTCAAAGCCAATAAGACTTGCAATATAGTTTCATTGCCTAAGGGAAAGAAAGCTATTGGCTGTAAGTGGGTTTATAAAATCAAGCATAATGCAGATGGTTCTATTAGTAGGTATAAGGCTAGGTTGGTTGCAAAAGGCTATGCTAAAATATATGGCATAGATTTATGAAGAGACATTCATTCCAGTTGCTAGAATGGCAATTGTTAGATATGTGATTGCTTTGGTAGTAGTTAAATGTTGGAGGTCATAGCAAATGGATGTCAAGAATACTTTCTTGCATGGTGAATTTCAAGAAGAGGTATATATGGAGTAGTCATAGGAGGTTATGAGGATTTAGAGCATCCCACATATATGTGTACGTTAAAGAAAGCACTCTATGGGTTAAAGTAAGCACCCAAAGCATGGTTTAACAAGATCAGAGAGTATCTTGTCAACATTGGCTTTTATGTTTCTAATCCTGACCACTCACTTTATGTGAGAAAGGGAGATGTAGGTATGGTCATCATAGTTATCTATGTGAATAACTTGATTATTACATGTGACAATGATAATGGGAATACTGAAGTTAAGGAATTTTAGGAGAAGTTTGAGACAAAGGATTTGGGTGAGCTAAGATACTTTCTTGATATTGAGGTGATAAGAGGTGACAATGGTATATGGCTGTCCTAAAGGCAATATGGCTTGGATATATTATCCAAGATATGAAGTTGAGGTGATAAGATGTGACAATGGTATATGGTTGTCCCAAAGGCAATATGACTCGGATATGTTATCCAGAATGTGAATTTGAGTGCTAATATTGGGGATGAGATAGAAGACCCTACCATGTTTAGGAGGATAGTTGGAAGTTTGATTTACGAAGGCGAGACTTGAGCTATGCTATTGGACTTGTTAGTTGGTTTATATAGATGCCTAGAAAGCCTCACTTGGATGTAGTTAGATGCATATTGAGGTATGTGAAGTCCATTTTGCATTGTGGACTTTTTTATGAGGAAGATAAGGGCATATAAATGTTTGGAATTTTTTATGAGGCAAGTAAGAATATACAGGAGTTTGGATACACAAATGGAAATTGGGCTGGTTGAAAACATCTCTAGATAATGAAAATTTTCACCAATAGGTTTGTTTTTTAATTAAAATCTATGATATAAAATGTAATAAAATAAAAATTTTACCCTTTATCTTAGGATATTTAACTTAAATGGGCTTGACTATAAAAGACAAGAGTGTCTTATTGTAAATATCTTTCTATACACTTGTAAAATTCTTCATTTCTTGGAGCTTGAGGGTTCTTGCCTTCTCCACTAACATTGATGGTGAATACTTAATGCCCACCATAGCAAGAGGTGGATTTCTTGTAGTAGCCTCTCATCCATGATTCTCATTGTACCTTTGATGTCATCTACCTATTGCTTTATTATGTTGTAGATGCATTACATTTTCATCTATGGCATGGCTATGGCCATTAAATTCAATTGTTGCTTCTTGAATTTATCATTATTTTAATTAAGTCTAGGGTAAGTTCATTTCAATGGTATCAGAGCCTTGAATTTGATTCTTGTCAATGTCACTTTTAAGCCTAGATTTGGTTACTAGCACCATCTAGGGTAACTAGAGTTCAAGATTTGGTTATAGTTTAAACTAAGGGTTTTCTATAGTTAGTTGTCTTAATTATTTTTGGAGATCTTGGAGAAGATCTAAAGAAGAAACGAAGGGATATTGGATATTTTGGCAGCTTGTGGACAAGAAGAGGCCCATTTTGAAGGTTCTAGGATTAACCAGAGTTAATATAGTTTAGGAGAAGCTTAAACTAGATCAATTGTTTCTAATCAAGGATTTTTCTCTTTTCTCTCAATATGTCTCAAGCTACAATAGCTGAAACCTTGCTAAGAACTTTCTCCCATGCTAAGATATGTAGTCCAACCATAAGAGGAGAGTAGAAAATTCAATACATTTTTCAACACAAATTTTGAGCTCCATCAGGTTGCAATCTGTGGCTTCTCCCATCCTTCTCTTGTATCAACTTTGGCTCTTCGCATCAAATAAAGACTCTCCTATAAGCTGGCAATACTCTTCTTCAGTTTGAAGCTTGGTTATAGTGATTTTCTCTCTCCTCCTTGTTGAGCATTCATTAACACTCCATCAACAACAGTGAATATTGAACAAATTTCTTTTAAAAATCGTGGGACTTTCACTTCTTTAAGCTCCTTGAATAATTCTCTTCCTTTATCCTTCAAAGATTGATCCATTTCCTCCTCTTCAAGGCTTTTCCAAAACCTAGCTATGGAGTTTATGGATATCAAGCTGAATCTTGCTTAATCCTTATACATTTCATGAGGCTTTACTCAAATACCTTCTAAATACCCTTCTTTACTTTCAACAAGTAATGATGAAGCAAGATTGAAGCATTTGGAGAAGATTTAAGAGATTATTGGTTCCTAATTTAGGGAAAATAGGACAACCATGAAATTCTTCACATTTTTGATCAATTTGTGCTTATTCATGGGGTTTATAATGTTTTTTACTTTTGATAATCAAGTACAAGGCCTTTCCATCAAGATTGATCCAACATTGGAGCAATAAATATTTATCCATATCATTTCTTTCTTCTTGAATACTTGGGTAGCTATGGATTAATGAAATCACTTAGACTTTTGTTCTAATCAAGAATTGAGGCAAATTTTGAAGCTTTGCACTAATCTTCATCAGGAATTGAAGCATCTTTTGATGCTTTGGATTGATATTTAACTTTATTTGAAGGCATTGGCTCAGATTTATGGACTTGGTCATTCTTTAGTTAATGTAAGGGATCAAATGCCTTCAACTATCTTGAAGGAATTTGATCTATTTTAGCAACCTACATAATCTACAAGCATTAACAAGTTGTCATCTACTCAGTTTTAATCTCTCAAATTCCAATTGTTGAGGCTTAGCCAATTTCTCAAGGAGGGGTTGAATTGGATTTGACCTCTTTAGTTGATTGATAATTACAATCCACTTATGCTAAAAATTGAATGCATATTCATTGTTGATTGAGTCTCTACCATGAAATGAAGGATAATTTAGCCCTTTAGCTTGATTCCAACATTGATATCTTTCATGATCATAGCACGTATAATAATACATTCCAATTTGAAAATTTTGGTGAATCATGTGCACGCTATGGGTGTTTGACCCGGGGTGGTGCATCGGTGGCACATATCGAAGGATGTGCAAGTTCAAAGGGGATGGATGTTGTGTCATTGTGTGAACACAGTGTAAAAAAACCTAGAGTGCATCATCATTCGGCTTTCTTATGAATCTAGACAGTCAATGTCATCTTAGTCATTAGTGCTAATGTCCTTTTGGTATGGATGGTTAAAAAATATTAGATTTTTGGAAAAATTAGCCTATTTTTTATATTTTGGATATTATTCTTTATAATCCTGAAAAGATGTAGAGAAAATTCTAGAATAGGATGACATGCAAAAAGCAAGTTTCTTTTTCAGTCAATTTGGGAGATTTCATGAAAAAAGAAGGGCTTTCAAAATCGTGCAATTCGCTATCACAGTTTATAGGCAGCAAGCAACACTCCTAGAACTGGGAGGAGTGATATGAAAGAATCCTGAGCAAGTGTCCTAGTGTCCTGGAGTTTTTCCCCCCTTTTGGAGCCAATGGAACCAGCAGATTTGCAGTCTGAGTAGCAGATAAGAAGCTACTATTTGATGCACATTTTGGGTCTACCAAAGAGCCTCCAAGAGATCTAATGCTTGGAGATTGCTTTCGATGAGTCCCGAGGACATGGGTTTTGTTCATCTTCTCAGGTTCTATCAATACATAGTGCTTTGATTCAGTGAGCTTTGTCTTTATCTTGTGTATCTCTTGTCTATTCTTTTCCTTCTCTTATATCTCCTATTCTCTACTTCCTTCTCTCTCTGATCCCATGTGGATATGACCTTTCGACTAAAACCCCTTTGACAATGTGAAACTAATTCAGCTGGTTATTACTCTTTTGGAAATAAGAAGAATAGTAAAAAATCCTTTCACAATAACCATGGACATCCAATATTGGATAAACTTTCTCCAAGGCAAGAATCAAGTGGTTCATCCAACAACAATAATCATCATTACTACTATGATAGAGAGTACAAAGAGAAAATGAATGTACCATAGTTCAAGGGGAACAATCCCTCAACATGGAAAAAGAAAGGTTGGAAAAGGAAGTTATATGATCTTAAATAGTGAGGCTCTATGGTTAGAGAGCCATTTCCTAAACCTTTCCATGTATGTTGAGGGCATTTTTTATTTAGTCAAGTTGAATAAGTATATTTTTGGATTAGATCCAAACCTTTTAGTAGATGCGGGGCAGCAAAGCCTACAAATGCACATGCATCCATATAGTATGCTAAATGCTGTAGCCATAAATCCTATCTTTTCAGCCCAAGATAGGAGCAACTTATCACTCAAATCACCCAATGAGGTTTGGACAAGAGATCTCCCAACAAAGAGAAGCTTAAAGATACAATAATATGTCAAGATTGTGGGAGAGAAGGAAGGAGTCTCGCTTGAAGCTTTCTTGCTTGCACAATGGGGGAAGACACACAAGGGTGGAGGCTGAAAACAGTTTTCCTCTTCTTAGTTGTGTATGCCAAAAGAACTCAAGTACAAAGAAATAGAAGAACCCTATATATGGGTCTCAAACCAAACTCAACTAACTAAGGTGGCATACTAACTGAGACACGAACTAGAGTAGATAAGGATAGCTATCATGTAGCTATTATTCATGGGCGGTGTACCAACCGCGTCTGCAACTGACAAGTCGGTGACATAAATGCACAATGGTCACCCTGGCATATCACGAGTGGAGCTCGATATCTCAACACTCCCCCTCGAGCTCAATCCCAATTCCTGCACACCAAGCAGGTCTCTGAACTTGCGCAGCTTCTTTGCACCCAATGCCTTCGTAAATATGCCAGCTACCTGATCCTCTGTGCTGACATAAACTAGATCAATAAGACCTAGTAAAACCCTCTCCCGCACATAGTGATAATGCACCTCAATGTTCTTTGTTCTAGCATGATAGACTGGGTTATTTGCCAAGTGTATATTGCTCATGTTGTCACAATAAATGACAACTGGCCCATTTGTAGGCTGATGCGTATCATAAAGTAGCTTATGCAACCAAGCTACCTCACATGCAGCCATTGCTGCACCCCTGTACTCAGCCTCTGTGCTCGACAAGGCAACTGTAGGCTGTTTCTTGCTGCTCCAAGTGACTACAGCACTCCCAAAAGAGAACACATATCCACTAGTAGATCGTCTATCAGAAATACTACCAGCCCAATCAGCATCAGTGTATCCATGCAACAGTATCTGAACCCTAGTCTCATAAAATAGTCGATACTGCAATGTGGACTTCACATACCTGAGTATGCGTCTAGCCGCATCCAAATGTGGTTTCCTTGGAGCCTGCATAAATTGACTTACCAATCCAACAGCATAGCTCAAATCTGGCCTGGTAATAGTCATATAAATCAAACTTCCTACTATGCGTCTGTACATAGTAGGGTCTTCCAGAAGCTCACCTGCATCTGCGCTCAGCTTCACATTCTGCTCCAAAGGAACTGAAATAGGCTTACAGCCTGTCATCCTATATTTGGACAGCATGTCCAATCCATACTGCCTCTGCAAGAGTTGTATCCCACTTGGTGATCTAATCACCTCAATTCCCAAGAAATAACTCAGCTCTCCCAAATCCTTCATCTCAAACTTTTGCTTCAATAGCATTTTCACATGAAGGATATCTTCATCACTATCACGTGTCATAATCAAATCATCAACATAAATGACAAGTAGCATAATACCTTTCTCTATTTTTCTCACATAAAGTGAGAAATCTGCCTTGGAAATCTGAAAACCAATAGTGACAAGATACTTTCCTATCTTGTCAGACCATGCTCTAGGTGCTTGCTTCAAGCCATACAATGCTTTCTTCAACCTGCAAACAAACTCAGGATGTACAACATGCACATAACCTGGTGGCTACTCCATATATACCTCTTCTTGCAAATCACCATGCAAGAAGGCATTCTTTACATCCATCTGATGTAAAGACCATTCCTTTGATGCAGCCATAGCAATGACTGCTCGTACGGTTGCCATCCTTGCAACCGGACTAAATGTTTCTTCATAATCAATGCCATATGTTTGTGCATACCCCTTGACTACTAATCTTGCCTTGTATCTATTCACAGAACCATTTGCATTGTGTTTCACTTTATAAACCCACTTACAACCAATTACATTCTTATCTTTAGGCAAAGGTACCAATTCCCATGTAGCATTTGCTTCCAATGCATCCATTTCTTCATCCATGGCTTTCTCCCATTTTTCTTTTCCCATGGCTTGCTCAAAGGAAGTGGGTTCTGGTTCCTGTATCACTTTGACCATATATGCATAGTGAATGGCTATAAATCCATCATATTTCAGCCTATCCACAGGATACCTAGCTTTGATAGACCTGCGCAAAGTAGGTTCACTCCCAGATGCTCTCAAAACATCCCTAGTCTTCCTTACTCCAGGTGTAACAATAGAAGGAATACCCAACTCATCATCAATGCTCTGTTTTGAGCCACTGGATTCACCATCCACATAAGAGTGACCTGCATTCACATCAAACATGGGCTGATCTACCTTCTCTTTTCCTTTTTGTGATACCTACATACCACTATTTGCACTGCCTTGAGAAGATTCTCTTGATCTCAATCTGCCTGTCCATGGCGAAGAATGTGAACCACTGCTAGAGGACGCTCCACGTCCACTAATATCTTGTGACTGCTGCTGAGAATTCTATGCAACATTACCATTTTGTGCATCTACATTATCAATCACATTTACTGGTTTATACCAGCTACTCATCTCATAAAAAACAACATCTCTACTCACTGTAAACTTACGAGTAGAAGGGTTATAGCATCTATACCCTTTTTACTGTAGAGAATAACCAATAAAGATGCACTTCTCAGCTTTTGGATCCAACTTGGATCTCAACTCATCTGGCACATGAACATAGGCAATGTAGCAAAAAATTTTCAAATGAGAAATATCTGGTTTCCTACCAGTATACCTCTCCTCTGGAGTCATGCCATGTATTGCTGCAGTGGGAGTCGTGTTCATTATGTAGACTGTTGTAGCAACTGCCTCAGTCCAATAAAAATCTGGCAAGTCTTTTTCATTGAGCATGGCACGAGATACCTCTCCAATATGCCTGTTTTTTCTTTCTGCAATTCCATTTTGTTGTGGGGTATGACTGCATGAATATTGCTGCTTTATGCCATGCTCCTGCAGGAACCTTGCAAACTCATTTGAGAGGTACTCTCCCCCTCCATCTGACCTTAGGCATTTTATCTGCAGGCCCATTTCTTTTTCAACCATAGCTTTAAGAGTTTTGAAATGCCCAAAAACTTCACTTTTCTTTTTCATAAAATACACCCAAACTTTTCTGCTATAGTCATCAATAAAAGTGACAAAATAATGACAGCCTCCAAGAGATGCAGCTTTAGTAGTCCACACATTAGAGTGGATTAATTCCAATGGCTTCTTACTCTCTTGAACATGTCTAGGAAATGGTTTCCTTGCCTGTTTTCCAAACTGATAGGCTTCACATACCTTATGCATTTCTGCAACCTTGAATTTAGGCAATCCTGCAACAATATTTTGGGCTTGCATTGATTTAAGTCGTTGTACATTAACATGACCAATGCGTTTATGCCAGATATCAATATCTACAACTACACCGGTCCCATGTGCAAACATTGCTGTACTTAATTCAGGTATGTCTACATCCAATGTAAACATTCTGCCCTTCTTCTTTCCTTTTGCTATCAAGCGACCTTTATTTTTCATATCCTCAACAAAGCATCCATGAGGATTAAATCTAACCTGCAAGCCCTGCTCAACCATTTGACCAACAGAAACCAGATTCTTGGTGATATTCGGGACATGAAATACATCGGACAGGTATTTCTTTTTCCCATCCTGCATAGACAAAGGAATTTTTCCAATCTGCACAATAGGATGTGCAGTATCATCACCAGTCTCCACAAATCCTGGTTTTTTCATTTTCCTTGCATCCTCCATCCATTCTGCATGACCTGTCATGCGGTTTGATGCACCTGAGTCAACATACCATACATCGTTGCTTTCTTCTGCACTTGTCACAGAATTGTTCATGTGCTGCACCATGAACAAATGCTCATTTCTGTCATCACCCTGTCTACTAGAAGATGCATAATTCCCTTGTTGCAATTTTCCATTCATGATGTCATTCTGCTTTTTATAGCAGTCTTTAGCCATATGACCCATTTTACCACAGTAGTAGCATTCAACATTACTGTTTGCATTTTGGCCTCTTTGCCATCCACCATGACCTCTTTGGCTCCCCCTGCCTCTAGAGTTACCATGTCCTCCTCCATAGGACTGGTTTTCTTGAGTTTGCTGTATATTCTGATTTCTACCACGACCTCCAAATCGGCCTCCTCTACCTCTGCCTCTACCTCTTCCAGCATTTGAGTAGAAGACAGCTTCTTTTGAAGTTCCTCCTGAAGAAGATGCACCACCATTTCTCTGCTCCTCAGAAATTAGAAGAGTAATCAACTCCTCAAAATCAGGAAATCTTTCACGAACTGAAATGGATGTCCGAAACTGTGCATAATCCTTTCCTGGACCATTCAAGGTCACAGAAACTAAATCATCATCTTCCACTGGCGTCCCAATGGAAGCAAGTGCATCTGCAATCTTCTTCACCTTCATGTGGTAGTCATTGATGATCATACTTTCTCTTTGCACATTATGCAACTCTCGCTTGAGCTGCATTTTCTTGGCTTGCGTATTTGTGCTATACATTTTTGACAAAGTATCCCATGCCTCCTTTGGCATACTTGCATCTTGAATATGCACAATCATAGAGTCTGAAATACTGATAGAGAGTTAGTACATAACTTTCGTGGCTCTCTCATGCCATGCTTTAAATGCGTGCATTTGCTGTTGATTGGGAACATCAGGAAGAACTGGTTCTTCTTCATTTCCTACAACAAATTCCCAATATCCTTTTCCCATAAGGAAATTCGTCATTCTAAACTTCCATGCCTGGAAGTTGTTCTTGTCAAGCTTTTCAGTTACAATCTGTGAAAGAGAATCAGACGCCATTACAAAACACTGCAAAAAATTCTGTCATTGCAAAAAACACAGCTTCACCCTCACAAGGGCAAATTTGCAAAACTGGCGAAAGTGGTATTTGACCACACCGTCACTTACTAGTGATGATTTTGCATAAACAGGAACCAAGGATGATTCTGTAACTCCCAATGTCTTTGCGCATAGGCATACGATGCAATTTCTACAGTAAATTTTCACCGACCTGTAGAACAGTGGTTGCACAGCATAAAACTGGGCCTTTTCCTGAGTGCGTGCAGAAAACTTCCGCCTCCAAAACAGGCCCCGAAATGGCCTCAAATAAAAAAAACAGGGTCACCGAGGGCTAAAGCCCCCGCCCGCAGCATATACTACCCTCTTGCTTCACCGCGAAGGGCGTCTCAACCTGAGACAATGCACTCTTGCAATTTCCAGCTGTGCTACCTGCAGAGATCTGCTCCCAAAATACAAAATGAAAGCAACACTGCTCCTCTTACTAGAACACCGCGAACTTGGCTTGCTATCTTGAGCTCCTTACCACGAACAAGGCTCCGATACCATGTCAAGATTGTGGGAGAGAAGGAAGGAGTCTCACTTGTAGCTTTCTTGCTTGCACAATGGAGGAATACACACAGAGGTGGAGGCTGAAAAACAGTTTTCCTCTTCTTAGTTTTTGTGTAAGCCAAAAGAACTCTAGTACATAGAAATAGAAGAAACCTATATATGGGTCTCAAACCAAACTCAACTAACTAAGGTGGCATACTAACTGAGCCACGAACTAGAGTAGATAAGGATAGCTGTCATCTAGCTATTATTCATGGGCGGTGCACCAACCACATCTGCAACTGACAAGTCGGTGACATAAATGCACAACGATCACCCTGGCATATCACGAGTGGAGCTCGATATCTCAACAATACCTCTGTAAATGCAAGAAAATTGCTTACAGCACCCTGTGAGGGTTAAGAAAAAGGGTTATAATGGATTATCTTGTCAATGCATGACTGAGGGGTCATCCCACGTGGCATAATGCATTGCTCAATCATCCAATTTCATTGTTTGTAGCCTTATTCTAGAATTAAGCATGTCATAATCATCTCTTAGCACCATTTCCATGCATAGGCATCTCTCATGCATCTGAAGCATTGTATTCACTACTATTGACTGCATATGTATTCTCATGTCTGCAAATACATCCTGAGTACTTATGATTCTTGATGAAGATGGCAATCAAACAACGGTTCAGCCTTTTCCAGTCAACCCTCGCCCGAGACCATGCTCGCTTCTACAACAGAGCTTCTATATCTCCCTTGCTCAACCTTGAGGCTTTTGGAGATCTTCTGCAAGTCCTACATTCAGAGATTTGAAATTGGATGCAAATGTCTCCAAACAACGAGTTTTATGTTGAAGAACTTTGACAATCCAGTAACTGCTAGATCTGAAATTTCTCTCTTCTTCTTAGATGCAGTCCTTGAATATTATGCTGAAGCTTTTGACTATGAGTATTCAAGAGCAGTGTATGAGCTTGAGGGCCATCAGCAAGTTGATAAAGGGCAGATATTGCTACACGAAGTTCTTGTCCACTCATAGAAGGTTGGCATGCAACTTCAATGAGCTGTTCTGCAAGTCTGGCTATGCGCTCAGAGAGCAATCACTTGGAATGGAGCCACATAGAAATTCCCTACATTCTCTTTCATTCAACTAGCTACTTGCAATAGAGCTTCATCATTAAGGAGTGAAGCCTGACTCCAAATGAACAAGCAATAACTCTATTTTATGATTCCCCGTAGCTAAAGTCATTCTCAAATATTTCTTTTGCATTGACTTGCCAGGAAAATGAGCTCACAAAATTCTTCTGCCTGAGCAACACAATCACTAAAGATTCATTGTATTTGCTCTTGTTACTATCCAGGCTATATCTCCCATGATCAACCACTTTAGCTAATCATATTGGCATTTTTATACTGTAGCCTTTTTTGTTTGCAGGCAGATAAACTCCTTTGGCTGCAAGCCAGATATTCTCAGATGTTCTCTTTTTTAAGACCACATACCTCCTATTGTCCTACTGTTATCCGTGTGTAGACCCTTTCATGACTATGAAGGAAAACTCCTGTATCAATGTGTTGGAATTAGAACTTTTGATCCCTCATCCAAATCTTGCCTTTACCTTCAGTTTCCAACATCCATAGATCTCTAGTGTCACTTTCATCCTCCTCCGTCACATCCCCAAGCCTTATCAGCTCCTACTCCAAAGTGGTACGGACCCTGTGAAATAGTAATCGGCTAGTCCAGTATCTGGGCCTTCTGTTTTCAATATTCTCAGCCGCATCTTAAGAAGTTTATCATGTTTGATCAGAGTGGAGGAAAAGGTAGGGTGTTCTCACACCCTGCCCTAGCCCAGGAGCTCTTTGGCCCTAGTGGTCATCAGAGCCAACAGAGCAAGATTGAGAATGCTGCTAAGGTCCCGTCATTTTGTATGGGTGATGCAGAAAGTAACCTTGTTGCATATAGAGAGATGGTTGCTGGATCTTTTGCATCTTTGCAGAGTCTTCGAAATGCACGGAATATCAATCCTATATCTTTGGGGCAGCTACCCAACTCGAAGCTAGGAGTCTGCAATGCTACCTCAAGTTTTTCTCGTGATGCTGATGTACCACAGTTGAGGGGCAGCAAAAGGGCTTCAGAATTGTCTGTCAGCAATAGCATGCATGAGAATTTAGAGGATTTAGATGCTCTTATGATTTCAGATGATTATGATGATGAGGATGATGATGATGATGATGTGAAGCCTTGCATCTCCCAGATAACCTACCAGCAAGCAAGGTGTCTCACACGGTCTCTCTCTCAGCCCCCGGTGACAATCTTGCTATAATTCCATTTGCAAGAGTCATCACTCTGCGTTTGCCGAAAAAATCGTTGTATGGGCCTATCCTGTTGGGGACGATAGGGAGCCTCCATGGCCTGAACACACTGAGTTCGAGATCAAACAAGCTAACGGGAAGCCTGCCTGCGGACTTGGCCAACTGTGTCTTGCTCTGGGGTCTCTACCTGCAGAATAACGGTTTCTCAGGCCCCTTGCCTTTGGACTTCTCTGTTGGGCCTCTCCTGCATCAGCTTGATCTCTCCTCCAGCTTCATCGGATCAGCAGATGCAGTATCAATGCCGATGTTCCTTCTTAGAGATATGTAATGAGCAGATCACAAATTTTTGGAACGTCAACAGAAGGCTCTCCACTGGTGTGAAAGTGTGGGCTTTGTCTTCTAGCAAATGAGACAAGCAACATGAGTAGGTTCGGAGGCCTTCTTCCTCTAGCTTGTTTACACTGCTCGTGTCTCATTCAACTGACTTGTGCAGGCTGAACATAATGAGAAGGCAGTTCATGCATGGGCAGATCATGGCAAAAGAAATTTTCCAAAGAAGAAGATGAGGATAGAAGTGACAAGACCAGATCTAGAAGATCAAGAGCAAACACAAAGTGAAAATAACCAAATGACTACTTAGAATGAATCTCAGGGTCCCTGGGAACACTTCTAAACAATGGAGGTGGGAGAGAAGAGATCTTGACTGGTTTTCTCTCCATGGAAGCTTGATTGAAGCTTGAAAATGAAGAGAGAGAAGACTTCTTCCTCAAAAGTAACCAGAAATTTACCATATTCTACTCCATTTACCACTGTCTTTTAGGAAAATACCTTCAAATTTGGCCCAAAATGACCCACGACCTACTAAATGTGGTGTTCCAGCCTCCAATCTTGGTCCAAGGACTCCATTAATGCTCCTGACTGCTGTCCTCTTGGTCCTTGACCTGTAGCTCTTCAGTGCTCCTCCATTTTTGTGCTTGTCACTGTGTACCTGAAGCTTCTTGGATTTTAAAATTGAAAATGATAGTAACTGAGCATGTAAAGTAACTAAATGGATCAGAACTAGAGCTCTGATACCACTTGTAATGAAGGAGATAGGAGAGAGAGAAGAAGAAAAGAGAGAGAGTGTGCAGAAGAGAGAGAAAGACTACAAAAAGAGAGAGAAAGAGAGTGACGAGGAGAGAGAAAGACTAGAAAAAGAGAGAGAAAGACAAAAAGAGAGAGAAAGAAGCCATGAGAGCTTGGAGAAGGAGATGAAGATGAAAGGAGACTTGTATTAAAATCTAATAATGAAAAATCAAGTCCCTAACACCTTATATACTAGCAAGTGTAGCTAGTATTTCCCCATTATTAAATCCCCCTCTCTTACAAAAACTATATTGGTCATGATATTCAAGTTTTTGAAGAACTACCTCCCCTTGATGAGGATTAATTAGTTATCTATGAATTTGAGAGGATTTTTGGCAAGTGGGAGAAGATTCTAAAAGAATCACATTATAATAGAATATCTTACTAGATGGAAGGGATTGCCTATGGAAGAGTCTTCTTGGGAGCATGCTTTATATTTGGAACAATTTCCATGGCTTCTCTAAGAGGATACTAGCTCATTGAATAGTGGATACCTTGTTGTATAAAAATTTTACATTCAAAATAATTGGCCTATTGATGTCAAGATTTTATTTTGAAGGCATGGATGGATATTTGCTGAAGTGAACTTCATGTCTATACCTCATATACACCAAGCCAACATATGTATCCAAAGTTATAGGAAATTTCCTACAGGTACCCTATCCAAGACATAATTTTGGAAATTCATTGTTTAATCTTGATGAGGATTCTACAAGGGTACTCTAGTATTTGGCCTTCTATTCATTTCTACCATTGATTTATCTTTTTTATCTTCAAGTTTTGAGAATAAGACTTTTGCGTAGGAATAGATTGTAATATTTTTTTTGTGTCCTTTAACTTTGGAGAATTAGCTTAATTGGTATTGGAATATAAAAGGAAAGAGCGTGCTATTATTAATATCTTTTAGTACACTTGTAAACTTCTCCATTTCTTGGAGCTTGAGGGTTCTTGCCTTCCCCACTAATATCGAGGGTGAATACTAAATGCCCACCATACTAAGAGGTGGATTTCTTGCACAAGCATCTCATCCATGATTCTCATTGTATCTTTGATATTATCTAGTAGTGGCTTCATTGTGTTGTAGATTTAATACATTTTAATCTATGGCATGGCTACGGCCATTTGATTCAATTGTTGTTTCTTGAATTTCTTGGTATTTTAATTCAATCTAGGCTAAGTTTATTTGATCAAAATTCTCCAAAATATCTTAAAAGAAAATTTCGAATTTTTATTTTTCTTAATTTCGATTGATGTATCATTTACTTCATATCTACTAATCATTTTGCATTGAAAACCAAGTACCACACCCTTGTAACTAACTCCTTTTTTAATGTAAAATTTGGTTGAAAAAGGGTTCTAGAATGAGGAGAGAAGGAATATGAGCAAATCCTTTATGGAGAATTAAAAAAAAAGTAAAATGAGATTGCAAAAGTGGAGAGAGAATAGGAATATCTTACTATTCTTCCTTCTCTTTTTCTTATTTTAGGGGGGGGGGGGGGGGGGCGGGGGGCTAAAAGCCCATTACTGAGTTCAAATTTTTCCTAATGTGAAATGTGTTTAATGAACCTCATGTTACATGTAATTAACAAATCTCTTTTTAACACTTGTAATTTATTTAGGTTAAACCTTCAAAGTGCTAATAGACAATGGAAGCACTCATTCTTTCATACCAAAATGTGCAAAAACACTAGGGATAAAGATTGCACCGACATCCAAACTTTTAACAAAAGTAGCCAATGAAAGAGAAATCCTTTTTGCATAACATTCTAAAAAGGTGGAATTTTATGAGCGGTGACTTTACTAGCATGCATTAGGAGATCATGCCCAAAATCATGTTTATTTTGCAACTTAAAAACGTGATTTTTAATGTTTTTAATACACAATAAAAATTATAATTTTCATGTTAATTTAAAAACATTTTAAAAATTTCTTTGATATAAAATTTTCATATATATTTCCACTCTACTATAAATACACTTTGTGTAAGAAAAAAACTAAGGAGCTATTGGGGCTGCAAAGTTATGCCTGTAGCCATAGTTTTGCAACTAGCAATTCCTTGGTTTTTTTAAAGCCCTTCTTGCATACTCATTGGACTATGTGTTAACTTACAAATTGTATGTGCATATTAAGAAAATATTGCACACATTAATAAATATTGAAACAATGAAATATCGACAAAAAAAAAGGACCAAGAGTAGTTGGTATTGTGTAAAGTATACAAAAGTTGTATACATGATTTTAAAGCTAGCTAGTATGGCTTCTAGTGTCCTATTTTGATATACATCACCCCTTACTATGCTTTCTCCCTTTCTAGCCATCTCATTAGGTTGCTTCCCTTGTAGATACAAAAGATTCAAGATTAAAATAACTTAGATCTTTCAATGAATTTAACAAAAGAGACAACTTAACAAATTCTTTGTGTTGTGATTTCACACCATTGCTACTTTGTGATGATGCCTTGCTGCCACAAGAGTGTCTATGCATTAAGCCAATTATGATAATGCTTATAAGCTGTCTCATGGCTAGTGGAAATTCAGCCCAATAGTACACAACCACAAAATGAAAAAAATTCAAAGTATTCTATACAATTAGTACTAAAGATTAAAAAATGAAAGAAAATACTTATAAAGTCTTCTTCCCATGTTTCAACATATCCTAATTGAAAGTGGAACTAACCAAATTGGTCCATTTGGATTTGTCATGTCTCCTTATGATATGCAGGCTAAAGATACCCTACTCCACCCTTCTTTGGGCTTCTATCCACTCTTGACCATGTGTGGTCATTGGCATTGGCTTAGGATCTAAGCCTTACTCTAACCTCCTTTTATTTTCAAATGCCCTATGTTTGATCATGGCTCTCTTTTTGGAAAGTGCCTTTCCGATCCTTTCTTGAGCCCAATGGTCTATAAATCTCATATGTGACAATTAAGATACTTTTGATATATTGCAACAATGGTTCCCTGCAATGCATTTGGTTCTTGGTTTTTGAAGGTGGACAAGCAATCTCTATAGTTTGCCCATGCTATAGTGCACAAGTAGCTCAAGACCTCCATTCCTATTACAAAATGTTGGAGGATCTCACTTGAAAGATTTAGATAGTACTACATATATAGTTGGGGTTTTTCCTCTCTCTCTCTCTTCATGTTGCTAGGGTCTCTCTTTATTTTGCTATGGATAGGGGCTTTGATCACCAATTAAATAACCTCTATCGAAGAAACCTCTACCTTGACACTTATACTCATGGCTGCTACTACTAGTACCGCTTTCATGGGATGGATCATTCTCAGGGTTTTGTTGGGGGTTTGGACCTTCGTAAGGGAAACCTAATACTAGTGGAGTGATTGGCAAGACTATGAGACCATTTCTGGTGAAGATCGTAAAAGGGTGGTCATCTAGTCGAATAGCTTATTTGGGGTAGGAGGGTGCCCAAAGAAGGCCGCTAGCTCAACCATCATTCCCTATCTCTCATCTTCAAGGTTGGGATCTTGTGTTGATGACTACCACCACATCAAGAATTTTATAAAGAGGAATAGAAACATCTAGAAAAAAATAATATAATAGAATTAGTTGGATAATATGACATACAGACATATAGATAGATGTATGTAAAGATATATGTATATGCATATGTATGTGTAGATACATAAGTAGCCTACACGTAGGCTATGCACATGTATATATATAGATATGTGCATAGCCTACGCCTTTATCTATAAGTAGCCTCTGTGCTTATATATAAACATGGACATAATGCATATACTACACATATGCATAAGTATATGCTACACATATGCATATGTATGCATATTCATGAATATATACATGCACATTTCCATACCTATATGCATCAACTATGCATATGTAGTACAAGCTATGCATAAGAAGACACAAAGGCCATGAATATACATATGTATAGGCTATGCACATACATATACATATATAAAAAGGAGTACATTATGAACAAGCATATATATATGAATGCATAGCCTATATACATGCATATGTATGTGCATAGCCATATGCATATATATATATATATATATATATATGAATGCATAGCCTATATACATGCATATGTATGTGCATGTATGCATGACCTATATACATGCATATGCATAAGCATGACCTAATCATTTTCTATTGAATATTTGGATTTTTCCAAACACATCAGTGACCATGCAACCACATCACAAGAGTAGGCTTCCTTGCTAGCTTAATTACCACGACCTCTAAAGGGAGCATACTATACAGGTTAGGGATCAAATATTTGGCCACTGCTCCAAACTTGGGGGGGTCACTCATGAATATATGTATATATAATGTGATTTCAAAATAAGGGGTTTTTAAAACACCATTTTATACATTTTTTACATATAGAAGGGTGTCATATAAAGGGCTTACTTATAGATTGAATAGAAAAGGGTTGTGTTTTATTCAAGAAAAATTCACAGATTAGGATATTTATAAATAGCCCATGAATGCACGTTATATAGAGAATATATATATATATATATATATATATATAGTGAACCCCCCGAGCCTCCAAACATATTTAATTTCACACACATTAACTCCACATACCTTGCCAAGCAACAGATTGGATACCCTCATCCACTCAACTATATTTTTAATAAACCATACATATGAAAAAACTAAACCAAACATCAAATGTAATATAAATAGTTGTACACCTTTGATAGCTTGATGATGAGGTCGAAGTCGTATTTAGGAAGGGATGCAATTTTCATTTTAAAGCTTGAATTCAATGCATTAAACGAAGGGTTTATGGGCATTGTTCTTGATATAAATCAACGTAGGGTTTATACAAGTTAACCCTGAATTGTCAATCATTATAGTAGGCAAGGAAAAGAAATGGTCATTGTACATCTTATAGTTGCATAGAATGAAAAAGTCTATGAATCGCATATTTGCATGGAATGTTGTATCTTGAAATTATTGACATCTTTTTAGGGAAAGTATTTGCATCTCTAAGGAGAGACCACCTCTTATCGCAAGACAATTAGATTAATTAGGTAAATCGCTTGTAATGGTGTAACCCAAATGATGATCACCTCAATGCACTAGGTAGAGCTAAGCCGCGATAAAATTCTGCCTAGTATTGCACATGCCCATGCAAGAACGATCTAGGGTCCTCACCCTAAAGATCAATTGGCCAAATACTAGACTTCCGATTGAATTTAGAAACCCTAGGGCCAAACGTTGTCGGACTAGTAGGGTTAGGGTTGGGTTGAGTCAAGAGGACTCCCAAACCCTACATCTTGACCAAGGTATCCTTGACCAAGGAATACTGTACGTGGGAGAAGAAATCCCATAAGTCAAGTGCGACACCTATGCAACAAGTTGCAACTTTGCAAGGTTGTGTGTTTAAATTACAAAGTAGAATTGCCACTCCTTGGAACAAGGTTGGCGAGTTCTAAGTGCAAGTCTAACTTGCAAAAGGATGAGTGGTCATCCTGCTACATCACCCTTCCTTGGGCTAATTTTCCAAGTTAGGGAAGTTATGTATTGCCTAGCAAGAAATTGACCAATCAAGATAGGACAACGAGGTTGCCCAAGATTTACTATCTTAGTTTAAGGAACCTAAGGTGTTTGTTAATTTGGGTTAATAGGGTATAAACCAACCCAAGGATAAAAGGGTAGACAAGCAATGAAACCCTTGGGAATCTTGCCAAGTTGCAATTGATCTCGGATCGAATGCTAGATGCATTCGGAGAGAAGAAATTATACCTTAGCAATTGGCCGTAGAAAGGACCACTAGAATAATTGTGTTTGTACACTTAAGAGCACTGTTTGTACTTCTTTGCTCAAGAAACTAATGCTAGAAAATAACTAATGCTTCAGGTTGGAAGCCTGGAGGGAGAGGCAGTGTCAGTTACCCCCGAACTTCTGCTTGACTCTATCCAAGGGGGTTGTTAGCCGCGCTGGGTACATGGACCGAACCCACCTCTAGAGGTCTCTCCGTGGGTGCTACTTGGAGCAAGAGGATGCTTGGGTGCCAGGGGGGACTCTGGTCGTAAATCCCTTGCCTCCGGGTCCTGCACAAGAGGCCGACGTGACTTAAGATTGGATCTCGAGGCCCGCATACTAGTCTATGGGCGAAAACTTGTGGAATAGTAATCCCTGAGGATTGTTGGAATTGCCTTTGGGGGGATTATGGATTAGCCTTTGGGTGGATTATGGAATAGCCTTTGGGCTCGATTATATGATGTATTCCAAAGACTGATAAATAAGACCAATTGTTGAAAAAGGAACTTACTTGTTTGACATTGTTTTCTATGTCAGTGCTTAAGTTACGTGAAGGAACTAGTGATTAATTGGATAATTAAAGAAGCTGCTTTTGCATGTCAAACTAAATGTGATAGGTAATTAGATAACTAAAGCAACTTGAGGAAAGTGTGGTGGATGTAACCATGTGCCCGTCCTACGAAAGGGTGGTCCAAGTTGGTTGGGAACTTTTCTCAACGGAATTGAAAGGAAGGTAATGATGACCTAGAATCTAGGAAGCTAGATTCTCGATTTATGTTGTTTGAGGGGAACGAAATGGGACAATGCCTTACGGGCAAAGAGGTTGAGCTTCACATCCCTCTTGTTTTCCATTCTCCTTGAACCAAGTGCAATATAAATCCGCTTCGACCCTGACGTTTTTGCACAAGTAGTTCGTCTGGGGCTCGATGCTAGTTACCTCCGAGGAACTCAACCATTAGGAAAACCCTAATTCAGGTCAATCCTAAGTGGGAACAGCCGGAATGCTTCCACTACGTGGCAGACTCAAGAAGACCTAGATCGCAAACCCTGTGACATTCCATGGGAGTGTCGGGCAGTGCTTTTTGGACTCTCTTCCCAATGGGCTACTAAGACGTGTCCTACAAGTAGACAGGTGGACAGGTTACATGTTGCAGCAAGTATCAAGCTGCTGGAGAGGAGTGGAGCTAAGGAGAAGGGAGATAGACGTAGAAATACCTCAGGAGTGGCTTACTCCCCTGAGACAAGAGCTGGAAGACCGGGGAGGTATGGGCCGCTAGGTTTTCACAAGCAGTATGCATCCCCCAGGTAGCAAGTAGAGTGGGCGGTGCTCCACCTAGGACCTTCTCCACTGTACAGGAGGGAGGGCATCTCGCCGTTGACAGAGGGTAGCAGGATGAGGGGTTAGTTTTTCTCTCATGGAGGATAATCCGGGTGATTGGCCTTCAAGGGAAGACATGGTGGTTGGACCCTTTTCTCTTCTGGCAATAGCTCAGGGAGTGGCATCTCTAGATATGGGAGGGCAGGCCACTTGATGTACTGGAGTGGGACCCGGGAGAGTGGCAATGACTAGCCATAGTGGTCACCAAGAAGCAAACGAGATTCCTACAGTACACTGCCAGGATTGGCAGACACGTACTGATGCAAGATGATATGGATTAGGTGCCATCACATAGCAAGCACTGGGTGGAGCACGACATCATGGAGCCTTTTCAATGAACCTTCTAGTGCTGCCAATGGGATAGTTGGAGGTCGATGAGGGTATCATATTTCTTATGGCTGGTGGTACATGGAGGCTTGGTGGTGGGAAGTTTGGCTTGTCCAGATGCAGAAGGAGAGCAACCTCTAGAAACACCAAAGCACTGCCTTTGGTCATGTGAGGCGGTGCAACTCGTGTGGAGAGGTGCATGCCACATCCTTTGCCGTATAGCACCCAACCTTAGATGTATTTCATGGGGATCTTTCTGCTGGCAAGGTCGTGCGCAATGGTTGGTTTGGAGGCTCTACCCTTTTGCTAGGTACTGGAGCCCATAGTAGATTGCTTTGAGGTATGGGAGCTCATAGGGAGTCTTACTAGTTGGTATATTTGGAAGGTGCGGTGTTAGGAGGCTTTCAGCAGAGAGAGACCTTCAGTACAGGTGACTTTAGCAGAATTCTAGACCTCCATCATCCACTCCCTCCACGACCGATGGGATCAAGTGCAGTGTGAATCCAGTGCTCGTTAGGAGCTCTGAGATCATTTCATGCACACTTGGGGCAGCCAATACCTATTTTTTGTGATGCAGGCAAGCAACCCTAGATAGCGATACACCCCCCCTCCATGGCTTCCTGTACCCCATCCCCGCTAGACCACCTTGAGAGGCTTGTACACATGATGGACTTGTGACTTTCATAAGCTCCATCTAGTCTGGTAAGCATGAGTACTCCATTGTAATCAGTTTTTCTGAGTAACATAATCAGCCACATTTTATTTGAGAAAAAAAAGTCTCACTTGCATTGTGGAAACATACCTTGTGATACTTAAGGCCACATTGGATTTTGGCATCTTTTATGAAACTAATTTGGTAGTATAATTGTTTGGTTATATTGATGTAAAGTAAAACACATTAGTTATTAAAAAACGTAAAACCATAATTACCGTTGGAAATGGTAAACAATGTTTCATAATATTACGTTGCTTAGAATCCACTAAAACCAAAGCCAACTAAATAGTAGCTACTAAAGCATAGATCGCTTCTTACTTTAACCCCACAAGTATAGTATGATGGGCCCAAGTTATGATAGCTCCAAAGAACAACAAAAATATGCCAAAAGTCTAATGTTTTCAGCACTCAACATATCCTCACACTTAGCTAGGAGTGTCCTCATCGCAACCTTGGAAAGAGGTAGAATTAAAAACTTATAAAGCTAGTCATCAACTTGATTACAATAATGATCCCAATCACGTCTTCAGGAATAACTTGGGTTTGATAAAGAAATGGAAGGAAAAAACTAGGATCCATTAACCATTAAATCATTAACAAAATGTATTAGCACAGACTTGTAAAGGATATAAAAGTTCCTTGTACATGTCCATCTTCAAGTTAACATATAGATTTCCAACTTAAATCACCATCAATAGCATCATCTTCAAGTGTATCTTCTCCATACAATGATCCTTCAGAATATCTAGTTTGACAAAGATAACTCACATATATCACATATACAAAATACATATATACATACATAATAACGTAAATGGCATTCCAAACTAGGGAAAAAGGAGGGAGAGTGATGGTTGCATCATATCTAAAAAAGAAAATAGAATCAAGAAAACTATGCATAAATGTTCCCATTTAAAAGCTTGAAGGTTTCTAAACCTCTCCAAAGACTAAGTTTCATCTTTAAAAGATTGAGGGTTTTATAGAAACTATCATTAGAAAATTAAAATGAACTAGAAAATGGGCCTTTCAACCTTCCCCCCTCAAAATAAGGAAAAGAGGAGAGAACAATAGTAAGATCATCCTCTTCTCTCTCCACTTTTGCAATCCTATTTTGCCTTTCTTATATTATCCACAAAGGATTTTCTCATATTCATTCTCTCTCCTCATTCAAGAACCCTTTTTCAACCAAATTTTATATTAAAAAAGGAGTTAGTTACGAGAGTGTGGTGCTTAGTTTTCAATGCAAAATGATTAGTAGATACGAAGTAATTATTATTTTTCAAAATGAGAAAAATAAAATTTTGAAATATTCTTTAAAGATAATTTGAAAATTTTTTATATCATAGCTTTTGGCTGAAAAACAAACTTGAGTTTTAAGAGATGTATTTGGAGGTAAACTTGAGATTTCTAAAACATGAGAATTCTTAGATACCCCTACTCTCTGAGCCATTTTCCCCTGTTTATTCTCTCTCATGGCTCTACTATGACCTCTTTTCTATGATTATGCAATCTTCATCAACACAAATAACTACTTATACCTTTCTTGCTCACCATCACTCATGCATAATCACTATATGCAATCTATCTATGTTTGTCTATCTATCTTCCCTCATTGCACTAAGCTACCTCCTTCTCTCCTTGATACATTTGTGTGTGTCTCTATGCATCTCTACTCTATCTCCTACGATAACCAAGCTTCGCTCTCCAATTCTATTAATATCTCTATGTATCCTCTCTAATCTATCTTCCTATAGATAGTAAATCAACTATTTCCACTAACACATTTGTGTGTTTATCTAAGTGTATCTATCCATGCCTTTCTAGTTTATCACTACAAACTCAATAGCCATATTTCTATTAACATATAAGTATGTCATCTTTTTTCTCTCTCCAAACTAACTCCCTAAATACTAAACCTCATATTCTCATTAGCATCTCTATCAATTCATATACCTGCAATTTGGACACAAGTAATAAGTAAAATGCATACATAAAAGAAGAAACTACATATTGTAGTAGAAGCTAAATATGCCCCATTTTTAAAAGGACCCCACATACTAGTAACAACTCTTCAAGTCTACAGAGTTACAAACTGATGGGATTGAAGCACGTGGACTTGTGAGTTGATGGGGGAATCTACCCAATCGATCCCCTAACCAATAAGCCTATAACTTTCTCAGGAATTACAAATTTTCTAAAGTATGTGTATGACAGTGATAATGGGTCACTCGATTACACCAAGAAACTCAATGTTCAAGCATTCAAAGTGTTCACAACCTACCAAGTGTAAAATATTACACGGCGCAACGAACAGAATCTGAGAAAGAGATAGAGAGTACACAACAGATAAGAGGAGAATTAGTAAATTCTTTAACTCCAAACAACTGATACAAAGATGGCTCTGTCCACCTGTGTGCTTCCACTATGTGAAGCTTATATGGATTTTTAGACAGAAGATAGGTGAAGAGCTTAAAGATAGCTGGAACAACAACTCTAACAGGGTGAAAGATGAGTGATCGATGGTTGTGAAGGGGTTTAGCTTTTATAGCCTGGGAAGGCCGTGAGGTTGGCCTGACCGACCTACCATATAAGCCTCCACTAGTCAGCTAGGGAATATTCCCTTTACCATCGGGCCGGGGCAGCGCCCCCGGACCCCCTCCAAGGGGGCCGCTGGCCCCCTTGGGACCCCCCCAACTAGGGGCCGCTTTTGCAGTATCGAAGGGTTTCGAAAGCAAAGTCGCGACCACAGAGGACTTTGAATAATTTCAGGATAGAAGGTCAATATTAGAAGAGCTATGTTGTGACAACATGATCTTTTGATTGAGACATGTAATTATTGTCTAAGTTCAAATCCACAGTCATAGAAGATCCTTCTTTCCCCACAACAAGAATGCCTTGGCCTGGTTCCACAGGAAAATTTGCAACTTCACAAACAAGTATTCACTGAACTACCCATTGGAGAAACAGATGAAACTTTGATCCAAACATCCAAGAAATCCCTGTCTAAAGGAGCTTTGGCACTGTCATCTGGATAATCTCTATTTATAGAAGATAGAAGACGTTTTGTATTGCCTGGGCACGAAATGAAAGCTCTATCTCTTTGCTTACTGCAAGCCAGATTGTCAAACTCTATAGAGCTTTTACTGTACTTGGCACATTGCCCTATGTAGGTTTTTTGGGTCTTCGATCTCCTCCCATATTGTTCAGATGGCCTAACTCAGTGATTGCTATGTCTTAAGCACCTTTCATCAGTGCTGAGTTCAGAGCTTTGAAACGAAGGGAGCAAGAGAGACCACACTACTCGACCATCTCCAGTATGGATGGCGCACAGTTTTCTGGCCTTTGTCAGAACAATCAGAAGTTTCCTGAATCCATTATGATGATGGGACATTTTTGTATTCTCCACATTATGTAGGCGCAGAGCTTGTACAGCTGTAACCTCTTCCAGACTGGCCAGTAAAAGGATTGCCTTGAGTTTCAGAATATGTAGGCGCAGAGCTTGTACAGCTGTAACCTCTTCCAGACTGGCCAGTAAAAGGATTGCCTTGAGTTTCAGAATATGACTCTTCAGCCATTCAGCCAAGCCATGTTCATCCTTCGCTACTGAAACACCCTCTTTCTCTATAGGAAGTTCAGCAATTGATGCCTCAATTATAGATGCCAGTCCATCCTCTCTATTCCAGACCACTTCCCTTTGCTGCAACAAGGATACGGATTCATCTTTTGTAACTATCAATACTCTAAATCCATAAGACCTATCATTAATAGAGCTTTGAAAGCCCAACCATAGCAGCTAAAATGAAATCCCCGTATCAGGTAAGAAAGAAAGAACTACACACCGTTTCCGTAATCGTAACACATAGACAAATCATAATAGCATAAAAATGTACCTCAAGACCGGACCATAACCTTGACAATCACTGTCAACTAAAAGACGTTTACGCGCCCTTCCCACGAAGAGTGTTTATTAAAAAGGGAAAAAAAGTGCAATGAGGGGGAATTATTTTAATGAAGGGTTCATTTTAAGAAATTATTAACAATGGGTGACATTTTATTAGGTTATAAACCTTAATAAGAAAATGGCAGTTCCTTCTTAAAATTTTAATTACAATTTATTAGGGTGAAACAATGCTTTATCGAAACCCGAATTGCGATTCTCAGACTGGGTCTCTAAATGCAAATTCATTAATTAAAAATTAATAGTGATGTGGAGCGCTTTTTTGCTAGCGCATGCTTTTTTGTGATGGCTGGTTCATTTTTATTAAAAATTAAGGTGCCTCTTAAGCGCATGTAGTGTGATTTGTTTCAGGTTATTATGCTGACGTCGTTAGGCCTAGGGTTTCCAAGTTTCATCTTGTAAGATTCTTAGGGCCAAACCCTAGCTCACTTTCCAATTACATTTTCATTGTCCCTACATTCAGTGAAGGTGGGCAAGTATTTAAGGTATAGGAATATCAATTTTAACAATACATACGATTAGGTCACGTATTAAATTCCCTAGTGAATTCTTTGGAATTCAACTTTTTCTAAATGAGTACTCCGCGGTTTAGGTGCTTTAGGTTTATGCCAATTTGGTTAACTCTAGAAGATCATTTCGAGATTACTTCCACATGATTCGTTGTCTATGCATAAATTGATTTTTCAACCCTAACTTATCGATTTGAGGTCAGGCATAGGTTAGGTTAATTTCAACTATTCTTCTCTTTACTTTGCGAACAAAAATTCATGCTAAATAAGCAACCTCTTTCTTGCTAATTTATGCAGTTGACAACGATAATTTTATAGAGTTTATGCATCGTAAGAATCGTTTCATGCTTTGCACTTTCCATTGAGATTCATTGCGATATGGGTTAATAGTGCAAGATGCAGTTTATACTTCTAGGCTTAACCGAAGTATACTATTTTAATGGATAATAATCTAGTCTTATAATTCATTTCAATGCATAAGCTATTTGCTAGAAATGCGTTTATGCTTTCTTTAATTTGCATGTTTCATTTAAAAGTATTGATGACTAAGTTCCTTCGTCGTGAACAACTAGGACAAAAATATATCCTATTTCTAACCATTAATCTTGCATGATTAAATTACAACAATATCAAATAAAAATTAGGAAGGAAAACCTGGGCTTGGGGTGAGATATCCACGTGGATGTTGGGAGACAATCCTCCCATGGCTGCACCTTGTACTTTCTTAGGAGGCATTTCCGCCGTGGAAGCAGCTTTACAACTCCTTTTTGATATTCCATTGTGGGTCTCTTTCGCAATAACTTGCACCGTCCGTCGAAAATAGTTTTAGAAGGCTCCCTCCTTGAAGTAGGGATTTCGGAAGGGGGTGCTTCAAAATTTCTCACGACTAAGACCCATTGAAGCTATGGGGAAGGCTTAATGGCCTTTGTAAACTCGCACGAACGGGGAATAGAAAGGTGTGGAAAAGAAGCAAGGTGCGAGAGAGTTCCAAGGGGTATTTTTGCATGGGCCAAGGAAAGGGCTAAGGTAAAATTCTCCTGGGGGAAAAAGGGCCTTATAGAATTCCAAGGGAGGAACTCCAAGGGAGAAAAAGTAGCCTTAAAGGCTATTGGAAAAGGGGGCCTAAGGAGGCCTTAGGAGAAGATATAAGGGGGGTAGTCCCGAAGGTTATAATGAACAAGGGCCCTAAGGAGGAAATAAATACCGGGGAGATAAGACCTTAAAAAAAAACCTTTTATGGGGGAAAATCTCCAATCCCATAGGAAGGGGCCCTAAGGGGATTTTTTTAAAAGACACGGGGGGTTCCAAAATGGCACAAGGGAAGGGGGCCAAGGGTTTAAACATGGAGGGGGGGTAATCCCGAAGCCAAGGGATAGGGGTTTAAGAGATTAAACATGGAGGAAAAGGTAATAAGACCTTTAAGGCCTTAGTTCTATTGGGGGGAAAAGGGGGCTTATAAAGCCCAAGACAAAGGGCTAATGAGTTTAACACGAGGGGGGGGATGGTGGTTTTGAGGCCAAGGGAATGGGGGACTAAGAAGGCCCTTTAGAAGCTTCCCCCCTAGAAAGCTTCTAAAGCTTCCACGTGGGAGGGGGAGAAAGCTTAATCAGCATGGCGGCGTGTTGGTCAGGAGGCGATATCCCGGCAGTTGGCCGCTCGGTAGCTCCACGTCCATGCAGAGTGGCATCGTGGCGGCCTCCCACTTTTGCCTTCCTTCGTCCCCTCACAGTAGCAGCAGCCCTCTCTTCTCCCTCACAGTTTCAGAATGGCGGCCCTCCCTTCGTCTTCTGTCCCTCGTACCTCCCTTCCCGGTAGCAGCCCCCTTCGCTTAAATAAGGGAGGGGAGGGATCCTCCCTCTCCTTCGTGTCAATGCGCATGGCCGTATTACTCTGTGAGCTCCACCGAGGACCTTCCGCATCCTTTCTATTCCCCTCCCCCTCTAGCATGACTATTGGCTGGGGAGGGAATAAGAAAAAAAATTTGCATTATCCTAAAGAAATTACCAAATTTTCCATATCATTATCCCCCTTTCCTATAAGGGGTAGTTCACGTGAAGAAAGAAATTTAGAACGTTATATCCCCTTCCATTTTTTTCCTCTCATTGTCTATCTCATCTTTCATTTTTTTCAGCCATGGAGGAAAAATGAGAGTTGAAATATATATTTTCATCCATGGGGATTGGATGTGGATCTTACTTGGTGAGTTTGATGGAGAATGTTGGTCTCATTTGAGCTTGTTGTAAGGGCTGCTCTCCTTCTTACTTATTTTTTATGCCCTCCAACTTGCAATGAGAGAAAAGAAGAGGGAAACAAAAGAGAAAATGAAGAAGAAGAAAAAGAAAAAGAAAAAGAAGGAGGAGGAGGAGAAAGTAATAAAACATAAGACAAAAAAGAAGATATGTTTAAACTATTACACACAATTTCCAATGGCAAGAGATAGGTGCATATTGAACGTCCATCATGAGAGAATATTTCCCTCAAACACCGAAAAATTATTTGTTAAAATATGTAAATGATGAGGGCACACGGGGTCTGACAAAATAAAATGTGCTAATAAAAATTTGTGCTATATCATGACCTCAAATTTTTTTTATAAATACTTGCTAAATTTATTTTTGAAAAGAAATAATTTTTTTTAAAAATTATTTAACTAACTCTTGTGAATTTTTAATATGTAGACTTTTTTTAATGATTTGGTTCATTAATGGACTGATTTGTAACTTCAACCATCATTAAGAACTTGCCCATGGAGTAAGAGCTCATTTAATCCATATTTGGTGGGGGTAACAGAATATTATTTCTATGTTCAAAGAAATTGATAAAAAAATAGGCATGCTATTAGATATAATATTTCACCTTCATAGCTCCATTGTTTGTTGAGTTTCAAATCAGCTTTTGTACTGTGAGAAACGATGGTAGAAGTTACTCTTAAATGGTCAATTGGCTCCCAATCATTGGAACGTATTATGCCCCTTGAGGGATGGAAAGATTCTTGTGAGCTCTTATTTTCTTCAATCACTTCTACCCCTTGATTGGAAGCTAGTAGGTTTGCATGCTATTTTCCAACTTGACACTTACAGCAGTTCATGACCAACCCGATATCAATGGTGCGGAGCAATTTTTACTCGATTCTTCTCTTTCATGTCAGTATAAAATAGTACATTGTGATACCAATTTCACAATGGACCAAGATGAAGGATTGTACAATGTACAAAATAGAAAACAATCTCATTCACTTTCAGGACCTATGGTAGACATTTCATCTGATTTCTTTGTAGAGACATCATCTCAAACTTCTTTGCCACTTATAACAAATACTTTTTGTGAACCCGTATCAACTCCAGCTATTGACTTAGATTTGGATGATGAACTTCATAGTTCTCTTCATTTTCAACACTAAAGAAAGAGATTTTAACTTGGATTTGCTAACAGCCCCAGAGGAAAGAAGTTGAAGGATTTATTACAAATGAGTAAAGGCCCTTTTTTGTTAATGAGATTCCAAGAGAGTACAATGGCTTTGTTGCATTCGTTCTTTTGCCTACATATGGCACATCTTCAAACATGGATGGGATGTAGCAACAATATGATGATCATGTTTTGATAAGACCCCATCCAACTAATATCTTCCCTAATGCAACTTTAAGAATTAGCCATTTCCTTGGAGATTTTCAATGTCATCGATTCAATTGTCTTTACTATGAGAGCAACAAACAACATAATACAATATACTTTCATGGTTACCTCAACAACATAGTGAGCAAGGGGCTACTTGCAAGTGAAGAAAAACATTTAATCACTTCTCACTATTGTAGTAAAGTTGTCACTTGTTATGCAACTTGTATTTGCAAAAAAATTATTACATTTTACAAAAGGACACAAGCATGGAGAGATTGATGATTCATGTAGGCACTCACATGCACAATGTGCAACCAGTGACTTCAATGGCTACAATTAAAAAAATTAGATCTCTAGTTCACACGGTTTTGCAAGTGAATCAACACTATGGTGCTAGGAAGATTCAAATGATTGTAGCAAAAAAAAAGTCATTGAATCTTTGACAAATAATGGTTCAAAGGTGGAGGGAGAATAAGAGCTTACAAAATTTTTGGAGGAGTTGATGCCATTAGTTCAAAACCCAGGGAGTCCACCCATAAGAAATCATCCATGTAATGTGCGTTCAAAAGATATTAAGAAATACCCTTTCTTTGCATGCTATAAGGCCTTAAAATGACCCCTTTTACTTTACTAAACTTATGGATTTTTTTCAAATTTTAATTAGAAAACCTTTTTTGTAAAAATAATCTTGTAAATTTTACTAAATATAATATCCTTACTTTTGAACTCATGTGGTATCTTACATGTTCTATAAGATGGACCTCTCGAGGTTCAAAATTAGAGGTTAGTTTTGGTTATTCAAGTCTGCAAACTATGGTTTATAGCATTGTTATTGGTTTAACAAACTTCCTTTTGTTGAAGTTGCAAGTTCAATAGTATCGTGACATGCCAAAAAAAAAAGAAACGTGTGTTGTTGGAGATGGCTTTTATAACATTTTGGAGTTGAAAAAAAGATGCATGTTTCAGATTTTTCATGGCAGTAGATTTCTAAGGAAAGGAGGGGTGGGTAAAAGAAGTTACATTTTCAAGATGTCTACTATAAAGGACCCATCTTTGGAGTGAAATTGGTAAATTGAATACGACGCTCAGGAAATGGAGACCTTTACAAGTCTTGGGTTCACTTAGATTTTACACATATAATAGATGGCTGGGCAACAATGTCTTGTTATGCATATGATCCATCATTCATTCGGGAACCTTACTTGTTATCAATTTTTGTTGACATATTTTAGTTTCTAATCATTGTATTTTTTACTAAAGCTTGAAGGAGATCATGGTGATTGCTATTTATGATACAAAGGAAGAGGATACAAAAACACAAATTCTCTTTTGGAGATACCTTAATCATGTAATGCTTGAGTGTGGACACCCTCCTACATACTTTGCAGGTTTTATGGCGGATGAAGCAGGTGCAAATTGGATGGAGATCCGCATTGTTTTCAATGGGGGACTTGAGAATGTGTTGGAAGGAAGAGAGCAATTGTGTTTGTTTCAATGGGAACAAAGCTTACAAAAGCACACAACAAAATGCATGCCTTCAAACCTTCGGAAGCATAAGTTTAAATTATGTAAAAGGTGACACCATTCAAAATCCATTGAATAGGGCAAGAGGAATGCCACACCTATACAAAATTGGTGGCGACAAAAGTAGGACTACGTCAAGATAGTGTCGTAGCGAGAATATGATAGAGACCATTGGGGTAGTACTACATATGTAAATATTTTTATTTGTTTCTATTTGTTACATGCACATATACTAATATCATTAGGGTGGGAATACCAATGGTATGAGAAAAAAATAGACATACAAGAGGAAATGTTGACTTTTTTATTGGGTTGCAGGCTTCCTTGAGTCCTTGGAAGAGGGCTTGTATTCCCAAAACAAATATTTCTGAGAGTGTGCATGTAAATTGGTTGGCAAGGGAGGATGGAAATAAGAAAATTGGTTTGTATGATGCATGCATCGTTGACTTGATCAACTCATATATTCAACATTCAAGGCAATTGGCCTTCACAACTAGAAGATACTCTAGAAGGGGTCTCGCCATGGATGCTCTTATTAATAGGGTGGTTGCAAGAAACACCCCTTCACCTGCATTTGGGTGTTAGGCAAGGGTGTTAGGCAAACCAACAATAAAATCCATTGAAATATGTTCCCATGGTCGTTCAGGAATTGGTAAAGGCATTAATAGACCATATTGCTTACCATGGTGTTGCTTAACTCTTTGACAAATTAAACACTTAGATACAACGTTAGAAATATCAAATTCCATCTGTGGCCAATAAATATCTTCAACCAATGTAGGTAAAGTAGAAATAATACCTCTACGGCCTTGATATGGGAGACAATGAATTTCGTGCAACACAAATGATCAAAATGGAATAGTTACACATAACCTTTTCTCATAAAATATAAATCCATCAGTATAAGACAAGAATCTATTGGAATCTAGTTATTTGCAACTCATTTATTCCAATCAACATGAAAACTGGGGTCTTGTCATAGGTATCTTTCATAGAGATAAGGGAATCAAAAGATATCATAGAGATATTATGGATAGTTGGTCTTCTACTCAAGGCATTGCAAAAACAATTGAGCACTTGAGATGCAGTTAATATTTTCTTGCATGGAATGAAATATGCTTGTTTGCTAAATCGATCTATAATAGTCCAAATCATGTCTCATGATTAGCTTGGGTGTTAGGCAAACCAGTAATAAAATCCATTGAAATATGTTCCCATGGTCGTTCAGGAATCAGTAAAGGCATTAATAGACCATATTGCTTACCATGGTGTTGCTTAACTCTTTGACAAATTAAACACTCAGATAAAAAGTTAGAAACATGAGATTTCATCTGTGGCCAATAAATATCTTCAACCAATGTATGTAAAGTAGAAATAATACCTCTATTGCCTTGATATGGGGGACAATGAATTTCGTGCAACACAAATGATCGAAATGGAATAGTTACACACAACCTTTTCTCATAAAACATAAATCTATCAGTATAAGACAATGAATCTATCGGAATCCAGTTATTGGCAACTAATTTATTCTAATCAACATGAAAACTGGGGTCTTGTCATAGGTATCTTTCATAGAGATAAGGGAATCAAAAGATATCACAGAGATATTATGAATAGTTGGTCTTCTACTCAAGGCATCGGCAATAACATTCTCTTTTCCAGGTTGATATTGGATAAGTGGGTGGAAACTTTGAATAAAAGTAGCCCATTTAATATGACGGTTAGAGATTTGTGGCTGACTAAGGAGATGTTTGATACTTTGTTGGTCAATTTTAATCATCAATTCAAATCCCATTAAATAGTGTTTCCATTGACGTAAAGCCTATACTACAGCTAGCAATTCCGTATCATAGGTAGAATACTTGAGTTCATATGGTTTAAGTTTGCAGCTAGAGTAGGCTATAGGATGTGAATCTTGCATAAGGACATCTCCTATTCCAAATCTACTAGCATCAGTGATGACTACTAGGAAGAATGGTCTATTAAAGTCAAGTAATTGCAATACAGGTGCATGTGTTAAGGCATGTTTCAGTAAATCAAAAGAGTTTTGCTGATTTTTAGACCAATGAAATACAATACCTTTCTTTAATAATTTTGTCAAAGGCAATGCAAGCAATGAAAAATTTCTCATAATTTCTATAAAAGCTAGCAAGACCTAAGAAAGAACGTAATTCATGCACATTTTTAGTTATCGGCCAATTCAAAATTACTTCTATCTTTTTAGGATCAACTTTAATACCATCAGATGAAACAACATGTCCTAAATATTCAAATTGGGTTTGGAAAAATTCACTCTTTTCAAGATTAGCATATAATTGATTGTGCTTCAATAATTTGAAAACCAAAGATAAATGTTCATAATGCTCATGCTCATTCTTACTAAAAACCAATAAACACCATATTGGGGAATATGGAAATTTTCCATAAGTTTGGGACACGTGGTCAAATATTTGGATTTGTCATAACTTGAACACTATAACTCCAAATGGAGCACTCTATATCTCAATAGATTCCATTGTTCAAGCACTTTCCAATGATAGGTCATATCATATGGTTTTGAAAACTTATGGGCATGTTATCCAGGTGCCATCTTTTTAGTATTCAAAAAATGGAAATTGAGAGATTCCCAAACTCACTAATATTGTGTTAATATGTCATCAAAGAAAACAATTACATAATGCTGATGCTTCAAAAATATGTGATTCATCATATGACTGAATGTGGCTAGCGCATTAATTAGACCAAAAGACATAATAAGGAATTCATAATGATCAAATTGAGTCCTAAATGCAGTTTTGAAAATATTAGGTGTATCCAGTCATACTTGATGATATCCAGATTTAAGATCTATCTTGCTAAATATTGTGGCCCCTTGTAGTTTATCCATGAGCTTGTCTACCCTAGGAATAGGATATCTATTCTTGACATTGAATTGCTTTCAGTTCAATTTGATTATGTCGATAAGGTGCTTTACATGGTGGTGGAGAACCTGGAATTAAGTCTATTTTATGATCTTCAGGATGTGTAGGTGGTTAGCTAGGTGTGGTAAGTCAGTAGCAAAACAATCTTTAAATTGTAAAAGAAATTATGAGTGCTTAGGATGCATATGATTTTCCTTAGCTTCAATTTCATTCACCCATATTAAGTATGATTTGCTACCTTTTCTTAATGCACATTTAGCCTGTGTGTGACTAAGCAATGGAGAATTATCTAAGGTATGCATACCATGTAATGTGATTTGTTTTCCATTAGAATGAATTTTCATTGAATGCATGAAATAATCTATATCAGGATTATATTTATGACACCAAGGCATTCCTAAAATAATGTCGCCAGATTGCAAATGCACAACCAAGAAATTTTGCGCTCAACATAATCACCAATTTTAATTTCTAAGTCATGCACTTATTGTGTTCCATTATATTTAATGCCTAAGAATGCAGCCTTGATGCAATAATAAGTTGAAACAATATATAAATTCAATTCTTTGACCAATTTTGCAGAAATAAAATCATGTGTGTTCCCGTCATCATGTAAAACAATCTTTTCTTTACTATACACAAGACATTTCATCGTTAATAAAGAATGAGGATTTTGTATACCTAGTAAAGTATCTGAAGTAGTACCAATATCGTCATCATCTTCCGTGAAATCGAACATTTCTTCATGGTCTTCATCTTTAGTCGCTCCTAAGTAGTTGATGTAAACAGTTGGCTTTTTGGATTGACAATTCACAACTAGATGTCCAGGTTGGTGGCACTTGTAGCAGACGATAGGCTTGGCTTTGAAAACATTATTGGTAATGGATGGGAGTTTAGGTATGTTGGGATTTGGCTAGAAAGATGGCTTAGGATTTTGATTTGTGTTTGATGGTAAAGCAGGGGGTTGTGTCCAAGATTTACAGAATGAAGATGGAACAAATAGATTTTGATTGAATCTTTGAAAGTTAGAGTTGAATTGCTTTGTACCCAAGTTACCGTTAGTTGGGAATTATTGTGGTCGCTTCTCTCGTCCTCAAATTTTGTCTTCAGCATCATGGGTCAAAGAAATTGCATCCTCGAGAGTCGTTGGCTTGAACATGTTCACCTCCATATAGAAGTGACCAAGCAAACCAGATATAAACTTGTGCTTGTGGATCGCCTCAGGTACATCTTTGAGCATTTGAAGTTGTAATAAGGCATTCCAGAAACGCTCGGTATATTGTGAAATAGGCTCACGATCTCTTTGTTGCAGAAGATCCCACTGTTTGATTGCTTTTTCGTGGAATTGAGTTGGAAGAAAATTGTGCAAAATTTTCTTTTGAAAAGCCTCCCAAGTAGTAGGACAATCAATACTTTTATGGACAACAGTCCACCATAGCGATGCT